>NC_089981.1:61970392-62332267 GCF_036417845.1 Apteryx mantelli
AGGGTGCAAATGTGAAGTGGTTTACAAAACAATGAATAAAATATGCTCCGTGCCAGTTTTTTTAATGAATAAAATTAAAGTTCAGAGCTCAATATATGCTTAGTTTTACCGCTTCTACGTATATGAAAGTTGTACGTTTGACTCTGTGGACTTAATATATCCCTAGTCAACATGAACTTGGAGTTCATTTATTTTCAGATGATGTAGTGTTGGCTTTTTCTAGGGATCAGAAGGGACTCAGTTAAGTCAGAATAAGAGCTAACTCAGCAAGAAAAGTGTCAAAGGCATACTGAGAAAAAAAGATACAGAGAAAATCAGTAAAAACATCTTTTTTTTCTTTTCAAGTGAGTATGGATTGCATTTCTAAGATTTTTTGTAGAACATGTTGAAGGAAAGGACTGGCCTGCTTAAATTTAGGTGCTGATATTTCCTCTGAGTTTATGTTGAGTAATTCTATTGTCAATGACTAGTACTACTGGAGCACATGGAATTATTCTGGGAAGTGGGTGCTTTTCACTGTAACAATGACAGGAGCTTGAGCAGCCCTCCTAACCCTGCTTTTGAGGTCTGCATTAACTGCTTTTGACATATAAGGACAGGACCCTGCACTGTTTGATACCTGTTAAAAAGAGTGACTGGACATTTAAAAATATCTATAATATAGACATATCTATAATAAAGAGAACTGAGTCACATAGACAATAGTCACCTTAAGTCCCACTAGCTATAAATATATACAATTGACAGGCCCTGGAGAAAAGATGATTATTCTTTCCGGTGCATGGTTGTGGCCATATCCCTGCCCTCAAAAAAGAGTTTATGATGTGTGGATGTTGTGCATACAAAGTGCAAGGTATTCAGGGATCAGACAGCTCCTGCTCAAAACTAAGAATAACATCCAGACTTCTTCTGAAGTCTATATGAATGAGTTTGGAAAACTGCCTAAAGTCTAAGCTAAACTACTGAGAGTCATTGGCATGTAGTAGCCTCCTTTGCTTCCCTGCAGGCTGGTGAAACAGCTGTCAGTATGTGTCAATACCAGGACTGAAACTTATTCCTTCCTGTGGGCCCAATTCTGCCTCTTTTAGATTGAGTTGTTCCATTTAAAATACTATTATACGGTATCCAGAGATCAACGGAATATCTCTTTTGAGATTGTTTTATTTTTTTACAATCAATTTTAGAAGTGTAAAGCACAATGCTAGGAAAATTAGGAAATGTATAAAATTACTGAGCAGTGACTCTATGGGGAAAGTGTTTACTCTGCAGGCTTTTCTCTTTAAAGCACGACTGTTTTAAAGTATTGCATTAAATGCTAATGTGTGTGTATTTAAAGAAGGTGCAATACATGTGAGAAAAAGAGTATGAAGTACGTAAGGTGGGGTTGCTGTCGCTAAGCTCTCTTTCTTACAAAATACTACAGTAATGCCATGAAATCCTACGTAAGTGGCCAGAACACAAGTAAGAGCTGCCTGTGGGTAGTCCCAACCTATTCACAAGCCCTTTTGAACAATTTTCCTACTTTTTTTAAATACTGTTTTTGGCAAACATTTGATACTTGAAATACAAAATGCATGAGTCACCTACCGGGATAGGCACAGTATGTGGTTTATTGAATTTAGCTAAATTGTGAGTCATCTATCAATAGTCCTCATAGTGAACATACTTGTAATAATTTCACACATTACAAACAAGAGTAGGTATGATTTTTCAAGATTTTTTGAAGTATTTTTCACTTGGAGTTTTTACTCTTTATTGAGCTTCATTTTATGTTGTAGGAAATTGTTAACTTGTTTCCAGTGACAGAGACTAAAAAGAAAAGGTAGTTATTGCTCATCAGTTTAAATAACAAAGATCCCAAAAGCAAAAACTGACATATAAGATACTGTCTTACAAAGCAAAGTCCTCAACATGAAGTTGAATGAATTTAAATTCTTCTTGTACTGTCTTATAAATTCTGCTCTATTGAGATTTATTCTTCTACCTGCAAACCAATTTCTGTTGAGACAAGTAGTTTTAAGGTTCACAGGCAGCAGTTCTGAAGGAGAGAGCTGCAAATTACCACAGATTCTGACTGCCAGAAACATGCGGTAATTTTTTTTGTGTGTGGTTTTGTTTCTTGCAGATTTTTGGGGGGGTTTTTTGAGGGAAAAAGTAGTGATTGAGGATAAAGAGGTGAAAAGTAGATATGTATGTAAGTGTCATAACTGCGGTCTGTTGAATACATTTTTTTCCTATAGAAAATTGTCACTATCCTAAACATGGAGATTCAGGCATAAAAACACTGAGGAGCTTTTCAAAGGAATTCCCGTTCCTTAGAGGAGTGGGAATTCAGCTTCCCTATGGTGAATATGACTGAGTGGTCAGTCCCCCAGATCCTCACTTTAGAGCCAGCCTCCATTAAGAACCTTTCCCTGAATGTTTTTCTGGGCATTTAAATGTGCCCCGAGATGTGTTTTGGACTGTAAGCAGCTATTTAACAATTGCTAGCTGTGCAACCCCTTGCTCTAGGTAGCACAGAAACTAGGTCCTGCGTGGTAGCCTTTTCTCGACCCCCCTTTATTTTGCTGCTGGGAAGATGAGGCATCCCTCAGAGCCAGGCTGTGGTAAAGCCCCTCAGTGAGTGAGCCCCCCGCGTTGGTTTGGATAAGCCCCCTCCCAGACCGAGGTTTTTCCCCTGCTCGCTTTGCCCTTGCCTTCCCCACGAGGGAGCGCTCGCAGCCCCAAGCGGAGAGCGCAGGGCCGGCCCCAGGCAGCCCCAGAGCGGCGGGGCGCTGCTGGCCCGCGGCCGCCCGACAGGGACGGGGAGCCGCGCCCGCGCCCGCGCCCGCGCCCGGCCCGCCCCGCGCCCCGCGCCCCGCGCCCCGCGCCGCCGCCAGCAGGTGGCGCCCTTGCACAAGCCACGCTGCCGCCGCCGGGCTGCGCGGAGCCGGGCGGCCGCAGCGGGGCCGCGCGGAGCGGAGCGGAGCGGAGCGGCAGCGGGGTTTTCCTGCCCTTCCCGAGGAGCGCGGCAGCGCCGGGGCGCCCTGGGCTTCCTGGCCCCGCGCGCAGGCGGTGCAAAGAGCCGCTATTTCTCCTCCGGGGACGAGGCTGAAAACGAGAAAATAAGTATAAATTAGTCAAAGAGCATTGATGATTCATAAATGAGAAATGTATCTAGGAAAACAAGGTGCAAACCACATTCAAAGCTGCTTAAATGATAAGGTCGTGAAAGTAGCACCTGTATGCACAGTCTCTTTTGCACTGGACATACAGAGCTTCTTGTTTTATTTGGTTTATTTTTTTAAAAAAAACCTCATGTATTTCTTGTAGGAATTGTAAAAAAAAAATGCCGTTAGCTATTAGTGTGATTTCCTGCCCAGAATCTTACTGTTGAAATGCTACTGCTTTATATTCTTTCTCTGTCTTTTTGAATCATCATAAGCAACTTTTGGTTGTAATATGAACAAAATATATATATATATTTTTAATGAGTGATGGTTCATTAGAGTGAAAGAATAAGCTATCAGAATGGTAAACACGTGCAAGTTAGTATCTTTGTGCAATCAAATTACAGAGAAACTGAAGCAAATGTGAATATTCCTGATGGTCCTGTAGCTATCAGCATTGAAAGTTGAATGCAGAATGAGCATATGGAAGAACAGCAACATGGACTTGGTAGGTACACTGTCCTTCATGTTTTTCCTATTTAATCTCATATTTCAGAATCTCATTAAACTCTTGTACATTTTAGATACAAGTTTTAGACATAAGTGCTGGATGTAGCACTTTACCACCTCTTTGTTAAGCAGTGTGGAGATCTTAGTGGAGGTGAAGATGGCATAGGAATTTGGAAGATCATACTTATACATGTTTTTTTGTAAAAAAATAATTTTAAGGAATTAGGCAAAGCTGGGTTTTAGTTATGTAACCTTTACTCTTTGTATGCGTCTTTCTTATTTCATAATGTTTTTGAGTTGCAATGAAGTAATGCTGTAGAAGGCAGGCATTTGTTTTCTGTTAAATCATATAAAACAGCTAAATCAAAAAGTAAAATATGAATATTGTGGTTTCAAAGGCACAGGTCTCTGGTTAACTTAAGTGAACTTATGTCAATAAATAAAACCCTGGCTTACAAAACTTTAAAATTGTATGGTGTGGAACACAGGAGAGGGCAGACATGGAAACATTTAAGGAAACCATGGCAACAAATGGCTGAGTAGATCTGTACAGGTAAGAAATGCATGAAATGTATTCATTAGAGAAAGAGGCTTAGGAAAAAGAAAACTCTGCAACAATAGGGAACCAGGATAGCAGTTAATGCCTAAAAGATCAGACCAAGAGAAAAAAGACCACCTTCTTCTTAGAGTATTTCCTAAGAAAATTTAAAACTACAATTATCAAGAATTCTGCACTCTTTCCCAACCATGGCTTACACCTGAGATGTCTTGGACATGTTGTGAAAGCTGTATGATGAGTCAGTGCTTACATGGCTGGCCAGAACATCAGAGTGAAAAGGCTATAAAGTCAATACTAGTGTCCCAAACGTTCCCTAATCCATGGAACAGGAAGAGTCTGAAGGAGAAGTTGTGCTGGAGTTTATTGGATGGGCAGATGTTTCATTGTCATGGAGAAAATGGCTGTTCTGAAGGACTCTTACAATGATTCCTTGTCCTAAGACTTCTTCATCAGCTGTGCTTAAGGGAATATTGTAGCTCAGCAGTCCCTAAACTTTGTTGATAATGCTTAAAATCAGAATATTCATGGTTTCATGGCATAAAATTTCAGGTTGTATGTTGTTAATCATTTTGTGAACTCTTTTTTGTTTTGAGGAATGTATTGTCTTCTTTGAGGGCATGTTAGCATGGATCCAGTGGCACATGTATGCTTAATACATGAAAAAACAGGCTTCTGAATAGCAGGGTCTTTTGAGAACTTGTGTATTCCCTGACTTCTGTGCTTCCATGTGAGGCTATAAAGAAGAGCTCTTCCCTAGCTCTTTTAAGATGCAATTCAATGAGTGCTCAACTTACCCTTTTTGAGAACTTTAAAACTCGTGTTTTTGTAGAAAGGTGCCATAAAGAGCTTTTCTTCTTTTCTTATCTGAAATGATTATTTTTTAAAAGAATTTTTTTGTGTGTGTGTGTCTGACAGCCCTGTCCAATTGGATGTAATGTTTTCCACCCATGACAGCTCCTATGACAAATTGAAAACCCTTGGGATTCATGTATTACAGAAAGTCAGGTCTCATCGAAGTGTTCAGTGTGCTGGTCTTTCTGTCTGAGGATGCAAAAATTCAGATATACTTGACTTAAGGTCCTTAAAGCTAGTAATCTCAATATTTTTTAATTTGATGCTAATAACTGCTGTGCTGGTAACATCAAACCAATACCCAGGCTCATGACATTGAAGTGCAGTACCATGAGGGAGACTCTGATGGAAAATAAACATAGTTCTAAAAAACATGTGGGATCCTTCAAAAAGAGGACTGAGAACATTGTATTGCTCCACAACTAAAGACTTCACATCCTCCATTGCTCCCTTGCATGGAGATACAGACTACACTGCAGTGTGATGGATGAGAAGGAAATCTTGGTACTAATTCCAACATCACTGTCTGTCTATACCAATAAATTAAGGAAAAGAGATATATCTGGATAGAGCATTTGGCATCTTGTCCAATGACATCCTCTCCAGGGACCCAGCAGTTAACACTGGTCCTTGTGGCAGTTGTGTCACTTCATAAGCCTGTACCTCCTTATCCCCACTCAACTACTTGTTTTCACTGGTTTCAATTAGAAAATCCTCTTCCCTCTGCAGAAGGGACCCCTGAGAAATGTTCTGTTGAATCCCAGTGGAGTGATAAGATGATTGCTTTGGCTATCAAGGTTCCATAATTATTACTGTACACCGAGGAAGAGATCCTACTGTCCACAAGCATCTTCAGTCAGGTGACCTATGCTAGAAACAAGCATCGTCCTCCCTCCTGTGAGTCAAATGAATTGTGCTTGTCAGTCATTTGCAGTGTGATGTACTTGGGCACCCACACGGGGAAGGCAGAGTGATCATTTGTCCTATCATGGTGCTTTGAGATGCTGCAAGCAGTTCCATGACATGTTGATCCTCACTCTGGGGTCCTCTGCTGACATGAATTTTGAAGGATTTTGAAGTGACATACTCCAGCTTCATGTGAGAGAACAGAGAGACTGAGGGGGCCATCACCCACTCCAATAAATGTGGGTCCAGTGAAGACCCCAGTTTCCTGAGCATCTACAAGGGGCACATACATATTGGCTGTGACAGTCCAAAGAGTGCCAGTTACAGCTTTTCTCTGTGCTTCATACCTGGGCACAGCTGCCTTTATACTGCTTAACCAACATTTAGGAATTGAAAAAGAGAGAGAAGAAATGAAAGTTGTTAATCAATTGCAATTGTGTCAACAGAGAGACTGATAACTATAGTAACCAATGCTGTATGTTGCTCAGAAATATAGCCTGAAACCACAGAAAATATAGTTGAAGCAACTGAAAACTGGGGAAGGAGAAAACAAGCTTAAACAAGCTAAAGGCTGCAAAGCCACAGGGAAAAGAAAACACTACTTCTTGACACTGGATTCTAATCTGAATAAAAACAGAGTTCAAGGCTTGCTACAAAGGATCAAAGAGATCAGATGACTAACTGGCAAGAATGAAAATGAGGATTAGAAGTGGCAGACGGGAACCTGAACTGGAAAGCAAACCAAAGCTTTCTGCAGCTGAAGAGGCTCCACAAAAAGGATCAAACCATCTTGGAAAACGAAAGCTTCAGGCGCAATAAAGATGAAGTAATGCTTGCAGAATCTCAGACTGTGATAAAGGAGGCTGATTATCTAAAACCATACCTAAAATGCCTCTCTCTGCTATCTGGCTCTCTTGTGGAACATTTTTGATGAATTAAGGCTTGGTTAGTGCTGAGATTTAGATAATGAACTAAAAGTGATACATTTTCTTGGAATTTAAATGATTTAAATTGTATGTTAGAAGCAATCCCGTCTGTTATAGGTAAAACATCTCCAGGAGGCTGGTGGCATTTGAGGGGGTGGAAAGTGGGCAGCAAGTCTAAGTGGGTCATGTACACCTTCATGAATAGCGTATGTGTCCCTCTCTTTTCGCAGCCAATATAATCCAAGCAGCAGAACTCTTGTCGGATCTGTTAATTCAGTTCCTGATTAGCCAGTTGGTGCTGCTTAAATGGTGCTCACCAGCTTTACCAGAAAACCTGCTGATGTATTTATCTTTGCGAAGTTGTGTTTGTATCTAGTGAAGCTTGCCTGCCAGGGGGCAGGCTGTCTTTATCTTGGCTGCTGACTGCTCAACTGCTTCTGCCCGGATTTGTCACTTTGGCCACAGCTAATGTATTTAAGTCAGAAGTCTAATAGACTACCATAGGTTCAGTGGACAACTTCCCTGCTTCCAATGTCATTAGTAGGCATAAAGTATGTGGGACCACCAAAATGTTTGCAAACTGTTTGAATTATTGCTTTCTTCAGCTCTGAGCCCTCCTTCTACCTATGCAGGCAATCAGCCCAATCTCCAAACTACGGAGTTTTGACAGCAAAGAGGTGCACTATGATCTGCAGCACTGCTGGGCTCTTTGGAGCTCTTGTGCAAGTGCTGGTGGCTGCTTCCTCTTTCTGGGGTCGACCCTCATGCTTTCTGGGGTCTCTTAGGAAGCTTCCACCATCAGCTGGAGTCACAGATGAACAGGAAAGTGTGCCTTTACCAGGGGACATCAAGGAGGAAACTCAGAGATCCCAGCACTGTGGCTGGGAATCATGGAAACAGTCATGGTAATGTCATGAAAATGTTTGGAGGGCATCTCTACTTACACAGAAAATTTTAGTAGTAGCTGGAACTGCAAATACTTGTTTCCCCTGCAGAAATAGTTAAGTCCTGCTGTTTATCCTTAAGATACCATTGTAGTGATCTGAGGATCAGAAGTTAAAATAGATAGCCCATCACAGAGGGAAACAACTGTTTGATCTTCTCATATGTTTTAGGCACACCTTTGACCTTTTCTGCAGGATTATATAACAGATTCTGGTCCCTCCTGTGGTTACTTTTCACGGATCTGCCATTATTTACTCCTTCCTTCTGCATATGGCCTATTGCAGTGAGGAGAGGTGAGCTCAGACCGCTGCTTCACTTTGGTTGCCCATAGTCCGATGGAACAGCCTTCTGAAGCTTGTTGCAAATAAGTAATTCAGAAAAACTTCTCTAAGTTGTTCTGAGGACTGAATTAGCTTCTTGCTTTTTACTACATGAAAGATGTGGATGGATAACAAGGGTGACAGGAAAATTACCTTTTTCTTATCCCTTGATCTGGTCCTGAGTACAGCTTAGCTGTAACTGTGCAATAAAACTGGAGTCAGGATTGATTGCAAGTTATCACGTGATCCTTCTGTAAAAAGATTTCTGAGGTGAACATCTTAGATTGGAGGACCTGCCAGGTGTATTTCAGCAGGAAGGGAGGGAATGGAAGAAAAAGGTGCTGTTTTTCAGAGATTCTTTAAGTTTCTAGTTTCTTTAAACACAGTTGCAGAGGCTGAACTGTCTATGAATACTGCAATCAGATGCAAACATAAACTGGTGTGAATAACATAGTGAGTGGAAATAATTATTCTTTGCATGGTTTGAACAATTCTTCAGTGTCAAATAGGATATTCAATGATAAAATGATTTTTTCTGTTCATAGTATGTACTTTCCTTAAAAATGTTGAGATTTTATGGAAAACCTGAACATGTCAAAGCCCAAACCAAGGGCTTGAGGTGGTACCTTTTTATTTCAGCTGTGACTGAAGTTCTTGAGGCTTGAGTTGAACAAAACCTCAAAATAACTTAAAAAAATTGCACTTGTGGTTGAAGTAAAAAACCTTAGCTTACTACCAAAATTGTGTATCCAAAGAGTTACAGGAATTCCCACCTGGAAATTGTGATTTGGGTGTCTACTTTTCTCCCTGAGCTGGACTCCCTATCTGGCTCACTTCTGTAGGACACACCTTATCAAGGCCTGGAGTGATGGATGTTTCAGCCAGAAGGGAAACCACCTTCTACTGAGACCATGAAGCCCCATCCCCAGTGGTGAATGCTGATATGAGTCACAGTGGCAACATTTTCACATCTGAATTTTCTGTATTTGGCCAAAAGCATTTACCTACACATTTTTTGCTCTTCTGTCGAAGTCAGAAAGCATGCCACAGGAAGTGTGGTTACCTGCTGATTATTTTCATCCCAGTATTGCAGCAGATCTTCCTGCCACCCCTGTCAGCTCTGTCCATGAGTTGTGTATTTCTTGCAAGTTCTCTTCCAAATGGATGTCACACTGCATTCACAGAGGTCCGTATACCATTCCTGTTTTATTATTGATTTTATTTACCTATTAAAAAGCAGAGAAACATGTGGAAGTGCTGCAAGACGGTTGTGGCTGGCTGTGATGGGAACGGCTGCTGCAGCTCTGCCCTGGTTACCTGGGCGATACCGGTACTGGGAGGGCTGCGTGTGCGATGCCGACGCCGGCATGGGGATGCGGTGCATTGGGGCGCTGCAGCCAGA
Organism: Apteryx mantelli; assembly: GCF_036417845.1. NCBI lineage: Eukaryota > Metazoa > Chordata > Aves > Apterygiformes > Apterygidae > Apteryx > Apteryx mantelli. The sequence continues at coordinate 61,979,962 of NC_089981.1, forward strand.
GTTAACTGGTGCGCTTGACCCCAGGCGAGTACTCAGGATGTGGCAGGAGCTATCAGTAACACAGTTTAAAGTGATGTGAAGCCACAGGGAATGACACTCCTCCTTCCTCTTTGTTGCTCAGTCTGTTTTTGAGGTTGGCTGAGATAATCTTGCTCTTCGCTCTAACTCTAGCCCAATTTTATGGCAGGATCAGTGCCTCCTTGCATCTAGGAACCTCCTTTTCTGAGAGCATCCTTTTGTCTTCTTCCAAACATCAGTACAAGGGCGCTCTCTTCGGCCTGAGGTATCTGTGGCCATCTCATCCCCTGTTTTTTTTCAGTGACCTCTTCAGTCCTTTATTTGAGACACTGCTGTGATCATCATCACGTTTTGTTTGATTTTGGTTTGGGAGCTTACAGTACTATGTACTGTGTTATCTCAAATAAAATATATCTATACATACAGGAGGAGCTAACTTTTGTTTTATGTTGTGGTATATGGAAAGGATCTCTGTACCTCTCAGAATATCTGAATTACTTTCAGATAACTCTGTTGATTTTTAAATCAAATAGAGACAGGGACATGCAAAAGGAGAAAGAGAAGGATGAAATGTTCATGGGTAAACAGAGTCATTTGGGCTTATGTGTTTCATGATTTGAGTAGAAACAGTGGGGTTTGGCAGCCAGAGCACTAAGATTGTGTGTGTTTGTTTTTTCAGTTCTACTAATGACTTACTTTGTTTCCTTGTGTAAGTCATCTTATTTTCTGTTTTATTTCCCTTTCTACTTTTCATTTGCTATTTGGATTGCAGACTGACTGGGGAAAGGGAATTTCTCCCCTGATGTATTTGTACAGCACTGAACTCAGTGGAGCTGTGTTCTTAATTAGAGTTTTCAAATATGGATGTGATACAAACAATAATAATTGGGTGTTTAATCATCATCAGTATTTGCAGAACATTGCCAGCATTTCAGGCAAATGTTTTACCCAAATACTGTATGGGAGTTTCCCCATTTATTTTTATAATAGTAGTGCTATACATCTCCATAAGAGAGAAACAATCTTTAACTTTTTATGTTTTTGAATCTCTCTTTCTGTCTTAATAGAATGTAACATTCTCTCTTGGCAACTAATAAGCAAGTTCCCAAACATATAGAAAGGATCTCTTTCCCTGAAGGACGCTGTACACTAGACCCTAACTAGGCTGCCCCTCATTATAGTTTGAAAACTCTTTAAGTAATCTACAGTGATAGATTTCCCAAAAGAATATTTTGCAGATGCTGGAATGCACAGATTTATTTAGTTGCTTTTGGTATAATTTAGCCAGTTGGTTCTGTATATAATGGACTTAATTTTAACAAGCTGAGTATGGTGTTATGCCAAAAGTTTAGTTTAGCACAGCACATACTGTTGCTAACACTGGTGGAAAGAGTACACAAATGTACCAGATCCCAGGCTGGTGTCAAACTTGAAAATTATTCATATGACATCACTCTGTAGCATTTGAAAAAAAAAAAAAAGGCTTACAAGATGGGAAGAAATAATGCCAATATTGTAAATGACAGATTGCCATCAAATGGCAGTGATATGCATGGCACATGCCAGAGCAAAAGCAATCTTGATTATATGATTTAACACTCATTATACCATTACCTCTCTATGCTTTGGCCTGAATTTTACATTACCTTTAGATAGCAAACCAGATTCTCTTACTGCTGACACAATGCAGAGGAAATACCGCCTGGGGCAGGAAAGCAGCAGGTGCAATCATTGCAACTTCAGTCTGAACTTGGGCACTGCCTAGGTGCCCAGCCATGAGAGTGGCATGGCATGAGAGGATGCATACCCTGCTGGGTAGCATGAATGGCAGGGACCTGGTATGCTCCTTCCCCTCTCCCTGCAGTGAATCCATGTATGCTCTGCTGGTAGCTCCCAATACGCTAACTCAGTTGGGTGGTCAGGGCCATCTTATGGGAAGGGCTGGAACAAGGACTTCTGTTAAAAACACTGATTGCAATGAGATTGTAATAGTGTGGCCTTCAAACTGCCCTCTTCTGATGGAGATGTCGTTCTTAGCACTACTGCCCGCCAGAAAATATTGTACTCTTCAACATATTCTGTGGCCCTGTTGCATCTTTCATTTGGAGTGAACATTGATTTTGTTAGCAAGCAAGGTGGAAATACAGAAAGGACAAATGGGCTTTGTAATTTGTGTAATATCAAATCAGGGATTAATGAGATTACATTGTTGTTTGCTCTGTGATGGCTGATAGATCATGTTTGCTTTACCTATTTCAGATGATGGTTTGGGTGTTGCTGGAAATGGTTATTTTCTTTAAATTTGGTTCAATGATACCTACTATTAAGAATGATAGTGGGGTAGTGCCTTCTCCCAATAACTTGCCTCCTCATCTCCATACACATTTTTCCCTTCTCCCAGGCTAAACCAATTTCCAAAATTAAAAAAAAGAAAAAAAAGGCCATTGGCTGGAGTTTGAACTACTGGATATGAATGAGATTCATGATGAAAGGGGAAGAAAGATCTTCCCTTTCCTGCTTCTTCTACCTTTTTAAAGTGAGAAGCTGTTAAGAGAAAGCTCCATACTGTTAAAATCCAAGGAAGAGTTTCTCGAAGAACCTGAAGTCACTAAATTCTTGTCCCTCTCATTTTTCTGCTGCTTGCCAACAAAGCTTTGGCTAGCTTTGACAATAAATTTTTTCTCTGCAAACCTAGCATTCATTCCCTTGCAGGAGTGATGTGCACATTTTGGGAACATCCATTTTCTACGTGTGAACAAGACACCCTGTGCTACTGGGAGGTCCAGCTTTATTACAATATTTAAGGTTAAAAAGATCAATTTACTTCATTCTGTTAAGGTAAGGGGTAAATCATATGGAATCTACCATCATGGAAACAAATACAGAAGAGAACACAATCTTATATTATTTATTAAACAAAATCTTTTTTTAGCTGTTTCAGCATCTCAGTTAGTTTGTAAGGCTGGCTATTTAGCTTTGCCATCCTACTCCAGCGGGGGTGCTAGGAGGTCTTAGGACTCCGCCTTTTCTGTTCTCATTTTCACTTTGCAGGGGCATACAAACCCAAGAGCTCTGACTATCTTTCCACCTTTTCTGAATTGTAATAGCTGATTTCCAAAACCCCTCATAGCAACTGGATGCAAGAACATCACCAGGTAGTGTGCAAGATGGACCTTGTCTCTTCCTCAAGCTGTCTTAATAAAAGCTTCTATTGTGCTGCTTAATTTGTTTGTCTCTCCTTGCCTGGCTGACTTATTGCCTGGCTGACTTGTTATAATTTCCTAAAAGCAGCAGTAAAGATTCCTAAATTGTGTACCTGGAAAAAAAAAACATTTTATAATCACTTGATGAAGCTTATTCATTCTGCTGTGGGCATCACTAAAAGGCTAAGCATGATTCAAGAAACAATGCCAGGGGAAGAGGACGTTTAGACTAAGAAACACCGACATCCTTAATTTATTGAGGATAAATCGGAGGTGTATTCTACAAGGAGTATCGATTCCATAGTCCACTTGGACAGTGAGAAGGTCTGTGGCACTGAAGGTGATGGCTTCTAGAAAGCTTATCTTTCATTACTGGACAATCATAACCAAGCTGTAACTATTTGGCATGCTGGTTCACTTAATTTTAGCTGACCGGAAAAAGCAGTCAAAACTCTTTCATGAAATTGCACAATGAAATAAGCAATGTCTCTGACCAAAGCACTAAACAGTTAGATACACTGCAGAAAAACTATCTTTGAAGAATTAAGGTGTTTTTGAGGGGGCAGGGGGAATTGTTTATGAAGGCAGAGAAAGGGCACTGGGTATAATAACAGCCGTGTGTGCTGGAAGCAGAAAGCCAAGAGCTGCAGAGGGAAAGGCAGGAGCATTCAGAGCAGTGCTGGTACTGTGGCCCTGAGAAGAGCTGAGCTTCTTTTGAGCAGATTGCTGCCTGAAAAGGCGAGTTTGGAATTGTGCCCGGATGAACTGCTTCTTGTCTGTCCCTATTGTGTTCGGGGAAGCAGAATGTTATGTACATTCTTTGTATATAAAAAGCAAAAAAAATCTGACTCAGATCACAAGCTTCTCCACCTAATGGAAACAATTCAGCAAATCCCAAACATTGTCTTATTATGACTAGAGGGGGAAACAATAAAATAAATAGATCTGGGTATGGGTTTTCCTTTGGAATGATCTACTAATGGAAAACACTGTTTCTACAGCATGGAGGTTTTTCACTGGAAAATCTTTTTTGTTGAATGTTTTTAATTTAACTAAATGTTTTAACTAGAGTTGGTTTGACTTTAAGCAGAATGTTTGTTCTGTTTCATGTTGATTCAATAAAATATGAACCTAAATTTCCTTCACAGCAAATTGCCTTTAAGGAATCGATGTTCAGGTCCCCACTAGCTCTCTCTTGCATCAGCTTGCGGGAGAGCTACATCTCTCCTGAATTTATGTCCCTATGAATTTCATGACTTCGGGTGCATACATTTCTCCTGCTCTCTCCTTGCTCCCTGGGAGAAAAGAGGAGCAGGCTTGCAAAGTCTCTTTCCCAGAGGGCAATGCATACAAGGCAATTTAAGCTGAGCTGATACAATATGAAATGTTTTTGTAATGGAATTTCAAGACTCTGAAAATATTATCCTTCACTTAGAAATTTCCAAATTTTTGGCATTTCATATCAGATTTTTTAAGAGTTTTAATTTTGGAGAAAAAATAATCATTCAACATGTGTTGTCCTAACTCTGGACAAAAAAAAAAAAAAATCTCATCTCTTCCTTCAGGATGGAGATTTCAAGTTGCAATCAAATTATTTAAATCCTAATAATCTCTATCTCTGACCTTTCCAATGCACCTTGCATATTCTTTTTTTGCTTGTCCATAAACTGTTTGGGGAAGAAAGCATCATTTCTTTAGCTTCTTCTGAGACACTATTAAAGCTCAGACAACAACAGCAGTAATAGCAATACCATTATTAACTTCAGCTCTCTCCTACCTTCTCTCCCTTTTCCTTAGGCACTTAGTCTCATTTGAGTTCTCTTTTAACCATATCGGAAGGAGAAATCTATAAGTTTAAAGCTGATGTAGAGGGTTGTAAAGGGAGTCCTCCAATTTTGTCCAGTATTAACAAAAGCTAAATACTAGAGAAGCTGGGGACTTTTCTTCCTGGCACATAGACACTGACACTCTTTTCAGATAGCAGGGAAAGTTACCTATTGTACCTATTAGCAATAGAGTCTCAAGTCCTGATGGAAATATCTAAAAATGAATTAATAGCTGTGTTGTCTTAAAATGTGCTAATGATTCAGAGCATTAATTTAGATGACAAAGTTTAACTGCCCCTCGGGCTGAGGATGCAAATGCTCTCATCTCATAGGACAGTGGCTTAACCCCTGAGAGACGTGAGGCTCTCCTTCTCCTTTTCTTGGAAGCTCATCTACTGTGCAGAAATAAATGCAAAATTCATGGCATCAGGGAAAGCAGAGGTCCGAAGCTTGACTGGCAAGCACTGAGGGAGGCAGGGAACTGGCTAGCTCTTACCAGTACCAGTTTTGTGTAAATCACTACAATGCAAACATCTATGCTAGATTTTTGACTTCTAGTCAGCCTGTCTGTTAAATGTGGCTGTTCACTGAAACCAAAATAACGCTGCAGTGGCATAAGGAAAATCACAGTTGTGGGAATCCCTCTTTACTTCTACCATTCTATGGTTTGTCTTTAGTATTAGCATTTACTCGATCATTAAAATTGCTGGGAAAGGCATTACGTAGAGGAGGAAAGAGCAACAAACACATACACAAAGAAAGAAACAGAAAAAACAGCTTAAATCTGGTGAAAATTTTGGACCAAAAATGAGGAAAAGAAACTGGAATACTCCAATATTTTCCAAGAAAGAATTTGACTTATCATTTGGAGATGGCTTTCTGACTTCGAAATTGACATAATTCTAGTAATTCGTTAAAAGGCATCAGATAACCCAAAAGATTAAAATAAGACTGCTTCTTCATATTTTGCATCCCTGGATATCTTTTTTTATAACTTACTTGCTATTTGTCAGAAACACTTAACAAATCATTTGAGACTTATTCCTTCTTCAGATCCAAAAGAATTTTAAGGAATTCACGCTACCACAGAATCCTGTCTGTTCAAATCACTCTCAAATGCTTTGGTGAGGCAGGTAGAGTTAAATTAGATTTTTTTGTGGTGTTCAGGTTAAAGATTTTGTTGTTTTGATTGTTTTAATATTCTTAGCAGCTGAAGAAAAAGCTATGAGCAATTAGAAACTTTTTCTATTAAAAACCTCTTGTATGCCTGTTAATGTTAATTTTCTGTTTCAGATTGAGATGAAAGCATCTTTGTGATGGAGTTCAGTTTTTACACTGTTTGCTATAAAGCGGGCCGTGCTAGCGGTGATACTTCTTACTAGTGAAACTGCCGGTCATTCCATGTTGTCCAGAGTGATAGATTTGTTAAAAAATGAACCAGAGATAGCTATACCTTATATTTTCCTCATGGTTAACTTAAGAATTTTGAACTGAGAAAAACCCATTTGCAAGTAGGAGTCAGACTAGCTTTATCCATTGCATCAGAAGAGCTCCTATAATCCTACCCAACCGTTGTCACTTAATCGCACATACATCTGGCGTGGGCCAGGACGCTCCTGTTCGTGCCTGAGGGGCTGTCAGGGAAAGGGAAGTCAGGGAGCTGGCCATGATCGACCAGAAGGATTCAGAGAGCTCGTAGTCTGCTCCCTGCCGCCTCCAAGGGACTTTCGGGAAACAAACCAGAAGGGAGTCTAATAAGCTAAATGTTCTTTAAATGATCTTTGGTGGGGCATATTTCACTTGATACTTTTTAACAGATCCTTTGGCCATTCTTCTTCTTTCATTATGCAAGAAAAATAGTAGCTTTCAGGGAGAGGGGGAGCAGTGAGGGAAAGCTGTTTGTCCAGGTAAGCATAAAACTTAGGTGTGACTGAACTGTGACAGTGACTATTCTACAGTGAGCATTTTTTATTCCTTTTTGAAGAAGCCTGTGTGTTAATTCATCAATTTATCCATAGCTTTGAGGGATCAGAGAAAGGCAAACATAACATCTGTCTTTACAAAGAGAAAAATAGAACATGCAAGAGGAGAAACCTAACTTTAATATTAAAAAAGATGCTGGAACAAATTATTGAAAAAATGTATAATCATTTGGCAAACAGAAAGATGCTTAAAACAACTAACATTGGCCAAGATCAAATTATGTCAAATCAATCTAGTTTCTTTATCAGGATAACTGGCCTGAAGTAGAAGCAGGAAGCAGTAGATGAGATATGCCCTGATATTCTCGAATTGCCTCTTTTCCTAATCAGTAGCAAATATCATCCAGATGAAACCACTAGAAAGTCAATGTGCTCAGTGTTTAAAAAAAATGGTCCCAGTGGTGCATGGTCAAAGTTGGATGACGCTTCAGGTGGAGCTTTGAGGTGGCCCATCCTAGCCCTTGTCCTACCTGATACTTTTTCAGTGAAGCAGAGGACAGAAAAAACATTACACATTTAAAACATCATTTGCGGAGGATTATAAACAGCTTTAGAATTGGAAATGATTTGGAGGAATCACTGCAGCAAAAGAAGCAGATTTCATTCTGAAAGATATTAATAAAAGTGTCAGTGTGTGTACATGAGAGATGATTACTCTGTTGTACTCAGTGGGTGTACTGTGTTCAGTTTTGGACATGGTGCTTCAAGAACAAAGCTGGTAACTGGAGAGGAAAGCCACAGGAATGGTAAATAGGTCATATTTTCTAAACTGTGTGGAGAACGTGTCTGGATCAGCTTACACTAAAAAAGGGGAGCACAAAAGGGAAAAGGATGCAATTCTTTCATTATGTCACGGATTGTTATGAAGAGGATGGCAGTCAGTTCTTTATGTCCGCTAAGGGTAGGACAAGAGTTTCTCCAGCTAGTTCAGTGATAGTCTCTGCATAAATCCAAAATGCTGAAGCATAACCAAAACACTGTTTGCTATTGGTTTATCTGCATTTTCAGCTTCTGTATATTGTGCTAATGTTGTGATTTGACGGTCCTGCCATTTACCCTTTCTTACTTTTGTAAGAACCAGTATCATTCATAACATTATTAATTATTTGTATTATTATTCACGATTGAAAGTATCAGTCCTTGCCCAAGACACGATGGAAAGGTTGCTTTGACTCACCCAGGCAACTGACCACTCTGCCATGATTCTCATTTCAGTGTGGCACTCAAGCAGCTGCTAAAAATAGCCCTGAGCAGGGGCCAAAAATGATGACAATATGCTGCAAATGGAGGTGGAGGGATTGGGATGCCTGTAATATCCCCTTCTGGTAGAAGATTGACACCCAGGAAAGATTGGAGCTGTTCCAAAGGTAAATACGTGTCTACAAAGATAACATTGCCAGGAAAGCTTTGGCAAGACAAACATAACATGAAATCATGTTGATACTGCCAGGAGATGGGAAACAGGCTAAATGACCTCTTGAGGTGCCTTCCGGCTTCAGCCAAAGGAGACTGCCTTGCCTCTCTTTTTCTCCCAATGCATTCAGCCCAGAGAGCAGAGTTTTTGGGGTGGATACAGTGTGCTTGCACTTCCTAACACCAAAGGCTTTGGTGCTCCAACCACCCAGCTGTTATGTAGAGGTTAGACACCACTTTTTTTTCAGTTATATTCTGGGAGCTGCCTGGTCTTGTCACTGTGTGCTAGGCTGCAGTTAGTACCCTTGAACCAGGGCATTGTGGCACTATTTTTTCTACTGCCTCGGACTCAGGGGGCAGAGGTGGGTGCTAGTCACTAAGCTGTGCAGAGCAGGGGTATTCAAGATGTAGAGAAGAACTGTGACATTCTGCAAGGTTTTCATTTATGCAGGAAGTGCCCAACTCCATTAGGTGCTCCCAGAATTGGCTGCTGGGCTGGGATTTTTTTTAAGTGCAGTCTTGAAGTCTGGCACCTGAAGACTGCCTGAGTTTTGTATTATGGTCTGGGTTCTGTTGTAAGTCTGGCCCTAAATGTTGAGCAATGAGAGTTTTGACAGGGAAAAGGCTGTAATAGAATCACGGATGGTGCTTTTGGGGCATCTAAGGGACGAGGCTGCAAGTATTTAACCCAAGAGTAAGATTTCATATATCTTTATATTTTATTTGGGGATCAAGAACATTTAATATTTCATACAATAATATTCCATATGGTAATTTTGTGCACTATGTCTGTCTTAATTAAAATGTAAAAAAGGAAACATTTTTTCAAGAAATGAATATATTAAAATTGAATTATAATTGATATGCTAGCTCATCGGTTTATTTGAGATTATTAATTCTGTATGACCATGCTGAAGAAAGACTGTGCAAATAATACTGAACATTAAATAATAACTTTGTTTAAAAGGCTAGTTAGTATTTGTACAAAAAACACTCAATGCATGACATACATAATAAATCCCCTGAGACAAAATGATTCCATTCAAGTCAATGAAAAACTTGTCATTCACCTCAGTGAAGCCAGGTTTTATCCAACATTTCACCTCACATTATCTTATAAGAAGAAAACAAGTTTCTACTACCTATCCTCTGACTAAAGAACCAGAGTGGAAGATAATCTCCTCTGTAAAATGGCAGGATTTTGTTCAAAATGTCTACATTCATTGGTTTTATCTGCATCCTCATCTCTCTCTTCCTCTCTGATGAATGCAAACTGTTTGGGTAATTTGCTCTGACCAGGTCTGTGTCTGTGAGATCCTAAGTGGAAAAACTATTTGCATATTTAAGAATCCTGAGGACAGAGAGGGGCATTATAGTTTGGGATTTTGTTGGGTTTTTCCCCTGTGCTAGGCCAAGAGAGAGACTTTGAATTTATATGTAGCAATTGCCATTTCTAATTTTTAAAGTTAAACTGCCTTTTGAGAAATTTAATGTATAAAAGAGAGGCTGTCAGGCTAATCTTCCTTGCTGCTTACTTTATTCACGTTTAACATACCAGCCCACAAAAGTCTGGATATCTTTTTCTCTCTTTCCTCCTCTTCTGCGTTTTGTTCTAACTTGTTCTGGAAAGTATCTTCTCTCAAAAGAAACTTATCTCAGTAGAAAAGGTAGTTTACTGGAATGGGTATGCAGAAAGCCTCAGAGGTTACTTTTGTTAGTTTCTCTAAATTAGTAACTGAAATGAAGTGTATCAACAACAACAACGTCTAATAGAATGACAATTGCAGCTGATACCTCATATCATTTTTTTGATTGAAAATGATTGTGGCACTGAAGATGACTATGCAGGAAGTTACTGACAAAAAAAATAAGTATCCACAAAAGCACATGTCATGACAGAACTTGCTGAACTGACTAGAGGTGTGGATGTGTCTGGCAAAATGCACAAATCTGCACGCAGGACCTGCATTCAGGTGGCAAGAGCAAGATGCTCGATGAAGCCCACCCCTGTGGTTACACCAATGCATGGCCTGCTGTCCATGGAAAATGACCCCCCTCTCTTTTGTCTATGACATTCTTTATTTGCAAAAATTATTAAAACCAGTATATAGGTGTTACCAATTTTTTTTTTTGTTATTCATATTTAATCACCCAAGTGCAATTCAGATGCTGAAAGAGCAGCAAAGTTAATTGAAAGTATTGAATCTGCTTTGCAAAAACTGCAAAGCAGAGAGTAATAAACACAAACTGGAGTGGCAGGATGTTTTTGCTGAGATGTTTTTGCTGATAACATTCATGCCCACTTCATAATGCTTTTTGACCCTGGTGGCTGCTAAAATGTAAAAGTTCTTTTTAAAAACATAGATTTTTGAGTATTAAAGAAATTTTATGGCTGTTGCTGATAATTAAAATTGATGCACTACCTCCCATTAACAGTTTTCCACTTTTTCACAGTGCTGCAGTGGTTTTTAAGTAGTGTGGGAAGAAAACTCACATTTCTTTGTCTCCTGTGGCTAGGTTTCATATTATTTTCAAACAAAAATATTTTAAATAATGTTTTAAGCTTATGCTGCTACTATTAATCAAGAATGAAAAGCTGTAGTTTTAAGAATTCCATTTCAGGATGTTCTAATAAAATTGACCAATTATTAAATTTTAAAGTATAATTACATTTAGTTAGAAACTCAGAGAAAATCTACATGAAGTATAAATATTTTCTGATTATCTCCCATTGTCAGTTGTATAGTGTGAATAGCTCCTTATGTGGATTTATGGTGTTGATAGTTTTACAGATATCAGTTCCACAGTCCTCTGATTTTGTGACTTATGATACAAGTGCTGTATTCTGCATGAATCTTCAGGAGCATCAATTTTTTTCCTATTGATTAGACTCACGGGAAAGGACTTACTTGCTGGCTCTCTAAAATGGAACTGGCTGTAATGGCCAGAAAAAAAACATCTCAAGTCCAGATGCTTTATAGTATGTTTGTTTTTTAAACTGTTGAAAAAGTGCAGTTCATGGGCAGAGAAATCTCATTACGTAAAATCTGCACTGGAAGAGAATTTAAAGTTGTACAAATGGATTTTAAGTTTGATAAGAAAACTGATTGGAGATTGTACATTGTGAATACATTAGGTTTATAAAGACAAAACATGCATGAAGTGCAATTACTGCTAGTGTTGCTATATTAGTATGAATGTTAATAGCATGTTTGTTTTTGAAATGGGTTATGCATTCTGGTAAATGTCTGCTTGAATCTAGTCATCTGTGTATCACTTGTCTAAGTACTCTCATTTAAGATGCCATATCCCTTCTTGTAGCAATAAAGGGGTAAAGCAACATTAATATTAAATAATTAGAAAAACAAAAGGGGAATGATTAAACATATTTACATAATTGAAATAACACTGAGTCGCAGTGGGAAATCGGGACAATGTTGTCTCCTTTCAAAGTAATTCATAATTCAGATTTTTAATTATGGCATATTCATTCATTTAAAGATGATTCTGGATGAGAGGGCCACTAATGAAATACAATCATTAGCATCTAAACAAAGTAATTTAGAAAGTCTCCTTTCGGGGAAAAGATTTCTAGAACATCATCAATCACACAAGATATGCAAAAACAAGCAATTAAACCACACACAAGAACTACAACAACCTTATATATTAGTAATGTACACATGAAAACATAACTGATTACAATGATTAGAGTAGGGTAGTGTGGTTAATTTGTATGTTATGTAGCAATTTCATGGAAGAATGTACCAGGACAACATATCACACAACAACTGAATGCCATGTCATTGATATAAGTTTTAAATATATTAATATTGTTTCAGTCAGTGCCAAGTTATCAATAAAAAATCCAGTGATAAATATCTGGAACTGGGCTTTTCAAAGATGCATAACTCCCCTACTACGAATCCTGGACTTTCTCTCTTTCTCTCTCTCTCTCTTTCTTTTTCTTTTTCTTTCTCTTTCTCTTCTTTCTCTCTTTCTTTCTCTCCTCTTTTCTTTCTCTTTTTTCCTTCTCTCTTTCTCTCTCTCTCTCTTTCTCTCCCTTTCTCTCTTGTATTTGTATTGTATTGTATTTGGTTAGATTGGCAAAATATAGGCTTAGGAAGATGTTTCATGAGAGAAGCAGGTGCTGCATTAGTTTCTCATTAACTACTCAAATCCTGCTTTGGGCTTATAGCAACAAAGTGCTTATAGACCTAAATGGGTCAGTGATTTACAGGGTCTCCTTCCATATTCACAATTACAATTCTTTAAACATGCAGCAGCATTAAATGGATAGAGTAATTCTGAACGAACAACTTTTAATGCCTGTGTGCAGTGTTCTGTTAAAGGGACACAAAAAAAGGCTGGCTTTAAACACCTCTTCTTTCAGTTAAATTACAATCTTGTTGGAAACCTGTACCATTTCCTTCTCTCATTTTAAAAAAAGACAGAAATAGTGGTGTGTTTTGTGGGGGGAGCATCTTGCCTGAGGGAGGCAGGAGCATCTGGTATAGCTGTGCTGCCTTTGATAACCACCAGGCTTAGAAGCCAAAATATGTTCTATTGGGTACTCAAAGGATAAAAATACTGGTTAATTTTCAACAGTGCTCCTTCATTTGACTTTACAATTTATAGCAGTGAACATTAATGCAAGAATAGCTTGGTCGAGGAGGAGTTTAAAATTAGAGCACCTCTTCTCATTAGCCCCCGTAGCCTGACCCAGGGTGAACTGAGAAGTAATTTGCTGCCAGATCCTCATTTTGCTTCTGTTATCACTCCTTGTAAATGAAGCGCAGCAATTTATTGTAGCACCTCAAGGAGTCAAGAACATAATGTGTAAAACACATACAAAAAAAATCTTTCTTCACATTCATTAACACCCAGCACATAGAGGCTGTTCACTTTTCACTCTAATGAAGGAGGGGGATCTTAAATCTAAAGCTTTCCAGCATTTGAAGAAGGCCTCTTCAGGTCATTAGACAGAAGCTGAGTTGGACTGAAGAAAGGTCATTGACAAAAAAGAGAGAATGGCAATATGATGAAAAATAGAAAATGGATAGAAGACGAGACTTTAGAAAGCTCGGAGAATGGAAAGTACATTTTTGGCATCAGTGATCAACCCTTCTTGTCTCTATGTTCATTTTCTGTTGTCAGTGAAGAAAAGAATATCTGGCTTTTTATTTAGCTGGGAATTGCTCTTGTGTTTGGTCAATTCTCATTTCATCACCCTTGATCTGACCTTGCAGGAGGCATTAATAGGCTTAATTTTAAGGGAGCTTTGTCTGCTGTCTATAAATTCAGCCCTTCATTTTGCTCTTTTTTATTAAAAACAAGCAGTCTACTAGATTTTAATGTATTCTGATTATGTAACTGACAATTTCCCCTTAGGAAAATCTTTTATCTCACTAGTCCTGATTAACACTTTGGTTTTATAGCTGTATATTAACACCACATTCAGGAACATTAGGAAGCTCCTATATGCAAATTGATCTATATTGGTAATAGAAATAGAACCTAAAGAAGACTTAGGATCACACTCTGAACTGAACACATGCTGAATGCACAAAATAACACATACTTAAGGGTGGAGGGTGCCAAAGCCAAGAGGCATGAATCTCAGAAAATGGTTCATTGCTTTATTTACCCAGTGTCCAATGACAGAAGGGTTGAATCCTGCAGTTCTGTAGCAATCACCATTAGGTAATATATTTCTCTCCACAGATGCATGTAACTTGCACTGATGTAATCAGTTATTGACATATGTGATGTGAGAATAAGATGCAACAAAGTTGTTGTCTTTCCGTGTTACCAGTTTTATTATTAGCAGATGTAAATTTTCTTTTTCTGATAGTGTGTTTTTTGTGCCTGCTCATATCCCATTGCTTGTCTCTTTGGGCAAGCTAATCTCATAAATTAAAGAGTGTATATATTTTACTGTAAATGCCTTCCCATTTATTTAACAGCATGAGACCATTATCTTGTGACAAAACTCTGTTCCACTGAAGTCTCTTCATTAAATAAGTAATCATCCTTTACATACAATGGAAACTGGAATTAATAGTATATAAAAGATACCATGTTGAAAAGCCATCAATTGACAACAGTATAACCTACATCAAATTATGTCCTATTGTCCTGTTCCCTCTGGAAACTGGTATGCAGTTGTTGGATGGTCTTAGACCAAAAAATCCCACAATACTAAACAAGCTGTCAACATATCAAACAGAAGGCAGAGATTATTTTAGAACTCTGTGAGGGTTTGGCTTTACTTTTCTTTAAGAAGCACCCTAGTGAATTATGCATGTAAAATAATACAGCTATGTATCCAAAGCTGCGAACCATTTCATTTGCTGCTGAGCTGGAATAGCAGGTTACCCCAAAGCAGCTCTTCACTGACCTCTCAATTCTGTCAGTTTACTTATTCAGCTGCTGTCTTTGTATTACACTGTGGTGGGTTTTTTTAACCCAGATAATTTGGCAGAGGTTAGGGAGCGATCAGACAAACAGTCAGACCAGCAGAGCCTCTGAATTGTGAGCACTGAAAACCATAGTTAGGTGAAGAAGGCACTACAATCTCTGAAATAATTCATTAGCAGTCAGAACAATTTTTCCACTTCCTTAAGCCATTCGTTTAGTCTCACTAATGGTTGTCAAGCAGATGGTATGGGTAAAACTACAGGCAGTAGAAATGTGGTCTCTCAAAAGCCTTGCATGTTGTGTGGTTTTAAATAGAGTGGCATAGCTCACACTCACACTTTTCTCATGTATCCCCCAGTTCCACAAGCATTTTAGCATATGTCCAACTTTGTTCACTCACAGTGACATCCTGATACCAGCTTGACTAAAGCTTTGAACAAAGTTATGTCCATGCACAGGTGTTTTGTGGAGCCAAAAAAGTGCTTCTAGGGGAACTTTTCTAGGGGTATTTTTCTTCTTTGACAATATTTTGCATGGAATATGTAAATTTTGTGCCTTTTCCAGTCAATGCTGGAATGATAATTGTTGCTGGAATTACAATTTTCACTGGAAAAGCTGCTACATCCTTTCACTTGCCTGGGACTCAGCCGAGCACATAGTCCTTTTGCTGAGCCCATGGGGAGGTGTCCTGGAGCACCAGAGAGCAGAGTGCAGCTGGTCCAGGGCAAGAGGCAGGATGTAACCCATCAGGCTGGTATCTAAATGGTCAGAACAGCCAGCTCTAATTGGAAAGCTGTGGTTAAGGTCTGATTTGGAAAAATCAGCTTCCTGATTTTAAAAAAGGTCTGACTGTTACAGTTCCTGGAAGTTGTGGGTGCTCCTTCACATTGTAAATTCATACTGTAGCTGGATATTATCAAATTAGCACCTTCTAAACGAAGGCTAGGGGCCAGTACAGGAAATGAGTGCTAGGCCATAATTATTATTCCAAATGGTATTTATATGGTCCTGTATGTTTATGTCACATTTTATAAGAAGATCAACCATAACAAAACAGCAACAGGGTTAATATCTGTCTAGTAGTATAGGGTCATATAGCATAGGGCCATCCCAGGGGTTTGTAGAGTTGGTGTGAGAGAGGTTTAAATGGGAATAACATTTAGTCATAACTCAATTGGGCATCTGCAGGATTTTTTTACCTAACATCCAGAAACAGTCACTTTACTTCCCATAGCCACTTCTTTCTTTTCCAGTAAACAATAAGAAATCCCACGTGACTTGTACATGAGACGTACAGCTTGCTTCTGTAGATGAAAATGGACTACAAAAGCTCAGATAATAATTAACAATGTTGAATCAGGAACAAGAATTTCTCTCATTAATATCTCCACTTAGTGAATAGTGCCTTAATAAGAAAACAAGATGTTTGGGAAAGGAGGGAACAACTAGTTTGAAAGTCTTGAAGTTTTTCTTCTGCAGATTTCTAAAAAAAAGATTTTCTATTTGTTTCAAAATGCTCAAGAAAATTCCTCAAAATTTCACTTGGGAAGTTCCTTGGTGATGTTTTCTCCTTTCCTTTTTGTTTTTATTTGAAATTGATGAAGAAAAAGGAAAAGGGGAGATAGAAGGGAAAAAGAGAACAAAATTTACCAACCATAATCTCTATTTTTTCATAGCCCAATTACATAAAGAGGCAACATTTCCAAAGGCCAGATCATTTTCACATAACAGTCTTGTGCTCTTTCAAGGCCCTAAATACTTGTTACTGAAAACTAATACTTGTTATTGATCTCTTATTGTCAAATCATTTTGGGGGACGGAGTGTTTGCAAGTATAAAAGTAATTATTCTGACAATATGTATTCTAACTATGTTTATATGTGTATTTCTGTATGTATATTAAAGTAAGTATATAAACACTTGCTTTAATTTCCATCTATGATTGTTTTGATCCTTGCTGCCATTCAAGACTTTTTTTTCCTCTGCACTCTTTCATTCATCCAACTCTTGTTTTTCCACCTTTTTAACTCACCTTGAGGTTAAAGCCAGTACAGGTTGTCTTCTTTTATACTAGAGAGTAGAATATAAAGAGATTTTTATGCTGGTTGTCACCCTGTGTAGCTGGGAAGGAAGTGAGAACTGGAGGAGGTGAGCCAACCGAAGCACAGAATGTGGAAGTAGTCCAATGCCTGTAGTCCAGCCCTCTGTAATTCACAGACTATTTTAGACCCTAAAATTGTGACAGCTTGCTCTTGTGATAAATATGTTAACAAGAAGAGAAAATGACATTAATTTAATCTATTCTTACAGGTCATACTGAGATGAGACTCTGATGATACAAAATTATAATAATAAATATGGTAGTAATTTCACTATTCTTTATATATACTGTTCACAATCCTTTCACATGCAAATGTACTATCTTATCCTTCATGACAGTGATTTTTTGCTGCCATCCAGGCTCTAATACAGAATTTTCTAATAGTTGATCCCATAATTACTTTATATTGCAAGAACAATATAGAATACCATCCCAGATTAGCTTCTCAAGATAGCTCTACTTTTATTATTCTTTCTCCTGGTCTTCTAGGAACCTCTCCAATTCAGACATCTTCCACATTCTCAAAAGTGAATTGGATCATCAGCATTCTAAGCTCATAGGACATTAGTAATCAGAGGCAAACAGTGTACGAAACCCAAAGTACTATAAAAATTATAGTTTAAGGATATTTTCATATGCATGAAAGTGGTGATTTTGATTTGCTGGTATTTTGCTTAGCCAGAGAAACCTGACATATTTATTCCTTAATCCTGAAAAGTTTCATGAATCTGGGGGCAAAGGATTATTTAAATCTGAAAGCAGAAGTGATTATTAGTTATTCACAATTCAGCATTTTTTAAAATGCCTCATTCAGTCAAAGGGGAGAAACACCATCTTTTCTAAGGACTAGTTCAAGCAACAGTATTAAAATTGGTGGGACATAGAGATTTTAAAAAATCAGAATTCTCTCATCGCAATATCCCTCTTTTTTCCAGATTAGTTTATCCCAGAATGATTTTTCCTAGTCAGTGTTTATAAGCTACATTTGGAATTGCAAAGCCTCTACTGAAAGAAAGATGCTGAACTGCACCTTCAGTACAGGAGTATTACTCCTAATGGAGATGAGCACTTATACTTTAACTTCACCGGCAGCTTCTCCCACATGTGTTTTGTTGAGTTTACATTCTGTGTAATCTGTTAGATACAGAGGGTGGACCAATGCCTCTGGATTCTCTTTAATAGCCTCAATTACAGGTGGAAAGCATGCGGTATGTAAATCAGTACGCACTAGATGTGATATAATTGCAAGGTCAGTGTGGACAATGTTTTGCTGAAGTGCTACTTTAAGTGAATAATTTCAATGATGAAAGTGTATTTTTTCATATTTGACAGCTAATGTACTGAACTGGTCTTTCAGAAACATTGCTCCAGTTGCACTGTAATGTTAGACAGCAGAGAAATATTAATAGCCAGATTTTGCCAACTTCAGCACTAAACACTTATCTTAGTAGACAATGTGACACATATGCACCCATAATTCTAGTAGAATTTGACATACAGTATTCTTAAAGTTAGCATGTGGAGTTATAGGAGAAAACACTGCAGAGATTTGACAGTCGTAAGCAAAGAAGACAAGGGAATAATATCTGTTCACCTGAGATACTGGAAGTGCTATGGAAGAGCACTGCAGCATAGTGCAGTCGGTGGGCCCTGACACATGTTCCTCTTCCAGGGGCAAAGTTTCAGGATGCCTATATGGATTTTGAAAAAGATAACTATGCTTTCCTGTAAACAGTTAAATTTATTCCAGCTGTTAATGTATGTTATATATAGTGCATTCAGTTTTATTTTCAGCTATTGTCAGGATTTATTTCAGTTAACAATGACTTCCACTGACTTTTGTAGAGTATGATCTCACCTGACACAGAAATAGTCAGAAATTCTCAAGATGTTGAAAATAAAATGCTTTTAAACAGGTTTTAGAGGACAGCTGCAGAAAGATCCCCTGCTATCCTTCAGAGCATCAGTTATTCTCATAAACTGATTGAACATCATTTTATTCTTCCATGTAGGTATAAAATAGGCGACTCAGTGGCATATAGTTGCTTACAATCTCACATGCAGTACTAACTTGATTTTAGTAGGATTACTATTGTGAGGGAAATACATACAATTATAAAGAACAATAGAAACAGTAAGAATTATGATACAAAAAAAATCTAGCAAGATCATAACATAAACATAAACAAAGAAGAGCATAAGCTCTATCTAGATAAATTGTTACATGTGATTGTTTGGCATACCAGAGATCAACAAATTTTATTGCCTCCAGCTATCCGTCTTTTTCACCACTGTGATCTGGGGAGTGAACACTGAGATGACTATCTAAATTAATCTCTGTTTTCATAATTCTGTTTTATTAAGGTATGTTTAATTAAGCTGATTATTATACAGTAACTACTGTTGAACACTGCAGCTACTCTTTTTGCTTAAGTTAATTTCACATCCTGTTCCACAAAGATTATTTCTAATCTATTATGAAATTCAAGAAAGTAAGCATCTGGATAAAAAGGATGTTTATCGGCAAGGGCCTAATTTACTACACATAAGTACCATTATTCATTATTACTCTCATTATAGTGCAAAAGACTTGAGCTGGCCTTTCAAGTAACACAATTTGTAACTAGATGGAGAAGGTTAGGGAGAAATACAACTCATTTCTCTATTCAAACTAACGGTAGCATGAACCATTCCTGGAGGAAAGCAGCAAATGTGACATGGTAGCATGTGTAATGGTTATCTGTTTTTTTTCTATCCGTGTATCTCCCCTGTTTGTTCTTTGATGTAGACTAATGACTTTTCGTTACACTTATCTGTCTGGGAGAGTGAAAGACAAGGTACTGCAGGAAGCTCTATCAGATCTTTGTGCTGTAGCTGGCCGTTGTGTACGTTATGCATGCTATGAATGTCTAATTGTCAGCTCACGCTCAACAGACCTACAACAGAGCTCTTAATTCTTCCTTCTCCTCCTCTATTTGTCAGTGTCAAAGGTGTCGTGCAAATGAAAATATTGACAACTGATATTTTAGACTTAGCTATTTGATTGGAGTGCAGTTGGAGAATGTCAAGGAGAAATGGTTTAATGGCGCAGTGCCAAAGCCTAAATATTCAGTCCAGGTGGTAGCCTATAACTATATTTCATTTATGCATTCTTTTGTCTTGCTTGCAGCATGCTTCATGGAATATGGGAACTATCAAAGGGATTTATCTAGGGTGCTGAAGTTGACAAGACTGGACAAAGGGAGGGATGATCTCCATCCACAGGAGGTGGCATCAGAAAAGAAAGGTATATGTTAGTGAAATAGATAAAAAGGAAATGACGATTAGAATAATACTGAGCAAAAATGGATAGATAATTCTTAGCAAACAGTGCACGTAATTCCTTTGCACCTTTTGTTTGTGTATTTTTTATTATTCCAGATGATTTGAAATAAGTTCCAAGTGAGCAGATTTCAGCCAGTGGATTCTGATCTCTCGGCTTTTCCTTAGCAGACCTTGTCACATATTGTTCTGTTTCTGTTCTGCCATTCTGCAAGTAAGTACAGTAGAAATGGAGGGTGAAATCAAGTTACTCAGCCTTTTGTTCTCTATGAAGAACGAGGCAACAGTTTGAAGTGTTAGGAGCAAGATAACTGAATATTTGAGATTTACTAGACTATTTCAGTAAAGCCTTTTTTGAGACATAAAAAAACCCAAATCATCAGGCTGCGCTAGCATGCAGTGTGGCAGAAGGCAGGGGCAGAACTAGAGAAGCCTTTGTGTTGAGGGGAAGTGGTCCCCTGAAATGTCGTCCCCTTCCCAAGGCAATCCCCCATCTTTCAATTAGCTTTTTGTGTCTTGCAGACTCCTAAAAATTTTCCTCCAGAAGTGCAGATGCCTGTGGAGCAAACTGAAGTCTGTGGGCATTAAGCTTGCTTTTCCTACTTATTTTTTGCAGACTGTAGTTTGGAGATCAGCAAAGTAAGGATCCCTGTAGAAGACAGGGTGGGGATTGAAGAGTCTCTATCCCAACTTTGCACCCTCCTCCCTGCAAATTGCATGTGAAGAGAAATTTGCAGGATTGATGTAGCTACAAATTTCACAGTTTCTGTGACCACTTGGCAGAGTCACAGAACATCAGTGTTATGAACAGGACTGTCCTGAAATGTTTATCCAAACTGATTTTCAATGACAACCATTAGTTCACAGGTACAAAAGGGTTTGTGGAAAGTTTCTGGTTTTACATGAAATGTTGAATTTTTTTGAAAAATTTCTTAAGACAAAACTCCTAGTTTTTCAAGACCAAAATTTTCTAGATAAATTTAAAAAAACTTTTTTTAGTCAAAGAGAATAATGTACATAATAAATTGCTGTTGTTTTCAGATTAACTTGCCTTCTCCTTCATACGTTTGGTCAGGAAATGAATTTATTATGTGCTGTGATTATAAACAAGAGCAGTGACATAGACAAAAGGTAAAGCTAATTGACCAAGTTATTTTTCACTATGGTAGGCCTAAATAGTGCTAACAGTAACTCCCCCACTTTAATACTTCTTGTTGACATGAATATTCCTCAGATGCCTACCAGCAAGACTCACTCTCTTCCCAGTTCATGGAGGATAATGTTCTCTCTTAAACCCATGCACTGTTTTTTTGTGTTATCAATATTTAAATGGCAATCATTTATGCAAAATAAAATTGATTTTTGTGATCTGTTGTAGATAACTAGGATCATTGGAAGAGGCAGGGAGACAACTAGGGACACTGGCAATCCTACAGTAGATTTCAGTCATCTAGCAGAAAAAGTATAGCTGCATGGACACAAAGGAAGTGCACATGGCTAGGAAACAATATTTAAAAGTAACCACTTGCATGTTGTTACTGCATTAAAAAGAAGAATAGATCGGGGTGCTTTTTTTACTTCTGCATTTGGGTGAACACATTTCAAATGATGGCTATCCCTTGTTGATATCCTCTAGATAGGAGAAGAAATTTGCTTAAAAAAACAGTCAGTATTAGAACAAGAGTAAAACACATTCACTACATAGATGAAATAATTGTAATCAGAAAAGAGGAGTTATCACACTAAGAGGATTTCTGTGAATAGATGAATTCTGTGTATAACATAATCAAATTGTCAACATTATTTAGTCTAGTCCTACTTTTATTCATTTCCTGGATTTTCTGATTAATTTAAACCATGGTTAATTGAGTAATGAAACATTCAGGAAAGTTCAGCTAGAAGAACAATTTACTAGAGACAATTTCCACTTGTTCTTGTTACATTTTACTACATTCAATCCATTAATAAAGACTCTGAAAGATTATTAGAGAAAAAATTATATTTTTGACTCAGGGGTACTTAAATTCTGAAGACATGTAGGATTGCTTTAAAGGGCTTGGTAATACCTTATACCAGCGACCCAGTGTCAATAAGATCGGTTGTATATGTTATACAAGAAATAGAAATTTAAGGAATGTCCAAAGGAAGAATATCCAAGGACTAAGAAAAAGAGGTAGCTCATTTATAAAACAACTTTGCTCATGTTAATTTTATCTACATGTGTAATATGATGAGTGAGGTTTGCACAGCTTGTTCAGAGGTAAAGCATGGTTAGGGAGAAATTTCATATAATTTATTTGGGAAGATATGGCTGAGCGAAAGGGAGGAAAACACAGCACTGTAGAAGAGCTTATTATGTTGTCCTTGTCTGCCAGTTTTAGCCTTTTCCAAGTTGAGTGATCCTGTCTGGGGTCAGAGAATTTACTGATGTTTGGTTAGCCTGAACCCGAGCTCAGAAAGGGAACAAATTCTTGCAGACATGGAAAATAGCTGGTTGTGGTTGTGAGAGGAGACAAAATGAGACAAAGAACATCTGTTGGTATAGTGCGTGCAGGCATGTGTGAGCAGAAAGCTACTAGCATCTCCAAAGCGATTGTGAATGGAACCCGCAGTTTCTAAGTTTGATTATGTTAATTGTTTTCTGGAAATACTGTTCTTTGTCATTAATTATGAGCTTAGTTCTTGCCCAGCTTTTTTTTTGGAGGCGGGGGGGGCGGGTAATCAAGCTCAAAGAAGAGCCTTTCTAACTATGCAGCTGCTTTATCTTACTGCATATTCGTGGACTGGTCTTAACAATGTCAGCTATAAATTGGATACTACGACATAATACATTTAACCTGACATTCTGATAAAAGATGTCCTAGAAAAAATTATAATTCTTTAAAATGGAAACTGATGAAGCAAAAATGGACAATCTAAATACCATTGCTCCAAATGGGAGAGGTGGACAAACGATGATAGAGTACATTATTCCACTCCACTGGATGAAGTGACTTTCAAGGACTGATTAGCTCCATGTCTGAGAGGGTTAGCCCCCTGCCTGTTATAACAAGTGCCTATGAAAGGGAGAGCTGATCTGACAACTAGCTATGCCCACCGTGAAGTTATTTCAATACTTTCTCTCCTAACAAGTTGATTAATCCCATCATCGTTTGAAAACCTATTTTATATTGAATAAATCATTTTCTAATAAAGAGCAGTTAGGAGGTGTAAAACTTTGACTTCTTCTCAATGATGTTATCAGCTCTACTACAGATTTTACCATTTCTCTTTCTCTGCAAGTTCTCTGTACTGAAGATGATTTTTTTCATGCTGACTGAAAAGTTTCATTTAAAAAATGCATCCTTTAATTACTTAGTGACAGTGTCACATCACGAATCCTTTGCAGTAAAGAAATGCACAGATTTCACTGTAAACACCAATGTTAAACATCTCCATTAATTCAATTCCTTCTCTTCATTTTTTCTCTTGTTTTTACTGTTAAGCCAAGGATAATATAAACAAATGATTGTTGCCTCTGGGACCACATGACAAATACATCACTACACCCAAGGGAAGGAGCCAATATAATGTCTTGTATTTGAGACATCACATAATTGTTTGAAGCATTTAAGAGACATTTGCAGACAGCCTGTGAGGAAGAAAAAGGGCTCCAATTAACTAGGAAAAGTGCTCATTTATGTACTTGGAAATGCTAAGATTTGAAAAATACAGAGCTTAACATTCAGTGAAACTGCAATAAACCATATTATAAACATCACAATAAGCATTTTGTTTTTGTAGAGCAGTTCCTATAATGACATAACATTAAAAACTCTTCTAAAAACAGGAAAAAAAGCAAACAAAAATTATATTTTTATAATATAAGCCCGGGATTTCACATACATTTAAATACAAATTACTTTTCAGGACAAGACCATTTTGTACTGAGAATCTGAAGTTTAATAGTTTAGATAAGATAAAAGTAGAAAAAACTAGTAAATAGCATCCAGGAGAGAAAAGGGTGCATTAATAACAATCAGAAAGGTTAAAATCCCTATGTTGCACATAACTGATAAAACTATAAAAATCAAATATGTCCCTGGGAATTGGGAAGTGGAGATTTTGGTCCTTAGCTTTCAGATGGACTTCCTTTGCCCATGCTAAAAGAGAGCTCCTTTAGCTGGCAGCAGTTGTGAACCCCTTAAAACCTCCAGTGGATATTCTAATTACACAACTCTTCCCACTTACAAGCATTGTGTGTGCATGTATATCAAGAAGAACATTTGTTAGTGAACAAGGGAATGCCCAACCAGCCTGGGAAAACAAAAAGTTCATCCTTATGACCGATAAATGGATATGTTTGGTGGTGGTCTATTAGCCTGTTCCCTGACAGCAGGTGAAAGTCGTGAAGGACCCGTGTCCTTGTACCATGGCACTCCCTGCTCCACTGCTCACCCTCACTGGCGACTTGCTGTTGACGGGTTGTGGAGCCCCAGCATGTCCCTCTAGATGCCACCATATCCATCAAAGGAAAGGCTGCTGGAGGATGAAGAGTCAATAACTCCAAAACCTTCAGTGTCCTCCAGAGTGACTGATTACTGCTGTGTCTGCTTTCATGTGCAGTCCCACACATATATGTGTATAAAAGTCTGGCTGTTGATTAACAAGTTTATGGGAAAAAGAAGGTTCCATATGTGTGAAGGCTTCACAGTTAGATTTGCACATCACTTCTCCTGGTAGGAAGGAGAGTTTTATCCTTTAGTGGGTTACTTACTTATTGTTTTGCTAGCATTTTCCACAAGCACAGGAGATGTTTTTACTTTGCCTTCCAAAGGGGCAGTAGTCAGTTGGAGAGCAGTCAGGATGAGAATATTGCCACTACCTGTGGAGTGTGTGAGTAGGACAAGTGGAGAAAGACTTGGACTTTGAAGAACCCCCAAACAAAAATCAAAGGTGTAGCTATAACAGCTGGCACTCTTCCTGAGAAGGGCCTTCTCTCATGTATGCAGTGTAGTGATCAGGAACGTACCCTTGGATCGAAGTGGTCAGCTGGCCAGAAAGAGAGAGAAGTATCTTTTCGGGTGGTGTGATCTCAGGAAAAGCAGAATAAGTGCATTTATAACTTCCTGTCTCTCCCCTGCGGTTTTTACCAATTTTTGTGTGTTTTCTGTTTTGGAGTTCATAAATAAATACTTGTATTTTCTTGTATTAGCAGTGATATCAGGGTGATTGGTGCTCCATTGCTAGATGTGGTGAGCCTTAAGACTGTGGGCCTGAGGCAACCCTGAAACACAGTGCTCGAAGCAGCATACACTGCAGATCAGAGGTACTACTACTGGGGTGTCTGTCGAAGAATAATCTGGTGACCGTTATGAGCCAGGAAAAGGTGTCCCAGCTGAGAGGAGGCTATGATGTGCACTCCTGAACCCCCAGGGCTTGAGATGCTCCTCTAGTGATTTCAGCCTTGCCTCAGTCTGGATAAGAGGGGTTGTGCTAGATTTCTCTCCGCTTTGTTGCTGTCCTTTGCAGTGCCAACAAAGATTTTTCTCTACCTTGCATGCAAGAAGCTACCACTCCACTATTCCCTGTTGTGAAATTCTTAATCTGTGCCATGCTCTATTGTGAAGTCCACTCAATGGCACAGGCTTTGTGTATAACAGCCTTGGAACAAGGCAGGCGTCCTTCTTCCTCTCTCTTGTTTCTCAGCACTGTTAAAGAAAGCCTCCTACGCGCAGACGTCACAAGCCACAGCCTGGATTCAGGTCTGTTTACTGCCCAAGGGAATTCAAACACGAATCTGATGTACAGAATTATCTCCCTGTACAAGGCCCAAATGTTCCCTTTCATCTGACACTTTGTCTTGTACGAAAATTTAAAGGTTCGCTGATGGGCCAGGGAGGGCTGAAGGAAGAGCGAGGACCACTCTTTACCCTCAAGGTTTGGATATTCACTTGGCAAAGACAGGGTTCCTGATTTCAGGCCTTGGTCAAGGACTGTTTCAGTATTTTACCCAGTGACTGTTTCATGTGTCCTCTGAACACTGAAGAAAGCAGCGCTCCTGCCGCAGTGTTTTGCAGTCATCCTTGCAGGTAGATGTGCCACTTACTTAGCTCTTCCCACTGAATCAGGGCATGCATAAAGCAGCAGGGTGACAGTGAATGCCTTGCTCCGGGAATAAAAAAAAAAAAGATATTTGTAACAGTGAGTAATATAAACATATTTTTGACTGATGCAACATATGGTATTGTGAAAATTGTGTTCTATCTATTTAGGTTATTTTGTTTCTTTCCATTTTTTTTTTAATAAGGATATCAGTAATACTCTGTAAAGCATTTTGTTAAATATCTGTATTCAGTAAGTGAATCATCACACTAATAGTAAAATAATATAACATAAAATAGTAACTATTATTAATGACTATTATTAATAGTAATAGAAATAATGTGACATAAAATAATAAAATAAATTTACTAATATTTTTGGAAAATGTAAATTCCACTTCAAATGTTTGAAATTACTTTCTTCTACTGAAGTCTGTATTTAGGGTATTTTAAGGTATCTTATTAGTTAGGTAGGACATTATTTACCTTGGACTCTGAAAATTTTTAGTATGTAAATTTGGGGACATTCCTTTTAGGGCTATTTTGTGTTTTTAAGAGCTCGTATCTTAGCTAGCTTTTTTCAGGACATGAGCATCCCTAGTTGAAAACATATCAGGAATTACAAATTTGTTTCATTTGCCCTGTCTTGTGCTTCTTAAACTATAGGAAAGAAGCAGTATTAGTAATAGCAATGGCTAGAAAAGAAGAAAATAAAAGCTGAAAGTTCTAATCAAAACTGTAATCAGAAAGATGACAAATGGTGGAGATTATTAAATTTTCCTTGCTCCCTTGATGAATTTAATAAAGAACTAATCAAAGATCATTAGAAGGCTTTTGTGCTTGGTGTGCATTGTAACTGGATTGCAATCGGAATTTATGTTTTAGTGGTTATCTAGGGTTGAATTGGACATGTAAATATGGAAAAGGGATATTTTTAGTATTTTTCTTTTAAAATACATATTTAGAAATGTATAACTGTTGTATTTTGCTTCTAAGCTTTATACAATAAAAGCAGAGCATCTATCACTGGGATTAGAAATTTTAAAATTGATATCACTGTTTAGTTTGAATTTTCTAATGATCTTTGATTACTTCTTCCTTTAATTTTGCAGGAAAATTAGAAAAGAGATATTTAATTCTCAGGGAATTATACAAATACTCCAACTGCTAGGATTGCTGACAATTCATGGAGTGCCATAATAATAAGCAAATTGCAAATCTTCAAGGCTGTTTTAACATTCTTAAATTTTAAGGGGTGCTTTTTAAATCTCCTTTTTATATTGCCTGCTTTGTGCTTGAGTAATAATACTTATTAGATGTGGTAACTGAAGGTGTTATAGTATGATGACATTACTATTTTTTATTCTGACTCTTGGTACCTGCAGTCTGAGGTTGAATATTAAAAGAGGGGTTTGACTCCTCTGCTTTGGATGAAGTATAGTCAAAGGATAACTAATGTTTGAATATGCTGGAAGAACATGTACATTTCAAATACCTAATTTATAGGTAGTAGAATAATAGTATGAAAAAAAATCTTCAAACTCATTTTACAGTAACTCACTGGAGAGTCCAGTTGGTGACTATTAGCTGTTTCATTTTAATTTCAGCTCTCCCTCTGTGCCAGCTGAGCAATTTCTGTCTCCTTAGTTTGAAAATAGGTAACAGTGGTACTTACTGTGACCTCAAGATCTGATCTATTTGTTTGCCACTGACCAGTGCTTTAGCATTTTGAGAGATTTCTTGTAGTAGTGTGTAAATGTTAAAATAATTAAATAATTAAGAGCTATGGATTTTATGTCACAGAATAATGTGGGATCTAGTGTGGTCTAATATAACACTTCATCATTTCTGTGGGAACAACAGAGACATTTAAATTAAATTTATTGAGACTGTGTAGGACATATAAAAATTTATTAGGGAATAGCATTCTGACAAGAAATATGAGAAGATTGTAACACAAGAAATAAGCGTGTCCACTCCAATGAGATTTAGCCTGAATGTAGCTTTATAAATCATCACATTAGAAATCCTTAATGCTACATTTTATTTTTCTTGAGTTAAGATGTGAGAATATCTGGATGTAAAACAATTTTAAAAAGCATTGACTTGCTACCCAAAAAAGACAATAGTTACTTGAAGTCTTATGCAGCTCTGCCAGAATTAATGGAAGACTCTCCTTAGTAGCAGTGATGTGCATAAGAGCCTTAAGATATTTACTATGAAGTGATTATAGCACTTTTGGAGTTATTCGCTTCTGTTCTCACGCAGTGAGACCTATAGATATATATATAGAAACCGCTTTTAAAATTGCCTATTTTGCCTGCAGATCAGCTTCAGAATGAAAAGCCAATCCAAAGGCGGAAGAAAATAACATTATCACCCAATATCTAATATAGATGCATCCATAACCTGAAGTTCGAATGCACAGTGTCCAAAAGTATAAATAGGCTTTTCAACAGAAAATTTGTTAAAGAAAGATGGGACATTAGCACCCAAAATAACTTGATGATAGTTTCAGGAATAACACTTTCTCAGCCTAGGAGGATCAGAATCAGAACACAAAGTTAGCTTTGGCTTGATTCCATATTATTCAGAAATTGAAGTGGCAGAAAGCTTGGCCTCTATAAATTAGCAGGCAATGTAAATTACTACCTGTGTAATGAACAGGTCAGCAATTTCGAAGCTAATGTAACTCTACCACATCATCAAACCTCCAGACACAGGAAAATGTCAGATAATGGTGAAATCCAGGTAGAAACTCCTTCTGCCATTCAGTCTGCATAAGCTGTAATTGTCTACAAAACAATAGATCATTTCAGTCTATTTTAACAGTGAAGTAGCAGTTTTTCAAGTGTTATAGACCTATATTCGTTCTCTTATTAAGGGCAGAGAGAAATATAAGACCTTCTTATGTCTGTGAAGGACATTTCAGGCATATTCAAGGCTATACCTACCCTACCTTTCTGAGCTGCCCCAGGGAGCAGTCTGTGCTTGGCCAAGGGTACAGAGATGCTTGTGCCAATGCTGCCTCTGGCATGGGCTGGCTGCATCCTGGCTGTCTCACACCGGGGACAAACCCTGGCCTCATCGGTGTGGGATGCCGAACACAGAGCTAATCATGCAGTCAGCATTGCCTGCGTTTCTTCTTGGAAGTCACTAGGTGGTCTGCTGCAGAGAGGGGTTTGTGGACAAACTGAGGTGACTGCAGGGCGGTGAGCTCAGGGCTCCAGAGCGAAGCAAGGAGCGGGTCACACCTACAACACAGGCACGGTGTTCACATCCCCTCAACAAACAGGAGACCCAGGAGAAGACCCAGCCCAGGAGGCCTACTTGGGTTCATCACATATGAATGTTTTAAATACTTTTTGTAGTCTATAGAGTGGTGAAAGGGAACATATCCACTATATAATTCTTAAGTTTTGCCACTGTGTTTTAAAGGCTGTGTAACAAGAGAAAAATGTTTTACAAGTAAAGCTAGGAATTTAACGTACAAAGGTAAAAGATGTTAAGTAAGTCATGCACTTTGAGGAGGGAGAAAGAATATAACTTAAGCCTCTGCATAGCCGTGTGTTTTCCCAGGACCAACCACAGGAAACTTTGGAGAATAATTAGCCAGTATAATGAGCTTCTAAGATGCTAGGACAGCTAAGAAAAATTCTTATAAACTTATGAGTTAAGTCTTATAAAACTTACAAATCTTACAGTCTTTAGTCAAACTTGAATTTGCCTTCGTTCAGCTTCCAGCAGTTGGAGCTTATCGTACCTTTCCTTGGCAAACTGCAGAGCTCTTTATTACATTTTTGGTTCCTATATGTATATACCTGTAGATGTTGCTAGATGTTGATAAAGTTACCCCTTAATCTCCCCTTTAGTTAGCTAAATAGATACAACATATTTAATCTTTTGCTCTAAGACATATTTTCCAGCCTTATGTGTTCTTTTATTTAAGTCCCCAGTCTTGTGTCCACTCCTTTCTGATTTGACTAGAAAATCCAAATATGCTAGACCTGCATCTATTATTCATTTTTATTTTATTGGGGCATATTCTAAGTGCTTCTGAGTGTGGAGGCACTGTGGAGGCCAAGGACTGAATATGCTCTGAATCTGAGACATTAATAGCTTGATTTTTTTTTTTTTGTATAACTGTCATTACTTTAAATCCGTTGGGTCTTCCTTCCTCTTTAAGAGGAACAAAGAACATTCCAGCTGTTCTTCCCCAAGAAATGGAATGCCTTCCAAAGGAAACCAAGAAATAGGCAATATAAAATAAAAATCCTCACCCTGCAGCCGCCAGAGAGAATTTGTATGTTTGCGTGCAGGATTGTGCCCTCATGAACTGTGAGCATCCCTCTCCAGTGGCAAAGACTGCACCGCTCATGTTCCTAGAGCTGTGCAGGGGCAGAGGAGCAGGGGATGTGAGCCCGTGGCAGCAGAGGGGTAAAGCCTCTCTCGGCGGCTGTGGCAGGGAAGAGCAGTACCCCTGCCGTGGATCTGTGGTTTGCATCAGGTTTGCTTTCGCTATGTCAGAGCTGAAGGCTGCATGCTGCTTTGAGCTCCAGCTGCTGCATGAGACTGGTGCTCCAAGTGGGAATGTTTTCCCCGGCTCTGGAAAGAGTGCCCCTTCTTCCTCATAACACCTGCACTGCCATATGGCATCCTGGTCCTATTCCCCCATTCACATCAGGGCTTCATCTTTCCTTGGCAAGAGCTGGAAAATAGGTCTGTAGCAGGAACAATACCTGGTTGTGCTTAGCTGTTTTATAGTGCGTTCTGTCTGGAAATCTCAGTGTGCCTTACCAGAATCACCATCCCAAACCAAACCTGTATTTCACTGGCAGCAAAACTCCAATTCTGCCATATTATTAGCTTTCTCATTGCTGATGTTTATTTAATTTCTCATGTGTCACTGGCTTGGAATTGCACTGCAATACAGTAAGTATGAGTATAGCTCTTTATAGATATAGCTGTAAAGGGATTCGTAACTCCTCAGTATTTATCTCTAAATTAGTGTAACATTTTAAATTAGAATAAATACTGAAAAAATATTAAAATAAATGTTTTAGGCAGTGTCATTACATCTGAGTAAAATAAGGTGTGGCTGAGGATAAACTATCAGTGAAAAGGGTATGTCCAGATTTCCCCCAAAACACTGAGACGGTGAGAGGCGTGAGCTCAGCAAGAGGCAGCGGGTGCAGTGTTGTAGCCTGTCGCACACCTGTGGGAAACTGCTGCTGCGGGGTAGGTCTGCCCTGGAGCTGAAGCTGTGATGGCAGCAGGAGTTAGGAACCCAGATTTCTGCATGGGTTGCTATTTGGATCTCCAGATTTTGGGTAGTACTCTGGTTGCTAGACTGCATTGGTACATGTGCACTGCTTTCATTGCAGGTGCTAGTCAGATTAAAGCTGGAGTGGGTGTATCTCTAGGCACTACCACACTCCCTTCACTTTGCACTGCTGTGCACACACATGCACACACGCGGGCAGAGCTTTGATTCAGTCACCCATGTCTGTTCCTCTCCTCCTTTCCTGCAGCTGGTCCTCTTTGCTCTCGTCGGTAGCATTGCACACCTAGGCTGGCTCATGTAACCAGCCTGATCTCATGATGCAACACAATATGGGGCGTATTGTTAAAAAAAAAATCATACTCAAAATCGTTGCAGGACTCATTCAAACACAGATCTCTCCTGGACTCTATTGCAGGGTTGATAGACTGTTGCTCTGCACCATTTACAGCAGAGCAGAATGAGTGCAAACTACTACTTTTTTTTTTTTTAATATCTGTACTTATGGAGAGATGCCTTTCTCTCTCAGTCCCTCTCCATCCTATGTGACTCCTAGTGCTATGCAGTGGTAAATAAGCACTTGCTGTTCAGATGCTATTCACCTTTCCCTTTTGTTCTAGCCAATTTTGTTGATATGGTGTGAGAAAACAAGTCAAGAGAGAGGGTTATAATGTTGGTTTCTAAGAGCCATAGTGAGTGTTGCATTTGTACTTCTGACTTGTTGTCTTTTATTGCATAATAAAAAGTGAAGAAGCCAAGTACTTTGTTATATGAGTAGAAAATACTTGTGCCCACAATTTAACCCTTCAAATAATATATAGAAATCAAAGCATAATCCATACAGTTTTTCAATAATTGAACACATTGTACTGCAATACTTCCTATAGTTCTACAGGTCCATGATGGAGTCCCAACATGCTGGCAGTAAAATATATCTTACTGCTTTTATACTTTTAACTGACTTTTCATTACACAGCGATTTACCAAAGCAAGGCATGCTCAGCCTGCTTGTAAATTAGACAGTATTACAACTATTGTAGAAGCTATAAAGAGGCTTGAGTCTTGGACTGAATTAACATTCATTACACGTGTCAATAAAAGAAAAAAGACTTTAATCAAACAAACATTACTAGTGAGTTTCTTATGGCCATTGAAGACATTATTTCTTACTCATCTCCTTAAATATCTTAGTTAAATTATGCAAATAAAATTATGTTCTATCCCATTACATAAAATTGGAAAAAATAATTAAGGAGTTAAATGAAATGTTCCTGTTGAGAACAGAATGAGTCGTGGTTGCTTTTTAATGTAAAATAGTTTCTGATTTACCAATCTTGTGGAAAAAATAGAAAGCATTTTCTGCACTTACATCCTGTTGGTACATATTTAGCATCAGGTACAATTTGTAATTAGCTATTTACTGTTTAAATCGTGGTGAAAGTATGTTAAAACTTCTTTTGTGCTCTTATCGCTTTTTAAGGAGCACATTTATACACAAATTGCTTAGCATCTCTGTATCAAGGCTTTGATCTCCTGCACTATCAATTGTTGGCTCAGGTACAAGAGACTAAAATATACAAAGCTGTCTGCTCTAGACTCCAGTTGAAATAAAGAAGAAGGCTGTTTATACACAGACACTCATTAGCTAAGTCAGTCAATATTTACATGATGCAAGTATAATGCCTTCTTTATGTTAGATTAATTATATAATTCAACCCCTATGAAACTTCCTTTCAAGAGACTAACATTTAAAAATAATAACTTTATAGTTCCTATGCTACATTCATTGCCTGAGTACAATCTTTTTCTACATTTTCTTTTTTTATCTGAACCATTTGCTCAGCTTCGGTAAAACATTAAGGTGTGTTTTACGATTAATATATAAAGCTGTTTATGATTTTTTTGCCATATAACATTCTTTAAAAATGTCATCACACTGTACAGCTAGCTTTTATTTTGTGGTACATGTATTTCCCAAGTTCAGTGTTAAAGCTGAGTACGATAGACTCACTCAGTACACTATCATTTGAGAATTTAAGCTCAGTCTATAGAAACTGGCAGTTGCTAGCATAGCTAGCATTTCTTGCTGGCAGAAATGCATGTAAGTATGAATACAGACACATTTAGGTTACATATATCTGCTGATGACTCTTTCCTTGATTAACGCTTTCCAGCAAATTAAGGCCAGAATCAACAGGGTGAGTTTTGTGCCTCTCTCTATTAGGAGTTCTTGCTGATCTCTAGCCTGATCCTTTCAGGCCCATCAGACACTTGTAGGCAGAGGAAGAGCTCAGAGCTCTGTGTCTTCTCATTATTTCAATATTTGAAAATGGTATCCAAATGCCATCATTGTAAATGCTTGTGACAATAAATACAGATAATAGCAATATCTCCCAGAAAGAATGGTGAAGGAGGAGGAAATGATTTCTGGCTTTATCTCCATATAAGAAAATACAGGTTCTATACATGTATGTCCTATAGCATTTTCAGATGCAGAGGTTATTTAAACCCTGAGCTAAAGTTAGGTTTCCAATATTCCAAAAAATGGGTTTCTTGAGGGCTTTTTTTACATTAAGATATGTCAAGACTGCTTTCAGCATGTGGCTCAGAGTCATTTTTTGGTATTTATCTATGCACATAAGGATTTTTTTTCTTGCTATTATGTATTTATATCTGTTATTTATATAGTCATATCATTGTTGTAACATTTCCAAGGGGAATTATGTTAAGGACACTTTTGTGTGTAAAAGTGTTTCAAAATCTATTTCAGAGATGTGATACTCTAAGAATGCAAATGATATTATTTGAAAATGTCACCTCTAACTTACAGTTTTGGAGAATTTATATGTTTCTTCAGTGGCTCTAGTAATGACTGTTATTTTCAATATTATTATATCCAACCGTTGTTTGTATACAGCCCTCATTTCCTTAGGGAAAGTCTTTAGCAGTATGACACTAAAGCTGTATGTGTCCAAAATAAAAGCAGACAAAGTGTTTCATATGGGGAGCACACATTTAGTTTAGGTTTCCCAATACAGACAGGCATATTGCATAGTAAAATCTAGAACATAAAGCAACACTTTCCACTTTGTACTCCCTACACAAGGGAGTAAAAATGGTTTTATTCTTGCTCTACCCTGAATCATTTATTTGTGAATATAAATTCCACTGATACCAGTGATTTATTATATCTGCAAGAACTGTGATCCAACTATTTTTCATCTTTTACTGCAGTTCGTCTGCTTACTGATCTTGGAGTCCAGGGAACTACATAAAATTAAACATATTCAGGGGAATTTTCAGAACGGATGTGACTGAAAGTGCAAGTCCAATTGACTCAGTGTGCTCCTGAACTATTGGAGGCACCTATGAAAATCTCTCTCACAAAGCTTTTCTAATTCCTAGAAAGCTGAAGGGATAACTCCCATGGCCTCCAAATACTGCAAGGCTTAATGGTTCGGTCATACCAGCCCAGGCAATGATCACATCTCTGCTCTGGAGCCATGGTCCGTCAGAGCTTTGTCACCTCTCGCAAACCTGACTCTCAGCAGACAATAAATGTCGGTGGTTAAATGCCTTTCTGTCAGGACACAGCCTAGGCAGGTGAAGTCAGATGATGTGAATGAGGTTCAGGAGACCAAACAAAACAAAATCAGTTAAAAAAAATCTCAGATGTTTACTGGGGAGGGAAGGAGGAAAAGCGGGAGGAAAGAAGGAATGGGGGAAAGGAGAACTATTTCCAGACTGTTTGTAAATCCAAAGGGATTCTGGGTTTGGGACTTATTTCATATAATTTTTTTTTCTTGGAAAAGAAAATATAAAAAGTCTGTGTTGGCTTAAGTGATTGTATCTCACTAGAGCACCTAACTTTCACTAGTGCAAACCAGAGTGTTGCGAACTTTTACATTTTATGGTGATTTTCTTCACATCTGAATCATGCATAGGAGCGAGCACTTACTAATCAACTAAAACACACTATTCCTTTTGTTTTCTTTGTGAGTACTTAGCGCCAGTATTTAATTTCTGACAAGCTATAGTGTTGAATGAAGGAGGCTGATTGCAGGAAGTCTGAGTGGGTACAAAGTATTAAAGCGGGACATGCCTCTCTGGCACTCGAGAGAGCTGAGTTCTGAAGCTAACTCACTTTCTAGCCATCAGGCTCCTGGGGCTGGAGATATTGTGGAGCCAATGTACTTGATTTTAAAGTGGGAGAGAGCTGCAAGATCCTCTCTTCACACAGCATTTCCTTCTTGAAGTGGTATTACTGTTGGCTCTAAAGGAAGCATGTTCTCATACTAAAGATTACACTAAAACCCACCATGTATTATTTATAGAGTAGCTCCCAGGGAATATTTCCTAATTTGAAGAAAAAGCTTGTGGATTTTTTGATGGCCAAAAGATTTTCTACTCATTTGACCACTCATTTTCTACTCATATTTGACTACTGAGAAAAGATTTCTTGTTATTAGCATAAAAGAGATGTTTTGTACTATTGCTCTTTTTGCCTTAGACATATGAAAATACAGGTTTAAGCTGTCTAGTGAAGGAAAGCAAAATTGTCCATTATAATCTTTACTATGGTCCTATGTGATTCAGATTTGTGCTATATAATGTGTTGTGTAATGTTGACATAATGTCCTTTACACTTTACATATGTGAAGAGATGTCATTAAATTTCATGCATGACAACTGATTGGTAAGTGGTAGGTTTTGGTTATCTCTCAGTAGCCATATGCACTGCATAAGGCATTTGAAAACACACTTTTAAGCTGTGTGGACAGTATATCAGAGCATCTCCCCATGCTACCAATTAATCTCATAAAATGTTAATGTAATCCCTTCACAAATATGTAAATGCAGTGCCACTTTGAGTCTGGCAAATAATAAACAATAGTTATCTTATCCTGAGTTTTTCCTCCATGTAATTCTCAGCAATAATTTACTCCTTGTCTTCCACTCTGAAGGTTTTAAATGGAATGACCTTAATTCTGGTTTTGTTTGCTCTCTATCTACTAAGCAGCTGCAGTGAAGACGAAGACAAACAGTAGATTAACAGTGGTACCTTTTATAAGGTTGATTAGTTCTTAAAATATGCTCAGTGGAAACAAAAAAGCATGAAATGAGGTCTGAGAGAGAGGCTTTTTTACTCTTTTCATTGAAACTGCTACGTTTCTTTCAGTAACCCACAGATATTGACTTTTCAATGAAATATTTTCTTTGAGGGAGACTGTTTTTGCCAGCACAACGTGTATAATATTTTGGAAGTGCAAGGTACGTATTTCTAAAATAATTTTACCTTGTTTATTTTTCTGTTTAAGATGAGAAATTTGTGGTGGATGAATTAAAATATTTACAGATTGTATATCATCCATTTTTTGTGATTATATCATCAGTTGTTAGAACCAACACTAGCATTGATACAAGTGATAACTAAAATGGATGAAACTGGTAGGGTAAAAACTGAAAGGGTAAAATAGCACCTTGGTTGGGATTTCTCTTATCATATCTCCCCCAAAAGTTTACCCCTTCAGCAGCACATGGTCTGCTCCATTTGCTCATTACTGAAACAGAGGGGGAAGCAAGCTTGCTGATTTAGCAAGCATGCTAAATCACCCGCATCCCCTTCCTAAAGCACCTAGGCATTCCTTAGATGTCTCCTGTCGAAATCCTGACCCAGCCTGACCCTGCTTATCAACTGCTTGTTGTTCTTTCAAAGAGTTGAAAGGATTATGGCAGATTAGCTAACACAGCTCCATTCTCTATATTGTTCCATGTGACATGCAGTTCTATAATAAAAATAAAATAGCAAGTTTAAGAGTGGACATACTCCTTATTTGCTGAATCTTGTATTTTGGTATAGCTGAGTTAATTTTTGCATTTTTCTCCATCTATGTTCATCAATAGCTAGCTATTCTTTCTTTCTTGAGCATGAATGATTTAAACTAGATCTGGTTTAGTTGTAATGAAATTCACATCATAGCTAATAAAATGCTGTCCTCTGAGAAGAAATGTTTCTGTCTGATATAAAATAAATGTTTATGTTTGATAGAAAATTTGCATAATACACTTTTCATCTTGCTCTCATGGTTGTTTTGATTTCTAAAATATATAGCTGCTCATGTACCTAGGCCCATCAAGAACAGCCTCAAGGAATTTGGGCATTTAAAATTTGAGTTCCTAGGAAGAACTTCAGCTTGGCATTGTAACTGAAATCACAACATGAAATTGATCCACGCTCTTAATTTTTTATGCTGAAGTTAGAATAAAGTGGAGACAGAAAGGAAGAGAGTAGCGGCTGCAACGTTAGCACAAAGGCATGATTAGAGAGAAATTTTAAGGGAAAGTCAAGCTCCCAAGCAAGTCATGAGCCTGAATTACTGAGTTAGCAATAATGTCAAGTTTAAAAGAAGAAAGTCAGTTTGGACACTAACTTGAAAGTCTGTCTCTCCAATGAGAAGTGAAGAACTGAGGTCATGGAGTTGCATGCAGACAAGAACAAAACAATATGGAACCACTTTTGAAAACTGGTAATTTTTTCCTTTAATTCTTATCTCACATTGGTTTTTGATTCAATGGGCTTCGATGACATTACTCCTTGTTTACCATGGCATCCGTGAAAGCAGAATCAAGCTCTATATTTCTAAAGGTCTAAAGTAACCTGAAAAATAATTTTTATTTTTTAAATTTCCAGCTAACATATGTAGAAGCGAATGAAGGATTTTGCAAAGTCTACAAAGTGCCAGACTTTTCTAGTATGGGTGTGATGATCAAAACTGAACTTCAGGAAGCCATGTGAAGCTGGAAAGAAATTCAGGCTGTGCTTATTTCTAGTGCCAGCTTCCACTGAGACATCAACAGACATTCATAGATTCATTGATGAGGTTTCCTTACATCCCGAAAAGTTTCTTGCGGTTTTCTGGCATCAGTAACTTTCCTGTGGTCAGGTCGGAAAGCTGGAACCTGTTCCCACACAAGCTCTAACTGGGCATTCAAGGGGGTGGCTTCAAGCATGCCATGGTGTGCCTGCCACTGTCCCCCTTGCAAGCCCAGGTGCTGAGCACCCCACTCTCTGCACCCTTGGGACAAGTCAGCATACCCTGCTCTCTCGGGCCAGGCAGCCAGGAAGCTCCCAGCTCACCAGTACCTCTGCTGACCTTCTTGTGGCCTGCAAACCCAGCCTTAGGGGAGACTTGGGCCTGTGAGGACATACCCAGAGAGCCAGACTAGCCCTAAATCTCTTAATGATGTGTAAATGGTGGTAGCAAACTCTTGTTCTCTTCTATGCCAAATTCTATCTTCACTTTTTTAAAGACTCCTTTGTGCTCCCTAGTCAGAGAGCTCTACCTGCTCTGGAGAAGTGGGCTTTGTCCACTTCTTTGTCTCCTCTTCATCTTCAGCCTCACTTGTTACTGTGCTATGTTGGCAGACCCCAGGGCCATGTAGGACTGTGGGCTCAGGAAGCTGTGTTTTTTCCGGTTGTGTCAGGAGAGATTTTAGAAATCCTTTAAGTGGAATGGCTTTTATTTAGAAGTTGAACTCTAGGTTTGAGAGTCCAAGTGTTGGCAGCAAGGTCCAAAATAGCCTTGGGGCTTGGGCAGTTGCACAGGATCCACCAACCCGGACGGATGTAAATAGTTATATATCACTCTTCTTGCACTTAAAGCTAAACAGATGTGAGACAGCCCTGGTCTGGAAACTGCAGAGCCATAGTAGTTGTGTCCCTGTGGCTTGAACTAATAAGCTCTGCTGAGGCAAAGAAACACAGAATATTTAGTGGTTCTGTCATTTTCCTTGATCCCCATCTAAAGTAAGTCCCTCTTCTCTATGCTTGTCACTTCTGACTGTTAGGTATGCAGAACAAACTCTGATTTTCTTTTTGTTGCCAAGTTATTAATTGATGTTCAGGAGAGGATGGGAGGAAAGAAGCTTTGTCTGGCTCTGAAAAGCACCAGATGTGCTTTTTTGAGTTGAGGAGAGGAATTAATTAAAACGAGGTAATAATATTAATCTGTCGACTGCAGTTAACGTTGACAGTAACAGGAGGGGGAGCTCTCACCGCATCAGGCAGGGGAAAGGGGTCTGGCGGGGGAGCTCTGCTTTCCCAAACCGGAGCAGGGCTGGGACTCTCCTGGGCTGCAGCAGGAGAGGGGGATGATGCCTTGTCATCTCCTTCACAGAAATACCTGCGTGACTCTACTGGCCTGCTGT
The DNA here is from genome assembly GCF_036417845.1 of Apteryx mantelli. Lineage (NCBI taxonomy): Eukaryota > Metazoa > Chordata > Aves > Apterygiformes > Apterygidae > Apteryx > Apteryx mantelli. The sequence goes on from NC_089981.1 coordinate 62,019,817, forward strand.
TAGCTCAACCCGAAGCAAGAAGTAGGAATGAATATTCAGTAATGAATGCTGGTGGAATTTCTGATGCGAGGAATGAAGTACAAATTAAGAAGCGTTGGGATTCTTCTTAAAGCGTGTCTGTTTTGATTGCTATTTTCTGTAGATTTTTGCTATGTATTATATTGTTTAACAGAGCAAAATAAAAACAGAATACATGTTTACTGTGTACTAAGCAGTAAGTACCTTTTTCAGACATCAGTAATCATCCTTTCCAGCTGAGAAGGCAATACACTTGCAATAGAGCTCTCCAAAAAACAGCAATTGTCCTATTTTAAGGTTTCTGAAGCTATCCCTTATGGGAAAGCCTTACTGAATTTAATAAGGTTGAAATGAACAGGGCTGTAGAGTAATTTCATAGAATTAAAAATGAATTAGGAATTTAGTAGGAATTATACCTCTGCCATAGACGAGGCTGGCATTAGCTGCCGTGGGGCTGTGTGCAGACCTGCCCCTGCTACGTGAGTAAATACACTGTGTGTATATGTGTGAGTATGTTAAATGCTGATTTACTAGCCATTCTCAGTGGTGTTTGTGTGCGTACTCTCTGCTGGAGGTGCCAGGCCTGTGTGTGAAGCACCTCACACCAGACATGTGCCAAAAGGCAGGATCTCTGCTGCAGCCGGGCCCCTGCTCCAGCAACAGAGGGTGGTCTGGAAGTGGCTATTGTTGCTTGTGCTTCTTAAAATGCAGGGCCAGCCAGGGGCTAAGGTGAACTTTAAGTACAGAATTACTGTACTTAAATGTTCCTTGACAAATTGTAAGAAGACTATAGGTTTCTGTTGTACAAGTAATTTCTGAGGATAAAAGTGTCAGAAACGACAAGGGAATTTGGGGACCTAATACCCATGGGAAGTCACTGTGACACAGGTGCCCAGGTCACTTTGGTGTTTTTGAAATACTCACTCTTTATCTTTAAAAGAGCATGGATTCCATGATGGGACAGTCTTTTTTTCCTAAAGGACAAACTACTTTTCCATTAGCCTAATAGGTATTAAAAAGTTTCATATTCACAAGAATTATTTTTCCATCTTTGTCTAGATTACTTTTAGCGTTAATAAAAGAGGTACTCTGTAGAGTATTGTTTACCCTGCAAGGAAATCAGTGCCTCCTAATTTTTGCTTGACTGTTTTTAGGTTCCCAATCTGACATGTGGAGCTGTTGAGCACCTGAGGGGCAAAAACTTCTGTCAGGTGTTAGGTGTGTGCCGCCAGCAGTCCCCAGTGCAAGAAGGTAAGGGGTGGTCCCAGCCCTGGTGGGCTAAATGTACAAAAAAAAGGGGGGGGGAGGAAAAGGGGAAATATTGTTCTTATTTTATGCATATGAACAGGGGAACTTTAGTTAGCAGAGATTACAACCCAACTGTATAACTTTTCAAAATGGCCAAAGTGTGTGCCAGCAGTAGAAATCTCACTTAGCTCCATGTACGTAGGATACTGGACAATTCAGAGCCATGACACTGTGTGAGCAGGATCCGTAACTGGAGTGAACCACAGGACGTCCACTGAAGACGAGTCCGTCTACATTTATTTGAGTGGAGATTCTGGCCCTATCTCTTTTATAGGTAAGCTGAGTTACCTGCAGTAGTCATACTTATTTGCTTTCTTTAAGACTCTTGAGTTTTTTTGATAAATTAGTGCTGTTTTGCCTCTATATCCATGGAACTTTGGTGACATCCAGTGACAAGCTCTGCTGAAAGGTGTTTTTTCTCGAGAGTGCCGGGGGAATATCCTGCTTGTTTCCTGTAATGGTATTAGCCCATGAATTTGAATATAGGCTTAAAATTAGATACTCTTCAGCCATGTTCTGTTGATTGTTTCAGGGCAGTTGTGATTTACATTAGGTTTATCTTCAATCTTCAAACCTGTAAATTGCTGTTGAAAAGTTGTTAATTAATCACAATTTAAAGAAAATATGTTGTCTGGCAATCCATATAAGTAAGCTAAGCCTCTTAGGTGACCTTTTTCAGGGCTTCCTCCCTAATTTTTCTGAGGTTTGAGATGTCTCTAAAAGCAATTGCTTGAATGTCAAATCAAAATTGTCAATAGTTCTTGAATTTTTGATATTTTTTCAACTAGTTTAGTTAAGATCAGAGTAACGACTCATTTCTTGGAAAAATAGAAATGAAAAATCAATGATTGCATACCTCGATGGTGATACAAAAAATAACAAACTAATTGTGGCAGCTTACTTTAAAAGGCAGACATCCATAGATTCAATTTGAAAAAAAAGTATTACCTTCATCTCTTAAAGTGTAGTATTTTAAACTAAATAGAATCAGGGGCTAAATGATGTTGTAAAATGGAGTAAAATGGTGCTGAAACAGTATAGTTAAAACCTATATTCAAGCTAAATTGCAAAATAGTTAGTATTGTAGAGTAACATTCAAATCATGGCAATTGTTCTAGTAATAAATATAATTTCTATAGCATTTTTCTTAGATTATTCAGTTAATCATTAGTGCTGTTTTACCTCTTTATAATAATGCGCACTTTCTTTTTAAAAGAACTTGGTTATTTCTTTGGTCAGGGCCTATTTGCTCCTTTTTTATGTGAGATTTTCAATACTCTGAAATGATGCAGAGCAAAAAAGGTCCATCCACTTCACTTGTGATGCCTCGTGCATTACCTAAACCACAACAGAACAATGACAGACAACAGAGCCTTTCTCCTCTCTAACAATGCAGTCACCATGACAACTAGCAGAAGAACGTTTGGCCAGAAAAAGCTTTGAGCTTGGCGGACTAGACTAATCAAAAAATGGAATAACATGACAACAATTACACTGATGAGTGAGAGGGAAGCTACAGATGCATTCAGACACCTATGGCACTGCAGACTAGATGCATTCAGCATTTTTGTTTAGTGTCTTCTGTTTTTTAAGAGCAGGTAAATAGACAAGATCGAATTGTGTAACAGAATGTCAGTGCTCTAGTTAAATTGAAAATTCCTTTTCTTTTGCTGTGCTACTTCAAGCACACTGAAGAGGCTTTAGGAGAGATGAGGTTTTGAAGTGAAATATGTAATAGATATAATATGAGTGTCACAAGGCAACTTTATTTAGCTTTAAAAATGTAAACTTGGATTTTCAGATACATGGATGCAAATAAATATGACCAGATTGTGCAATGAATAACTGACCTTGCCTTTTACTTTAATTTCAGAAAACTGGACATGCGTCAAGCATTGATTAGAAGTGATGGTTTGTTGTTTTTAAACCAACCCCTGTTACATATTTGTATCTGTTTTAAAATTTATCACAGCATTTTATGCAAACCTCTGTTCCAGCTCAAGGGAAACTTGAACTGCAACTGTACATGTGCCACAAATCAAGCAACAGACATAACAATGTATTTCTCTGAAATATCCCAAATTTAGCTTTGCACTAATAACCTCCTATTATAAGCTCCCAATTGTATGTTAGAAGTTCTGGTATTTTCTTTATAGGAAAGTGGGAAGGGAATTTTCACTGCTATTACTGAAAAATGTTTCTGTGATTTCTACAGTTGAAAATAATTTATACATTTCAGAGAAGGGGATGGAGGAGGAAGCTGCATAAACCAAAGGTAGAGGATATTTCAGGTAATGAAGCATCTGAATGCTTTAAATTTGTTAGGTATTTGGGGATAACCAAGAGGTGTGTTAGTCTCCTGTGTGAGATTTGAAAAGAGCAGTGGGCACCAAACCCTAGCCATTTTTTTGTGTGAACCTAACAGTGGCATACTATAGTTGTGCTGCCAAACCTTTCCATCCTACCTTCCTGCCTTATCCAAAACTGCCTCTATACCCAGTCCTGCCCCCTTTCACATCCTTGCTGATTCCTGGGTAAATCTTGTGGTCAGTTTTAGATAAGCAAATCACATGGAATTATTAATTATTTAAGTACATAATTAAAGTGACTAGCTGAAAAAATACTCAGCCAAACCCTTGCCCTTGCTTAAGGCACTCTGAACTTATTTGATTGTGCAAAGGAGCCTTTCAGCCATGGCAAAGAGAGAACAGGTATTTGCCTACCAGGAGTAACTCTTTGCCCGGCACAGCTGTCGGCACTCATCGCTGTACCTCCACCATGTAGGACAAAGAGACTGCTTGGAGGCAGGTTTGGGGTGTGCACAGCTCAACCAACTGAAGGTGGAATACAAGCTAACAGTGAAGCCAAGGCTGGGGTGCATGTAAAGCAGTGGTCATAACACACTAGCATCATCTCCTTAAGTTAGCAGTGTAAGAGATTTTACGCTGCTAAACTCTACTCTGCCACTCTCCCACTAAACTTGACTCTCCCACAAAATTCCCATCAAATGCCCATCAAAACTCCTAGTGCCATCTTCACATCTACATCCAGTAGTCATCTAGGTATAGCTACAAGATCCTTAACCCCATACATTAATTGTTTTGTACATCTACAGAACTCCTTCCCTCTCGCCGTCTGAAATGTCTGCATTTTGCACAGATGCTGATGTTGATCACCCCCCCCTGTGTAGCCATTTAAAACCCACCAACCCCATTGAAAATGCCATTAGGTCTAGTTGAGCTCAGGCTATTTTGGAACTAAAGTTCCCAAACCAGCAATGAGCTCACCTCTCTATATAAAGTACTAAACCCCATCACACTCATGTTGGAGTTTGGAGTATTGGAACTGTGAGGAGGGAGACAGGCAAATTAGGAGATGAGCTCAGGTTGTTTACTGGGCACCACTTATATTAAATTAGACTAGGTGTTGGAGAGATTAGATAAATTAGGTCTCGGTGATAATGGTGAAGCTTAGCAGAAACTTTAGGAATAAGATAGAAAGGGAGGGAAACTGGAGAAATTAAGAGAGCAGGGACTCTACTGAAGGAAAGTTCTGGTAAGCCATATCTAGGCTTGAGAGTAGGGATAGAGAAGAGACCGATCCAGAAGAGGCTAGAACAAGTTTGGGGACCATAATCATGGTTTATGCAGCAAGCTATCATGCTTGCTCTGGCACATTGTTGCCCTTGGACATCTCCCCTCTCCTCTTATGCTAGGCCTCTCATTGCTATACCTGGCCTTCTCTTGCTTACTCTAATGCATACTGAACATTAAAACAACTTTTTTTCTCTCTCTCTTTTCTTCTTTCTTTTTTTCTTTCACAGAAAGTCCTGTGTCCTTCCTCTACTTCTGACTCTCCTTCCCATCAAGTAGCCTCAGGCATTCATGAAGGCAGACACAAGAAGAAGATACATCACAGGAAAGTGGGCCTTTTGTCTACTAAGAGTAGGGCAGCAAAGCCTCCTCCTGCCTGTGACTGCCATGCGAGATACCCTGAACAGCCTGGTATAACCTTAGGGCAGGCTATTTTCTTTAAAACACTTCTGTCTCCAGAAACCTCTGTCAGAGAATCATAAGAATTGTTGCAGGTGCCTACCCAGATGGGGAGACTTTGGACAAGAAAGCCCCAGGCATGTTGAGTTGTTACATCTCAAGAGAACAAGATACTATGCACAACTGGCAGATCAAATCAAAAGAATAAGGGATATTTTGCAAATGTAGGAAATGGAGGCATAGGGAAAGGGCAAATTACAAGCAGACAGGACTTATGGCCCCCTCACAAATCCCTGAGAAAGCAAAGGACAAATAAGGAACCAAGAGATACTTGTGCTGTGTATATCTGTGTGGGGAGTTGATGCTGTGATAAGTCTTCTCTCAGGTTGGCGCCAGTTTTCCTGCCTCACTGTTTTCACTTTGGTGCGTGATATTGTTGAGGGAGCCTTTCTCCTTCCCCATCTGTCCGTGAAGAACAAAATGGGGAGATGGTGGGCTTTGTGGCATGCCACACCAATGTGGCATGCCACTTAGGCCAAAGATTGTCTTTACTGGCTCCACAGGACATGACTGATACTTTGCACTTTTCACATTTCAGTCCATTTGTGTCACTCAGGGTCAACCAGCAGTTCCTGTGTCACCTTCTGGCACGCCTCTTTCCTGGCAACGCCTCTCAGCTTTCCATCATTAGCTTTCATGATACACTTCTGCTTTTTGTACTAAAATCATTAAAGGAAAGATTAAATAAAAATCATTTGAAAGGCTAGTCCTTGAGGAATTCTATCAGTAAACTCTACTCAGCTCCAAAGCTTTTAAAATAACTAAGTTCCATTTCTCCTTTATCCAGTTCTGTATCCTTGGACTATTCCTCAATTTATCCAAGTAAACTAACATTTTCTTGTGCCCTGTCACATCAAGGGCTTTTATAAAATCTTAGATCTGCTGCATTTATTTTATACAAAAAAATTCCTTAATAAAAAAAAGAAGGCAGGGCCTCTTTTTGACAAAGTAAAGCTAATGTTGCATTTTCAAGTGTTTTTAACCTTCACGTGTTTAATCACGGTATTTTCTTGGGTATAACCTATACCTCAGATAATCATCAACCTTTAAAATTGTTGTACTCAAAAGGGAAACAGCTGGGTAACCCAACCACATCAGGTAATGTGTGGGTTGTGTATGTGAAAATATGATATCAGCTGCATTTCTAAGTGAAAGGAGGGAGAGGAGAGAAGGCACCTGAATGAGGTTATGGGTAGAAGACATCAATGTGGCAAGGGGAGGTCAGAGCATGTGGGGAGGCACAGGAGTAAGGGAATATCCTTAGAAGGGTCTAAAGGGGATGTTTACTCCAGAAGCCTCCCTTCCAGATCAGAGCTGCCTGCTTACTTCAAATAAATGAGCCTTTATTGTTTGCACATGTACACAGCCCAGGGGGCTGCTCCATAGCAGAGAAATTTTCTATATCATTTATACATGTTGAAATGTGGTATTTGCTTCCTTTAAAATGTATTAGAAAGCTTTTTGTGTTATTGAGGTAAGGCTACTGGTCTGTACTAGCCCAGAGTATTTTTTGCTGTTTTAAATACAGGTGCTATGTTTGCTCTTTTTCAGTCAGACAATACCAGCCTGAGCTGATAGGGGTTTTTTGTTTGGTTGGGTTTTTTTTACTCCTTTCTATAGGGCTTACAGTTTTGTGTATTAGTCTTTTCAGTATTCTGGGATGAAGGATATATAGTGTACCTTCCTTCAGCACATTGAGTTCTTTGAATTCTTTTTCCACCTAAGATAGAAAATTCTATTCTAACCATTTCTATACACTTTTCCCATTAGCCAACCTGCTTTTGTTCCCAGCTTCTACTTTTTTATCCTAACTGAAACCTAAAGTAAAATAATAGTTTAGTCTGGGGGCTATATGATGTTATTTTTAACCTTATTCTCTTTTTTTTGTTATTGCTCCTTCTTCTCTTATTACGGATGAGAGCAGGAAACATTTTCACTGCTAGTTTTCACTTCCTTTGCAAAAATATTTTGGGTGAAACCCTGACCTGGTCTTGCCATTACTTCAATAGTGAAAATGTTTGCTTTCTCTTTAATATATCGTAAATGAGAGATGTTTAAAATGTAGTTCTTGGTCAAGCACAATTTTACTAAGGATTAAGTTCTCTCTTTGTAAAGACTGTAAAAAAATGTCAAATCTTTACTTAGGCATAGCAGAAGTGCTAATAATACAAATTGGAGTATTATTACTACAGCTGTCTTAATAAACTAGCAGCACACAAATTCTGATTCATTGATATTGAAAGATTTTGATATCAGTGAGAAAAAAGTGTTATGAATACAAAAGTCAGAGAAGTACATCAGTGTCAATATAGTATACATTACAGTTTGCAGCATATATACGTACTAAGTTAAATTTGGCCTTATTGAATATGAAAACAGAACTGCAATTGGCATTCTATTCTAATTAATAGAAAAGTTTTAGGGCCAAGTTGCATATATAATACTGTTTCTAATAAAAATATAGCAATATTTTCCCCTCACCTGTCATTCCAATCTTTTTTTTTTTTTAAGTTCTTAGTATAGTATAACCTTTAAATTATTGTGAGGATTTGTGTGGTTAAACATCTCATTTCTTTTTTATTTATTCCCCTCCTTGTATTTAAAAAAATGGTAATTATGATTAAAAAAATGAACTCAGGAAGAAGCCTGTGTTTTAGAGTAGAAATAGAAGATTGCTCAAAGTGGTAATATTTACACAGTATATTTATTCTTTCAGTTGAATTTTTTCTCTCTGCTTTTTATGTTTATCCTTTCTCTATAGTAGTTATATTCTGATCTGAGTTTCATTTTTGGGCTATTGATGTTTGAGTTTCCCATCCATAGTTAATGTTACTGTAATAATCTTTAGAAATGACTTAAAGCACTACTCTTCACCATGGGGTGTTTGGGGTTATTTTTATAGGCTAGTGCACTTTTAACAAGGGCATCGTCTGCATTCAGAACTGTTCAGAGTGCAGTGAAGACTTTCCTTCTCCCCACTCTGTTCCCCTCTCATTTGCCACCCCCCATGGACGGCATTATGACCCAGGGAACATTTTTCCTCTTTTGTACTGTCCCCTACTCCACCGCATTGCCATTCTTAGGACAAGCTGCAAGGAGAAATCACCAAACTGCAGCAGGAAGGAGTATTCGCAGAGCTGTCAAACTTTGGGGTATTGAAAGAGCACAGTATGGGTCTCCTTTCATCCACCGACAGTTGGCTCTTTGAATTTTCAAATCTCTCTTTGAATTTTCATTTTTCCTTTTCTGCCTCTCATACATCCTCTCCTCTGTCCTGTCCTGCTCACTCAGTTTCTCTTTAGTGCCCAGTGCCCCTTACTTTTCTTTCCATTGAGCCTCTGCTAGCTAAACCTACCCATAAATGCAACAGTATGTACCCTTACAGCCTGGGGGCTTGATCCAGACAGCCTAGTTTAGGTAAAACCTAAACTGATCTTACCTAAAGAGTAGGATTTCTCTGTAAACAGCTAAGAGATCCCCATTGTCAAGGAATAGCAGAAAAGTGATTGATGTTTCTAAATGGGAAATAACAAGAATGTGGAAGAGGAATAAACAACTGTACTTGCAAATAAGCAGCCTGTCTCAGTTTTAAAAGCTTTGGGTCAGTGTATCTAGAAGAAATGCTCTATAGGTTCTTTGAATAAGCTTTCTGGAGGGAGGATAGCCCATTAGTCTTAAACAGGATGAGGAATGCTGGCAAGCAATCCACCTCTGAAACTGAAAGGGGTTGAAATGAAACAGTAGGAATAGCAGGCAGGGTATTTGATGCAGTCTTTTTCTCTGTGTGTGGGTGGGGTTTTTTTGTTTGTTTGTTTGTTTGTTTTTTTAAGTAAAAAGGGGAAAGATGGATGATGGCTACCTGACAGAATATTCTAAACAGATACAGGTGCTGCTTCTCCAGAGGCATGAGGCAGCAAGCTGGTCATTCTTCTTCTCTCAGCTGTGGCAGACAGTTCAGTGCCAGCAGCAAGAGTGATTTCTCTAACCCCCCAAGAAGTGGGCTCCTAGGAGTCTTATTGGACCTGCGAAGGTGTGCATAGGCTACGGGGAAGCTGGAAGCAAGAGAAGGACACAACCCTGTCATCTGAGGCTTTCCTCAGCAGTACTGAGTAAGTATTGCACCACAGAAAGCATCAGCTCAAGTCTCCAGGGTCCTGCTGTAGTGCCCAGGGTTGTAGTGTGGGATCCAATGGGACAGTGGATCTGGTTATTCTGGAACAGATCTCAAGGCGGGAAGCCAATGTTATGCAAAAAGCAGAGCAGCTAAAATTACAAGAGAGGCAGTAGAAAGGGCAGAGGACAACCTGCAAGCAAAGAAAACTGCACTGTATGCCAGAGCAGAAGTATTCTACTTGAAAAGTATTAAAGGATAAGTGGGCTGTCTTGGGGAAGTCAAGGGAAGAAGGTGCTTTAATCCAAGCAAACCATAAGATGCTCTTAAGAAGACAAAGAACTGGTGGAATCTAGGTGAAATTTATTGACCCCCCCCAAGTCATTTTCACAATTTAAGAATAAATTCATTGAAGGAGGGTGGGAAGGCCTTGTGAGAAATCCAATGTTAAAATGTCAGGCTTATTGAAAAACCCATTTTGGTGTAATGGTTGTGTGTGGTTGTGGGAAGGGTTCTTTCTTCAAAGGACATGTTTGAACCCCAGAAGCAAAATATAAAGGTATTTGGGCTGTTTACCTTTATAGCAGAGATCTTCGGTGGATTTGTACTGTGCTTAACATAATGGGTTACATTTTCTTGTTCTTCTAGACACTGTTATATTTTACTTGAATAATAACAGCAGAAATTGTTTACTTCCCTCTTATTTTATCCAAGATCCTTCTCATCTATATTTGACCCTCACAAGTTCACTAAAAGCTCCCAGATTTCCACTTAGTCAAATCTTGGAAGCCTGCATTATTTCCTTTTTTTCTTGTGTGTTTGCTGCCATTAATAATCTTCTGCTTCAGCTCTGGCAGTTGTCATTTGCCATTTAGGTCTCTAGCAATTTACACGAAGAAACCTTCTCAGCCATTTTTTTTCCTTGAGGTCTCACAATGCTTTGTGTCAGCCCCTTTTGCTTCTCTCTTTGCATAAATTTCTCCTGGTGTCAGAAATTAAGGGCACTTCCTTCACGCCTACCCATAAGATGCCACAAATACTAGGAAAGAGTGAGACACAATGCCACGGGAAAACAGGCCACACACAAACTCCTTGCAAGTGGTAGAAGGTCATTGTCTCATACAGTAAAAATACTTGTTTTTGTAGACAATAACAATTAATTGATGTCTTGTCAAAAATGAATGTAATTTGGGCTTTGATCTGTTTCTGTTGAACTAAATAGCAAAATGCACCAAACTCAATGGTTTTAAATCAGATTCCTTCACAAGATAGCTTTTTGTTCAGTGTAAAACTGGGAATATTTCTCTCCAAAAGAAACATAACCTTAAATAAAATCTAATGCAATGAAACAGCAATTTGAACTCTGAATTGTTTTCCAATACCTGACTATAGAGACATATAATCACTGGTGATGCATTCTTAAATTGAAGTTAAAAAAGATGGGTAAAGAAATAATATCTAAATGGGTATCAGTGGAAAATAGGATTATTTAAGGAGACTCATCTCCTAGGTGGATAAAAATAAGATATTCAGGTAATTTTCAAAATGCAAAGCTATTTTATACAATGGAGACAGCTAAAAAGTGCCATTTGCTAGCCTGCAGTGAGTGATTTGTAGTCATCAGAATCCTGCAGGTAATTGAGGAAATCTGCATCAACGTATTCTGCACTACTGCAAGAATATTGTAATAATGAACTGGCGTGTGTGTATGAGTGTAACTGCCCTCTAGTGCACAGACTTGGAACTGTTCCCAGCTGTGCTATAGGACCGTGCTGCTCAAGAAAGAAAAAAGATCCTGTATGTAATTCTGAAATGGGGAGCTAAATCCAAACTCCAGTGGCATCAGGAAGCTCTGAGTAGTCATAGACATGATAAGAGAGGGAATGCAGTTAGTGCACACCAGAACTGCTCTGTGATCTGAACCAGTGCATGGTAAGTGGAGATGACTGGGAGATTTGCTTCAAAACCTCACTGCTCTTCCAAACCCAAATGTTAACACAGACACAGCCCGTTAGTAGCCTAGATAACCATGGGGCTGTTATCCTGCATCCCTTCCAGCTGTTTGTACAGGGTAATGTTTCATAGCAGACTCAGGGTAGAGTTTTGCAACCTTTTAGGAAAATCTGATACTCTGAAAAAAACCTAAAAGTTCTGGAGACGATAATTCTTTCTCCAATCCTGGCACATGTATTCCATGTGCCAATCACAGGAAAAATCCCTTCTATGCTAGTGAGCAAACATTGAGGTAATGTAGTTCACAAGTAAGTTCATAGCTCCAGCTTCCAGGTAGGATATTTTCTTTGAGTTTCTTCTCACTATGTAAGATGTAAGGATTTGCCAGTAAGAGAAGGTCATTTCTAAACAAATCATTACACGTTGGAATAACCCATCTCTCTACATGAAGAAATTATTCGGTGACTAGTCTAGTTCACGTACATGTCTAACTAGTAGATTGTTCACAAATTTGAGTCCTCTGTTGGTAGTGGTACAGTATCTGGTGTTCTAGTTAAAGCAGATTACGCACAGTTATTCACCTTTTCTCTGCTTTATTCACTGTTACCTGACAGTTATCCCATGGTCTATAAGGAATCGATTGCTGGCAGTATTTCAGTTTTGTCATTACTGTGATAAGCTGCTATGTGTGTGGTAGGAAAAAAATAAAGACTCTAGTTCAGTGTTTTGTAAATTTACCCTTGATTCATTTTCTCTGCCATCCCCAAAGTTTTCGTATCATAACTTCTGAGCCCACTGGCCATTTTTGACCAAATTTTGTAAGAATTTTTCAGAAGTACTGTGCTTCTTCAGGACAAGAGCTCCAGCCTGAGGACACCAGCAGCCTGTGTTGTCCAGCTGTGGGCTGGCCAGTTGGCAGAGCCGGGGCTGAACCCCGCAGCGCTTCCTGACCCAACACTTCCACAACCCAGCCTGAGCAGCAGGGAGGGCAGGCGGATGTGGCTGCGGTCAGTGTAGCTGGGAGATGGTTGGAGGGATTAGGGCCAAGCAAATGGTTTCTTTGTGTAGATGGAAAAATTGTAGAGATTGAGCACGGAGCGAAGTTATTCAGTAGATGGGAGGCCTTGGGGTTGTTGCAGTGTGAAGATGTGAGGCAGAAAACTCAACTATACAAGTAACCAGGCTTCACTAGTTCAACTGCTCATGTTGATGATGCACAGACTTTGTAACTTGTCTTGTTGGTGATGCTCAAAGGCAGAACAACAAGCTGAGCCCCCTGCTGTCCAGCTGCGGAGGGAAGGGGTCTGCCGCATCTGTGAGAAGCTACATTAGCACCAGCCTCATGGTAACATCGTCCTACTGGTTCTTCAAATAGTGACATCCCCCCCACCCTGCTCCTGGCAGAAATGGAAGGAATAGTAGGCAAATACTGGAGGAAGTTTCCCCTCCAAAAAAGAAAAAATTTCTAATCAGATTAGGACTACACTACTCTAACTACAAAGTAATGTCACTGTTGTTTTAATTAATCTGCCTTTTCTTGGTTGCTTCAATCCTTGTTTCAATTCTAGTTTTCAGGTCTAGTTTGCAGGGATGAATTGTCCATTCTTTGTCCTTTGCTACATTTCCTCATAACAATCAGGGCTTACTTTGTTGAATTTTCTGAAGGCTTTTCCAGTATGGGATGAAGTCTGGATTCCTTTCAAGTCAGTGGCAAAATTCCAACTGACTTGCACAGGGCTGGGATTTTGTCCATAGTGATTTCAATACATGGCATCTCTTCACTGTTTGTCATTTTTTTAAGATCTCATCAAAGGTTTAATCTGCCAAAGCCGTATCTGAGTGCTTACATTCTTATCAAAACATCTACATGTTTTTCAATCAACAGCTTAAAAAAAAAATTAATCTCTGGAGATCATTTTCCTGGTTTTTGCAGCACTCTCCATCCTTTCAGAAAGAGTAAATACATTTGCAATGCAGTTAGATCCTTTCTACAATAGCACCTAAGAAATGGCCTCTGCCACCAGACATTTGCAACAAAACTGTGTTATTACATTTAAATTTCCAAGACTCAGTAGCCAGCAAGTTGCTAGAGTTCTATTATAGTTGTGATACATGAACTGCACATTGTTATGATAATGAAAATTTTTTTTCTTCCTTTTGAAGTAGCAGCGTAAATACAAAGAATATCACATTGGTCTTGGAAAGATATCTCCTTTATTTCAACTCCATGTACCATCCGGTAATCAGAATTGCACAAGAAAAAATTAAAACACGTTATAGTTGCACATTCCATCGTTCCTGCTATCTTAACAAAGGTCAAAACCAAACCAAAGCAACTGTAAGCATTAACTTCAAAATAAATTAAAAGAAATATAAATGATACTTTACCTGGCTGTCAGCCATCACCCCACAAGGCTTGTCTTCAGGTTCAAGGATGGCCTTGGGGCAGAATCCAGACCTGCACAACTGCACTAGGAAAGCAGCATGGTGGTTTACACCAGTGGTAAAAAAACAACATTGTTTCTTCATATAGTCCTCATAAAATATTACAGCTGACCAGATGGTGGAGCAATTACATTTCCATAGTTCTAAATGGCTATTTAGCTTATCCACTTGTGAACTGTTAATTAAAATTGGAAAAGATACCATTCATGTTCAAAGGGAAGAAGTAACTACATGGGAAATGCTTAAACAAAGACTCAAGACTTTTATTAACCCAGAGATCCATTTCTTTCACCCTCCCACTCACCCCAGTAAGAAACAAACAAACAAAAAGTCTTTGACAATAAGGCTGTGGCATAAATGGATGAAAAGCAGGAAACTCAGGGAGCTGAGCTATCCTGAGAACACATGCGCACGACACATCACGTTGTTTGCTGCAAACAAGCCGAACCCCTCCAGCTGCATGGGAGAACACACGCAGCACTGAAGATCACAAACATGCACACATGCAACACGGACTGGCTTCTGCATGAATGTAACCCCCTCCTCCAGACCCAGACAGAATTGTCACTTACAAAACACTGTGCAATCAGGTCAAATTCCTGTGAATTTTGTTCCTTATTCATCTGCAATGCAGATAGTTTGTGGGTTCACCTTTATGCAGTAGTCAATCAATCTGCTATTAAATTCCATAACAGACATACAGCTAATTTGGCAAAATAGATACACAGCTCAAGATACTTATCTGCAGGGTAACAATATATTCCTAAATTGTTATAGAGTGAATTTTTGTCCCATTGCCTTAATATGGGTGCACAAGAGCTAATTCATTAATAAACAAAGGAGTCTTGGGACTGAAGTGAAGAATGTAGGCCAGGCTTTTAGGAAGAAATAATATCTTTTATTAAACAATCTAGTTAAATGGAAGAAAACAGACAATACTTCTTCAAGACTGAAATAGATAAGAGCATTCAAAGAGGGGTTTAATATAGCTTAATGCTTTCACTTTTAGCTGCTCTGTAAGTTAATTCAAGGTAACTTTCCTGAGTACCTCCACGTAGACAAACCCACGGTCTTCTGAAAACTGAGGTAATATATTTGCTACAACATACTGGAAATCCTAAGTTCCCACCTAGCCTCCAAACAAAGCCATTGGAGTCATAGCTCTTCTGCAGTATCGCTCCTTTGAAAATGTAAGGCATGAGGCTCCTGAGCGCCGCCAGGCTCCCAAGGATACTGAGCCTGCGGTATAAGAGGACAGGAACGATGGATGTGCTCTCTGCCATACTCTGTGCTATTGCCTGTCTCGCTTTTTCCCTCTCCTAGCAAAGCACAGTCCTAATTCTGCTTGAGTACCAAAACTGTCTCAAGCTTGTATGTGTTCATGAGCCATGTAATTTCTGGGCCTTCTCTTTGCCATGAAGCAGGAAAGCACAGTCTGCTTTTTCAGTCAATGAAGTTAAAACTACCCAAAACAATTTGAGCAAGAAAATGTAAAGAAGAAAAAAAAGAGGAAGGGAGACCCATGTGTCTTTCACCATAAACTGACTTCAGGAACCAGCAGAGCTCTGTGGTTAATGTGACCTTAGTAACCTGGGTACGTTGAAAAAAGACAGGATTCAGTAGCTGAAGTGCAGTTTGATGTCATTTAAAAACAATTAACATACTAAATGCTTTTATAGTTTACCTACTGGGGGTGCTCAATGCACATTGCTGATCATTTCTGCCCATTTTATTTGTCAGTCATTTTTAAGTCTTCCTCTTGTTAAACATAAAATGTTTAAGGAAGCCACAGGAGAAATGACCCAGACACCCATATCACAGTAGCTGCACCATTGTTGTTTAAGAAGGATCAGACAAGGATGTAATTCACATTTTTTCTTCTTCGAAGGATTTCTGAAGTGTTTCCTATTAGAATACTCTATGACAGTATCTTAAAATATATGGAATTATATCCATCTTATCCATTAAGGAGGATCTTTAATTTAAAATGATCTCAGAGAGACCAACCTTTAAGACTGTCCTCTCTTTTGAACAGGAAGCTCACAACTTTGTGTCTGTCATTGTTTGAGACGCACAAGCTCTGCTGTACAGGCTGTCTGTCTGTACAGCATTCCTCTGCCGTGCCGGGAGGAGATCACAGCAAGAGGCTTCTCAGTCCACTGAGCAAGAGTACTGCTCTTTTAAAGGACAGGCATGATACTTGACTTCTGGAGAAGTCTTCAGGGCAGTAATTGGGGGTAAACAAAATGGCAAGTGGTCAGCTAAAGCAACCTGTTTTTTCCTCGCCATGGCAATTTCAAAATGCAGACCCAGAGCAAGAGCACCTTCTCACAGCTCCTGGGTCCTTGACTGAGAGCTAATTAAGGTTATTTCCTGATGACTCCTTATACTTTCTTCGTCATTTCCTGGCTCCTGTATCTTTCTAATGCTGTGGCTGTCCTGCAGTGATTACAATGCCTTTAAGAGTATCTGAGTTAGTTTAAATCTCTCTGCCTTGGATTATACTACCAGCAAACAGCAAATCAGTCATCTGAGTTCATATCCAAAGTCCTCAAAAGACTTGCACAACCTGTACTCAAGCCTGTATGTACCTCTGTGGCTTCACTACCACAGACACGTGAGCTTAATCAGTGAAAGTGAATATATGATGCAAACATTAAGAACAGGATTTTAAAAGAAGACATTAGAATGCATGGGGTTTTTGAATGAAAATTAAGAGATAAAAGCAGAGCTGGCTGTTGACTCATTAGACATGTCTATAATATTCCACTAAAAGGAAATGGAGCCTGAGCTCTGAGAGCAGAACTGGTCTGAGCCTTTGCACCAGCATCAGCCATGGGAGAGAGGGGCTGGGGCAGGACCAGGGCTGACACATGTTGTGTGGCAAGGGTAGGACCAGAGGGAGAAGATGAGTCAGGGTGAAAAACCCTGTTAGTTGGGCATCCTTCTGCTGTGGGGTGGAAGCAGTTGCTATCACACACACTGACTTCATCTCAGCAGCAGTAATGGGAACAGCTGTTTTGGCCTTGCAGTGCTCTTGCATGGGCAAGCACATAGGAGAGCCACGGTCGTTTTGCTCCCTTCACAGTCTGTTGTTTTAGGTAAACACTGAGAGCATGATTAAAGCAGGCCCTGTCCAGGGATACTTAGGACCTACCACTCAGACTCTTGAAGTTTGCAGGGGTTAGAAAATGGCAAAACTGAGCTGTAAAGATAGTCTTAATTCTGTTCTTCTGTGCCTATGAAGAATTCTATTTTTTTGCTGTGTAATTACGTGCTATTTTTCAAATAACAAGGCAACACTATATGCTCAGTGAAAGTTTTAATATAAATATATATCACCTTATAGTACTTGTCTGCAGAAATTATACCTGGAGAGTGAAAGAGGCAGGGTTTCTTTCAGACAGTAGTTAAAACAGTGTATCTTTTATCTGTTTGTATTTGTTTGAAATTGAAGACAGGATCATAGCATATATCTACATAGAACAAATTAAATCTTAGGCAGAGACAGAAACTCCCACTTGGGACAGTGTATCTCCATTTCTAGTATTGTCAAAAGGTGCTAAAAATAATGGTCCAGTTTTACCAGTTTGTAGGGAAAGTACAGGTTTAAAGGCCCTTTACATAGTGAATTGAAAATTTATTTCCAAAAAACATTCCTAAAATTTTTCGTGGTATTATTTCTCTTGCTCTTATTTTAACTTTCTAAGCCCAAATACATTAGTACTATGGCAGAAAAAATCAGGAGTTTTTTTGACTACACAAAGAGTTCCATTTTGGTTTGTTTTTTGTTTTAAAAACCCTGTTTAGAGTGAAAAGCAAGGGCCTTGGGTCTAGCTATATTTTGCAGAAAGTTCATCTTTAAGTGGAAACTATACAAAACATACCAGCACTCAAAGCTCCCAAATTTAAGAGAAATATGAGCCTCAGATGGAAATGCTTAAGCAAGTGAATTACAGTTGTCACCCTCATTTTTCAAAATCTGGGGATTCCCAAGTTACTTTACACTGAATTATTGCCAGTTGTAGGAGGATTTTGGTGGCCATTTTTTGTTCAAGAGTGTTTGCACTCATTCTGCCTTTAGTTAAGTAGTGCATCCAGATTACTGTGTGCACTTTTAAAAGAGCAGCTTACTGAGAGAGTCTGTACATATGACCTTCATGAGTATGTTAACAGTCCCACTTGCAGACTGTTTGCAGGAATCATTTTTCCTTTCCTTCACTTCAAAGTTGGATGCTGGATTATACAACTCACCAATTTCTTTGACTGGTCTTTCTGTTCTCTGAAGATTGACTCATTTCCTGTATTTGAATAAGATAGTAAAAGTGGATATAAAATATTATTTTGCAATTGTAATTAGAATAGTTCTCAATGCAGATATTAATAGTGAATTCTAAACTCTGCCTGATAACAGCTGAGTTTATGGTTTTGTAGGCTAGATTCTGCTCTCATTTATTTCATTGTAAACCCAGAGTAACTCCCAGAAGTCTACGAACTTGCTCCAGATTTCTGTAAATATATCTGAGATCTGCCTCTTGCTTTATGCTTTTTCTGCACTGGTGGTGACATCACCAATCTGGATAGATGAATCAGGGCATAGATGAATCAGTTCAGGCAAAATTAAAAGCAGCTCATTCTCTAAACTGAAACCAGTGCTCTTTGGATTCATTTACATAAAGAGATGCATTACCTCACTGCTCCTCTGAACCAGGTAGATCCTATTTATCCTCTATCATCTTTTTAAAGTCATGCCTCTATTTGATCTTTTGCCTGTCATTTTTGGCTGCAGTTCATACTGTATTCTACCAAATATTAAAGCATGAAAACTTGCAGAATTCAAAACAGAGGTACAGAAACAACAAGCAGAAATGAGATATCTTCTGTCAGTGAGGCATGTGGCTCTTAGTACTTTCAAGAAGAGTCTGTTGTGCAAGAGCTCTTTGGAATGCAGTTTAGCTGTTAATTCTTGATTGTGTCAGCTGCTGTGTTACTTCAGATTTTCCATAAGTGTGTGTGTATATATGTGTGTGTATTTAAAGCAGTGTGGCAGGATTTAGCTCTGAATCTTGTTATGCTGGTTAGAGCTCAGAGGCTGAACTTCAGTGTATAATTCTGAAATCTACCTCTGTCATTCACATCAGAAATATTACCTTGGAACACCTGCCTTAAATATACAGAAGAAAAACACCTAGCATGGTAGCACACTGGAACTTCATGATCATCTCACCCAGTTGTTTCCTCTTTTGATGCAAACTTCTAGGATGGTCTCTTTATTCATCCTAAGCAAGGAGGCTTAGAAGCAAGAGAAAACATAAACCTGTATAATTTGCCCACATCAAGGCAAGTAGAAGAGAGTCTACTTTGTCTGCAGGCCAGGGGCAACCACTGCAATGCACACTTTGAGTTACTCCTTGGTCTCAAAGAAGTTAGGTGTTAAATACAGAGCTTCACATTTCTATATCATCCCATCAATCCTGCTACTGACTGGTAGTAACTTAAAAATATATTTGGTGTCTCTTTTGTGAGCTACCGTGTATGAAGTACATTGATGGTCAGTTTGTTTCATAGTGTGTATGCTTTCCACATGCTTCAAAGATTGCCGCTTGACATTATAAACTGACCTTCTAAGAGAGCCAGAGATGAAATAAACTGCAGAAAATGAATTGCTTGCTTATGACTAGACACAATAGAACAATGACTAGATACATTAAAGCCAGCACTTTAAAAAGTAGCTTTTTGAGCTCAGAATCTTACCCAGGAAGCATTATTCCACACCTATGTTAAGAATACAAATGGTCTTTTTTAAGGTTTGTAGGGATGCAAGAGCATTCTGCAAACTCCTGATGGGCCTCCTGCCCAAAGGTGTTGCACAAATTAGTGTTTAGCTGTAGTTCAAGTTTCCTGTGTATTCCTGAATGTGGCAAGGTAGCAGATTTGAAGCATGGTTATAGGCTGATTGCTCAAGCTGGATTTTCAAGCATGCTGTGGTAAAGGCCTGCACATGTATAGCCTGGTGCTGTGCCCAAATCCAAATCATATCAGTCTGATGATTAGACCAACAGGGCAGACCCAGTAATTTAGGTACGGGTTGCCTGTCCAAGGTTCTGCACATACTGACTCTGGTGACTCCCAAAGGATTTCAAGAATCTGAGGCTTCAGATGGGACAAGGAGAAATGGCTGCAAATCAGAAGGGCAAAAGAGTGTGAACATAACCTACAGTTAAGTTTTAGGACAGACAAAAGTGGGATGGAGGAAGCTGCAGGAAAGTTCATAGGACTGCAGGGTTCATAGAGACTCCTAGTAGGGCATTAAACAGATGGGGCTGCACTAGTATGTGTAGCAGAGCAATGCCATGCCACAGTCTACCAACACCTGTCAGAGAAAGAGGAGAGCACCTGGTGCTGAGGTCCTGTTAGTCTGAGAGTCTGTGAAGGTCAAGGAAGTTCAAGGTTATCTCCTGATATACCTCAAACTGCATGGATGACACACACCTCATACCATCCCAGTTTCTCAGCTGGATATTTGGGCTCCTGGGACTTCCAGATGATCCTCAGAGCACTACTGTTTTAAGCATCCTGTGCCTACCCCAAATCCTGAAGCCAACACTAGTTCCACTATCTACCCTTGCAGTCCTTACAGCCACCATTTACCTGGCTGAAGACACTGGTCCTGTCTGGGAGGAATTCTCCCTAGAACAATGACCATCCACAACACATGCCAAATAATAACGAACTACTTGATTACTTAAATGAGAATGTGGGAGGCCACTAGATGAATGTCAGATAATTATTAAAGTTTGGTTTAAAAATGACACCATTTCAATGTGTTGTCTCTTGGCAGATTCTGCCTATTCAGAAGACCCTTGCAAGGATCTTGCTGGGGGCTACTGTAGTGCAGAGAGCTGTCACCTCAGATGAGGAGGTCTATAGGCAGAAATATTTTATTAATGGAGTGCTTGGCTCTTCTGGATGCTAAGGAAGAGCAATGAGGCCACACCAGGATTCTTCTTACCTTGTGTGAGACAGGGCAATCAGATGCGGTCCAGTGTCTGTAGGAGCTTGTCATCATGGCATAGAATAGTTGACATTATGCCTTGCAATAAAGATCTCAGGGACTGGGAACCTTTCTTGTCCAAAGAGAAAAGATGATTATGTGTTTCTTGAATGTCATATATGTATATCAGGTAAAACTACTGAGCAACTTAATTCAGGAAAAAAAATGTATGCTCAGATATATCTGGCATTTATAGTAAAATGTACCGATGGCCATATTTTGATATGGATTAAGTCAGGTGCACATATTTCTTAATGATATCTGTCTCCTTTGTTTTTGACTGTGAGTGCGGTTATACTTCCAAATATGTACTTGCTGATGTTTTCATTTCTTAAAAGTTGGTGATATAAAAGGCCTTTGCACTGGGTACACTGTTTGCTTAGGAAAATTCCACTTGAACTCTGGAGCAATCTGAAGAATTCGGACATGAAGTTTGAGGGGGAGGATTTTATTTTGCACTCGCTCTTGACTTAAGTCCAATCCCTTTGAAGGCAGCCGTAAAGCTAACATTGATTTAAATGGAAGCGTAAGTAAATCATTCCCAATTGCTTTTGGAAGTCCTGCCCTGAAAATTCAGAGCTCACAAAACTTCTCATTTTATTTCTTTTGCTATTTTCAAAGTGTACTATGTGGTTTACAGTCTGAAAAGGAAGACCTGCCTATTTAGATTTTCATTAAAGTGAGTTAAACTGATTTATTATAATTTTTTTCAATGAGCAATTTTGTTTCCCTCAAATCTGTAAAGTCTGGAAAAAAGTAATGCTTTCAAGAGATTACATTTAGAAAAAAAAAGAAAGGAAACAATGGTGATGTTGAAACATCTTGTTTTAAGATTCTGGAACAATTTTTTTCATAATTTTATATGCTTTTTTGAGAAGCAATATGTAAACAGAAGCAATATTAATTTCAAAATAAAAAAATCAAATGAATTTTTAATTATTTAAATAAACTGTTTTTACTTGGTGACAATTATTTCTCTGCCTCAATGGGGAAAAACTTGGCAGAAAGCCAGAGCCCTAACATTAAGTATTAATGAGACTGTTACTGGAACACAGGGTTGTGTTTGTCTATCTGCACATTAAAGGATCCTGACATAGTGAAATAGGTTCAGAAAATATTTTTTCAAGAAAAAAATCTAGAAAACCTCCCTACAGTGAGAAAGTAAAGAAGCACCATCTTCTTCAGTTCATCCAGAAGATGATAAAGAGGAGACTAGACCATGCTCTGTAAGTTTCTGCAGAGATGGTTTCTGATAGCCCAGAGCTCTTGAACTTTGCGGACCAAGACACAGGCAGGCAGAAAAATTCAGACAGAAGTAAGGCAGTTTCATGGTGATGATAATTAACTTTCAGAACAATTTGCTTAGAGATGGAGTGGATTTTCTGCCATTTGAAATCTCTAAATCAGGATCAAAATTTTTTTTTTTTTTTTACTGTGTGTCTTCCAGCTCATCCCCAGGATATAGATAAGGCACAGGAATTATCAGCCGAAAACCTCTGTCCTATGCCATGCGAGGCATTAGAACAGTCCCTTCTGGCCTTAAGTCTGTATGTATACATTTTAGATAGAGGCAACAAAAGAGTTCAAAGAACAGGATAAAAAGGTGTAGAAGTTGGCAGTAGAACTGTCTGGTTACTGCACATGTTATGCTTCAGTATTTAATTTTTGATTCAGTTCTTTCAGGCTCAGTCTCGAAAGGCTCAGGTCTTAAAGAGTAAACTAAATAAGAAGAGAATTTAGTTTGAAGTATCTGCCATGGGGTGGGTTTTGTATGTAGGGGACAGCCGGGAGGGGAGATGTGGGAAGGTAGAGAATTTGTGAATTAAGAGTAGGTAGCCAACCTGATATCTTTGCTGTTGTTTTTAAATCTATAGATTCAAAAAGGGAGTGGATTAGATTTATATTGATGTATAGAAACAGGCTTTGGATCTAAACAGGCTCCTAATGCAGGTGAAAACCATGTATTGATTACTTAAAGAAAGTTAAAATAAAAGCAATTTTTCCCCCATTTCCACACATTGCAGCTTTTGGCCTATCCACTCATAGCTAAAAAAGCATTCTTTCCTGATAATCAAGCTTCAGCTGTCTGAATTTCAGGCCGAGCCTCTCATCTTGAGCTCTGCTGAAGAGCTTCTTTAATTAACCATTATACCACAGATGTTATTGATTTTTTTTTCAAATCTGGTTGAAACATCATTGTGCTGGATCGTCGCCAAGATGAAGGCCTGAATTTTTTGTGCACTGCTTTTACTCCTTCTGCATACCTTATTAGTCTCCATGTCTGTTAAGTGCAACCCTTAGTATTAACTCAGAAAATATAGCATTGATTTTTAGCCTGGCAGCCGTGATCTAAGGGCTCCTAATTTTGAATGTGGAAACCTGAGTTCTTCGTGAAGCTATATTACTGTACACTTCCTATAAGTAAGACCTTTGATTCTCTTTACATTTTTGCCAGACTTTTGATGTGGTTTAAAGTTCTTGGGATTGTTTTGTTGCAAGAGGAACAGGACAAGGTGTCCAAACACACCTGCCTACATATGCAGATGTGTAAATACAAATAGTCTGATTTTCAAAGGTGCTGTTCACTGCAGTTTCTGATGATTTCAATGGGGTGGTGGCACCTCGCTCTCTCTGCAGACTTGTTTGCTTATCTTTGGCTGCCTAAGTGTAATTCTGGGAATCTAATTTTGTTGCCCAAGTTTGAATGTTTTGGCTGTGTTTTTTTAAAATGGACAGTAAAATTGACTCTCTTAGTCTGTCTTTGGGATACTCAGGTCAGATATTAGCGTGGCATAATATCACTGGTAGAATTAATTCTTGAATTTAACAACTCAAATAAATCAAATCTGCATTGTCAGTGAGCTTTTTACACTTTAGCCTGTGGGAGAAGCTGTGTCCAAACCTCGAGTGAATCTCAGCCTTCTTAACAGCAGTGCATTCCTTTCAAAATACGTCTGCCTGCGATGATGAATTCAAGAACTAAAACAGAGACAATAGGTTCTTAAAATCCGATAAGATTTCTCTGAGTTTAGTGATACGTTATTTAAACATAATTTGAAGCTTTTAAAATACTGTAATGGCACCTCTTGACCTTTCAGAAATCACATGGAGCAAGAGATGGTGAAAAATGTTTATTTACTCTGCATTAGAAGCTAAATCCCTGTTCCTTCTTAGAACCAGTAGTTCTTTTATACTAGGGAACTCATGCATGGCGCTTCCATTCTTCAAACGAGAGCTAGACAGTGCTACTTGAGCTGAAGAAACAATGACCTGCAGTCTATCCTATGCCTGAGTGATAAACAACAATGCAGACCTCTTGACAAGCTCTGGCATCAAGCGTGGAGTCTTGCAGCTCAACATGTCTGCTGAACAGAAGTTAGAAAAAGAAAAGATCATCTTGTAAACAATTAATTAATGTTTGTCATGAATTATCATTTTTACTTCCTTCTCAAGAGGCTCAAAGGGAATAAAAAGGCATTTTTGCAGGTGGTGGCATTCAAAGTAAGGGCAATCAAATGTTTGAGAGCAGTGGCACAGCACTTTGAGTCTCTAAGGGTGAATGGTGCTAGGATTAGAGCACAGCAGGGGGTTGAGGGTTTCAGGTGTGAAGCTTAATGTTTGTGATCAGCAAAAAAAAGTCTTGAATTTATCTAAACTGCTCTTCTGCTAACAGTACTTCTAGCACATAAATGTTCTGAAAGTGACAAGTGTTCTCATTGCTCTTCTAATGCAAACATGATCTGCATTTGAAAGATGCATCCCTTTTGCCTAAATTAGAATGTGCATCACAAAGAGCGTAAGATGATGACCCAAAAACAGTTCTTTACACACACACACACACACACACACACGCACATATGCGTGCGCGCACGCACACACTGCAATTCAAGATACAGACACCAAAATGTAAACTTCCATTCTTTTTTACATAGCTACCAGAGCTGATCCTATGTCCATTATTCTGTCGGCACCATGGGTTCATAATTAGGATGTTTTACCGCTGGGTGCTTCAGTTCTTATCTAGCATCATTCACACGAAGTTTAGTGTCTTTGCAATGCTGTGCATGAGTAGTTCAATTTTATTTCGGCCAAGCAGTTTTCAGGAGTTTTATGCCATTCCATCCTAATATGTGCACACTCCTTACCTCCTCCTCCGGCTTATATCACTGAGCACCATGGTATGATAGAAGTCCTAACAATAAGTTTAACTTATTCTGAGGTAATTAGTTTAGGAATTGTATAGAATGTTTGCTATCCCTGGAAAAGAAAAACAAGGTTTTAGTAAATAAGACTAATAAACCGATTGTACAAATTAATATCTTTCCCTACTGAGACCATATATCTTGTCTTTTTTGAAAATATTTATCCTCTATTTAAAATTTAACAAAAAACATGGAGCAGAAAGAACCTGTCCCTAAGAGAAAAAGCACAGTGTTACACAGATTAGAACTGAAAGCAGCAAGGAAGAAAACTCACAGATTAGAACTGAAAGCAGCAAGGAAGAAAACTCAGATGAACACACACATGTAGAAAAACCTGCATGGATCATGTATTTTTGCTTTAATTATTTTCATGATGAAATATGCTGTTACAATTTGGCACACAAGGTGAGCGTACTGCATTCTAGAATTTGAGATCCACTGAGACAAACAGTACAAACGGAAGACAGTAGCCATGACGGTAACTACACATATTTTCCTACATCTTAACTGAACAATCAGAAAAGGGACGATTGCCTAATGAATTACTTCATGGGTCTGAGCTGGCCATGCAAGACTGGGTGAATAACTCCAGCTTTCTGTTCATAAGTTTGTCTATTTGTAGAATAAAAATTCTAATTAGCATGGAAGCCAATTATTTGGGAATTTTGATATTTGATATTGTGATAGATTAATAAATTAATTCCATAAGATATTATGACACAGGAGAGGAAGAGTAATAGAGGAAAAAACCTCCACTTCTCTAATCTCTGACATAAATTAAAAGGAACTGGCAATAATCGATTAATAAACAATCTTCATCAGCTAATGTTTGAAGTTAAAGTACTAGATTTCTATTTATCCTAAGGTTCTTTCATCTCTGTTTGGCAGAGGGTCAAGGACTCCATGATGTAACACTCTCTCATCAGAAAATTTCTATTTGTCAAAACGAATTAGTTTTAATCTGTACTGTGGAAATACCTGTTTCTGGGCAATGATGTCAGGAGAGTTTCTCAGCTTTGGCTCAGCCCAGGGGAGCGCCAGCCTGGAGTGACCAGCGTCAGGGTCAGAGTTGTCACTCCGCTTATTTTAGGCAAGGGTCTGACGCGGTCTGTCCTAGTCCAGCAAGTGCTCTAAACCCCTGTTCAGAGCGCCCGTGTGCTGTCGTGGGGAGTCTCTCTCCATTTCTCTATTTTAGATTGTTCCTTTCTGGGTCTTCTCTGAAATTCCCTGTAAAAGAGGGCTGATTCCCAGAGAGCCACGGAGATTCCCCCCTCCCTGCCCCGGCATTCTTTTTTTATTTGTTTCCTTTTTGCAAGGAGGGGGGGGAGTCTTCCTGAATCCCAATAAATAATGGAGAAAGGTTTGCAGCACAGGAAAACTTTTCTGCCCAGCTTAATGCCATTTGCATGCAAAGCAAATTTTGAATACAGAATCCACGACTTTTGCACCCACTTTAAGAATCCTTTTTCACTGTAGAAGTTTTTCATTATCAAAGTGTCTCAAAGGACCCCAGGAACAACAGGAACCTGGGCCAAAATGGGTCCACCTGAATTCCTGTTACTGGTTTCTTAAGATTGTCCTTTGAGGCAGCAAATCAAAAATATGAGAAACCGCTGTGGGATTGTTTGTTTGTTTGCTTTTCCCCTCTTCCCCCCTTCCCTCCTTGCCTGATTCCAGAGGCACCAGCAGATGTTTTTTAAATAACTCCCCCCCGCCTTCCCCTTCCCCTTCCCCTTCCCCGGAACAACCCATGTTTGAGGGGAACCGAGCCGGGACCTTTCCTGTCCCTCGGCAGCTCCCGTGTCACAACACTGCTGACTCCCAGGAAGCCAGCTACGCCGAGTCCTGAGGCTTGCCGGTGCCAGTCAGCTGCTGTTTGAACTAAGTCCTGACCGCAAAATCAAAAGTGGGTCCAAAGAAAGCTGTAAACAGTGTGCAATGAGCCATTTGAAGGCAGCTGATGCCTCATTTGGGGTGACATGTTGTGGCTGATGAGTGTGGATGATGTGGGGTTTTCGATAAGTGCCTCATCAGTATCCTCATCATGATCGTGTTGCTCAGCCACGGCGTGTGCCCTGACTTGATTGTAATTGCCTGAATCTGCTCCTGCTGCTCAGGAGCGCACAGTAATATGCAATAAAACAGCAAGAAGTGAATGTTAACCATCTGAGTTCTGACATGGCTGCTTGCAGTTCAAGTTTTCCATTAAGGACAAAAAAAATCTATATATACACACAAATATGGATATATAATTGCATGCTTATAATAATTATTGTTTGTATATGTAATAAACTAGTTTTATAAATAATGCATGATGCCCATATATCTATCTATGTCTGTATATACATCCCCCTGACACCTGTATATATTATATACAAATGTACCTCACACACTCATGGTGTGTAGGTAAATATTGGAGGGGTGAAGAGCATCAGGACTATTCTTTGATTCAGATTTTTAGGAATTTAGTGGAACCTGTAGTTAAATCTATGCGTAGCCTTCATAAATCTTAATAACACGTGTGCATACAGATAAGTAATTGATTTTTAGATGCAGTTAATCTACTCATGTAAATGTGCGTGTGTACTTGTGCAGGTGTGTGTGGGGGGGTAAGGTACACATGCATATGTGCTTCGTACAGTTAAATTAGTCTTTGGAAAGAACACAGTTTATTTGCACAGGTTAGCGGGTTTGGATTAATACCATAACACCACTGGCTGGAAAGAAAATAACTTTCTGAACCCCTGGTCTGTGCATGACAGTATGAGGTATCAGGAACTTGTGCACAGTGTAAGCTCTTCAGATCAGAGACATTTTGTAAGGTGGGAACTGTGATTACCTCGCTGAGGTCCCAATGCACAAGATGGGTTCCTAGGTGCCACGTTAATGCCCAACAGCAGTGACAGAAATGGCAGTTTCGCAGATGGTTTGTCAAAAAATAGAGCAGAATCAGAATGCGGGCTATGGTGCTTCTCAGTAACCAATACTTTAAAAGTGGCTTGGATTGCGTTCTTACCTTTAAATATGCCTTCACCAAAATTTTGTTAGCTTTGGTTATAGCTCAGAAAGATAATAAAACAAATATACATTATGCTTGTATAATCTTAATCTGTGATGTCTCAGAGTCTATGCCTACCCTTGTAGTCAACAGCTTTGGGTTTTCTGTATCAACTGTTTTTTTTGGCATTGTCATGTGGACATACGAATATACAATTTGCACAGGCAAACTCCGTTTGCATGCAATTAATGTCTGATGGAATGATCATATGGTTTACCTTCATCTCCACTGTGTTATTGAAGCATTTCAGTAAAAGTGAACAAAAATGTTTTGAAAATATTATTTGCAGCTGCTCTTTGCAGCTACTGTGCATCGTCCTGTGTGCTCAGTGCCTGCACACAGAGGCTACCACTGTAAGGAAACTCTCCACCGGTCCTGCTATACCGAGCGGGAAAGATCAGTGTTAAAGTGAAGGCGGAGAAGAGAGAGAGAGATTGGTATTTGCAGACCAAATCCTCAGGGCATAAGATTTTTGAAATCCTTTAAAAAAAATCTCTTTCCCCAGTTCAAGTGAAATTTGCATTGCCTTGGAAATGTCCTTAATATCTTCATTATAGAAAACAAATCTGTACAGATTATACACTCTAAGTCTGACCATTTGAGAGGTAAGACAATCATTATAATTATAAATACTTCTGTTGTCATGTGTGATCAAGTGGATTCACTGTTGTAGCTTAAATATATTAACTTTAACCCTTTTTAATTATGGATTTAGCACAATGCTGCCAGAGTTGCTTCTAGAATCCTGCATTCACTCTGGGCCTCTCTTTATGCTCAAAATATGTAGACAAATAGAGAGGAATTCCAAGGAGGATAGAAAACATGATGAGAAGTTGGAAGGATTTGCTTATGAGGAAAGATTAGAAGAATGAAATGGGGAGCTTTAGTTAGACAGGATTAAAAGCAGCTAATCTATGTAGCCTTTATAGTTTCAGAATATGAAACTCATCGTTTGTATTAACTATGTTTCATTCTCAAAACTGGTATATCAGATATACTGCTATATTTATTAAAAATAACTTATACTATTAACAAGTCTGATTTTTCACTGTTTTAAGAAAAGAATTTACTTTTGTTCAGCACAGCAAAGTGATAACAAAGCGATGGGCTATAACTAGGTACAAGTATCTGGAGACAAGGAATGGAATTTCTTGGCTTGGTAAATATTGATACTGACCGGGGACAGCGAGAGGATTTTTTTAAAGGGAACGGTCACTGGACAGGAGCCCAGATTTTCTCTCAGCAGCACCTACAGGTAGTAAAATGGTTTTTCAAAAGGAGTGCTAGGATCTCCCTTCCAAGAACAACTGACTACTAGTCTGGATTAAGAATTAGAATATAATATATCACAGAGAACAATTCTGACAGTTTAACAAACCTTTCCACGTCTGTGTTATGCAGTTTTGCTATCCAACTAGAACAGTTTCTTGCACTTGGTGTTTTTTCTGTTTTTAAATAAGGCATGCATTACTCACATGCACACAAACAACTTTGGATGTGATTTATTATAATCATTATAAATTATCTGGAGAAAAATTTAATTGTGGATCACACCAGGGCATTTAGAAAGAGGCAGGGTGTGTTTTGAATAGTTTTTACACTAATCTGAACTAACTGAAAGCAACAGCTTTACAGAAGCATAAACCAAAATCAATGCAGTGATGAACGGGGCCCTGTGTCTCCGACCTTTCTGAGATCTTAACAGCATACCATAACATCTTAAATACAAGGGGGAGGCAGCCTGGAGTGAACAAGCTGCTTTGTTAACTTTGCAGGACTAACATATCTACACAAGAAATGCTTTCTTAAGAAATGGAGGATAAACAATTCTTTCAGATTGCAGTTTCTGCTTAAGACCCATAACAGGAAAAACGTCGTTTGCTCTCCTGAAGATTTGTGTAGCATCAGGATTCCTTTGCATGAAAGAAATACTCTCTAATAGTAAGATATAAAGGAGAGCACACAAAAAAGAAACAGTACCAAACTTAAGATTTTGTCTAAATTAATTGTAAAAATGCTTTTTCTGGCTCTTGTGTTCATAACCAAATGCGCCGGCCCAGATTTTTCAATCATCTGGCTCACTTTAAACCCCCTCTCCACTCCTGTCTGTGCCAGAAAGGATCACCAAATCCCATGGCTTGGGTGCCACTTCCAACCTGGCGTTCTTAGCCAGTCCAATAGACAAATGTCTATGCAGCACCTCAAATGAACAAATAAATCCTGCCAGATCCAAGCTGGTTTGCAAATTTCTCCTTCCCTCCCCACTGCAACCCTCCTTTCCACCAACACATATGTGTTAATACCCCCAGTTTTCCCTTCCTCTAACCAAGCAGCATTCCCAGGAGGACAGATAAAACTGTCTCCTGGGCTAGATATGGTCACCACTTTGCCATCCCTGAAACAAAAGAAATTTTCTGAGACCTGAATTTTGCTCAGATGGGGATAGCAATGACCACATAAGGAGTTAATTGTCAGTAATGGGGGGAATTAACGCTGGATAGAAAGAACTACACCAGATAAAAATAAGATTGTCTAATAGTAACATTAGAAGTCATTCATATCTCCTTGCAAGTTGAAAAGTGTATTTGACTCATAAAGAATCCTATATTTCTTTAAAAAACCCATAAATTCAGAGTTAAACTTACTCAGAATCAAACTCTTAGTTCAGAATTACAGCTTTTGCACAGCCTGTTTGAAGGCTGGAAGGAAGAAATGGGTCCGTATTGTACCTCAGGACGCCATTTATAGAGTTTTATTCTTGCTCTGGTAGGATAACACTGGAATGACTCTGCTGAAGTCAATGCACATGAGAGTGATTTGTGACCCCACTCCTCTGAATGAGTTGCAAGTTCCCACTTTTTCAGATCTTGTTTTTCTGTTCAGAATCTGACCCTTTATGCACAACATGTCTGAATCTGACTCCTTTTCAAGACACGAGGCATCTCCCAAGGCGCGAACAGGGCTGCGCGAGTCCTTTCTGTCCTCTGCACGGTTCTGTACAGAGCTCACACCTATGAAAGGTCTGGGGGCAACACACAGACCCTCGCGGGAGCCCGCGTGCTGCGGCCAGGCTGGTGCAAGGCGAGCCGGCTCGGACACCGCTCCGGGGAGCACAGCCGCCGCCATGGGGCACGCCATGGCCCACGTCAGAGGGGGGCCGTAGAGGCAGCCCAGGGGAGTCACTCTCCCTCTAAATACTGTGTAGTGAAGGGATTCTTTTGCCTCACTGTGGCAAACATTCTGCTCAAATGTTCATTCTTAACACATGTCCCAAATATTTCCATATTCTCAAGATAACTTCAGAGATAAGGGGTTATTTAACTCTGTCAAATTGCAGCGTTTGTTCTACACAATGTATAACTGCCAAATATTTATGTGATTAACATCTGAATTCAAGCATACTTTAGTAGTACAAAGATGTGATTAGTCTCACCAGAATACGATTTTTTTAATGGACATGGCTCCCTCTTCCCAGCAAAGATTTAATAGCTGAGTCCTGCAGGGAAGTCTCCATTTACTGAACTTTCATAGCTTTAAAAACATCCTAGGGTACATTTCCTAGCATGCAGCGTGGCATGACGCAGAATTTAAATGATATGCTGTGTTCAGAACGAGTGAACAAGGTACACAGCGTCAAGCAGTACCCTCATCCTTTCCTTTTTTGGCCAAAATCAGATAAATGACAGGTACTGCCTGTTAGCAGGGATCTAGTGTTTGTGAGTAGCATTTTTCCTCTTCGCTTGAGGATTTGGAAAGGGGCCTGAGGGGCCCAAAGTGCTCTTCGGGGTGACGCCTCGGTCATGACGCCTCGTCCCCGTGGCCCCTCCAGCGATGGGGTGGGAGGCGCAGGGGCAGGTTGGCTCCCACCGTGGGGTGGCCAGCGGCTGCGAGGAGGAAGGGCGGAGGGTGCGCAGGGCCCGTGGGGAAACCCTGCCGCGCCGCCGGGCAGAGCGCGGGAACCCAGCTGGAACCTTCTGCAAGCCTGGATGGAGTTTTCTTCTGGGAATTTGTCTACCCATTTTTGACTCTGCTCGCACTGCAATAGGTGCACTGAGTGCTACGGGACAGCGGCAGCAGCACGGGCCCTTGCCGTTTACCCCGCTGCGTCTGCCAGCGGCGCCCGTTGCTCCGCGGCTGCGGTGAGCAGAGGTGCGGGCTGAGCGCGGGCGCACGCTGAGCTCCTCCAGTTTCCCCCAGAGAGACTCGGCCATGGAAAGGACAGCGGGTTGCTGCTCCCTGGCAGCCCAGCTTTTACTGGAGAGGCTCCCAGGAAGTAGGAGCCAGGCGTTGGGACTTCCAGTGAAGGTCATTTTAAATATCCCGGTCTGGTTTTTAATCAAGCACTCTTTTTTCCCCCCTTCACACAGTTGCCCTCAGGAACGGAAAGTGGCTCCTGAGCCACATAGCAGAGGGCAGAGGCCTATTTGCATGTCAATGCATTTGCAGATGGACAAATATAAAACAGGAAAAAGAGAAAGCAGGATTGCACCAAAATCAAAACCCCATTACCTCATGTGATTTTTAGTAGTTAGTAAACTGCTAAAAATAAATAAGTTGGTTGTTACTGTGGGGAAAAAACCCAAACAAGCCAGAACATCTGTAATGTGTTTTGTCCCTAACGATGATTAGGACAGTCGGTGGTCAGCTGAATTGCCTTTCATTCAGGACTGTGGCTTGGGCTACGAATCTGATATGAGTGACTGGGCATGCAATAACTGCAGAATCAGCATCTTGTTTTGAAAGGACTCCTGCAAATCCAGCAGGAACATTTCAGTACTAGATGGTGTTGCTATGGGCACCAGAAGGAAGCTTAATATAAGAGAAACTGTCTTAGGAATTCATGGGGGATGGGTGTAAACATAATACATACGTAGTAACTGGAATGTCCCTGGCACTAAAGAGCAAATGGCATTTGGGGGTTTTTAAATGTTCTGTTAGCAACATTTTAGTGGAGTTCTTTTAAGAGGGAAAGTCTAAGCTGGTACCTTTTTATAAGTTGCCTAAAGTGAAATATAGTAAATAGGTAATAAAGTTCTGCAAGCAATATCTGCATTGCATGTAGCATAAGCAACCTGAAATTGGGAGGGTCCAAGAATCATTTCTCTGTAAAAAAAGACCGAAAAAAAGGGAGAGAAAATGAGGGAAATAGAGGAACTGCAGTTCCCTCTAGTATTCATGAATAAGAATCCTGCTCTGCCTTTGAGTACGACTCAAACTTTAGGCAAAATTCACATTGGCAAAGGACACCCAAATGATTTAATTCATGGCTACATTTCTTCCATTCTAACTGTCTCTCCACCAGTGTAGACTATCTAAGTGGACGAAGAGAAAGAAAAAGAAACCAGTGTAGAGTAACTGGAAGTATATCTCAAGGCAGACAAAGAGAATGCAAAATTAAATTCTTGATGTGAAAAGGATGGGACAATGAGCCCCTCTCCCCCAGATACCTTTAGAGAGGATTCCATTTCAGGGCTTTCTTGCTTTATTTTTCATTGACGTGTCCCAAAGAAAGCCTGAAAGCCTTTTATTATTTCTTATTTTCTTTTTCTTTTTAGTACATGGTATAAGTTCCTTTTTTTTATTATTTTCCTGCCAATGTTAAAGCAGTTCCCATTTTTCTAGTTTGTTTCTGACACCTAGCTGTGATCAACAATGCTTCCCACTGAATCACTTCTTTCATCTATTCAGCTTCTTTTATTTCCCTTATCTCATCTCCCCCCTTCACCAGCTTACCTCTCATTAACCCTCAGGGTTCCTAACATATTGTGTCTCTCCCAAAGATACATATTTTTATTCAGACATAAGCCATTTTTGCTTGCTAGCCTCAGTTTCCATAATTCTCTAATATAATAGTTGTGTGTAGTACATACTCTTTATGTTACAGTGAACAATAAATCCAGACATTAATTTATACTCATCCATTGTACACTGTTCCACTTCACTTTTTTTTCCCCTCTGAACTTACAGTCACATAAAAACTTACTCTTCTCTAACATAAGAAAGAGTTCAATCCATATGTAAAAATCCGCTTGGCCAGCAATTTTGTTTGACCAATAAAACTCTTATTTTCTAAGAATCACTTTAACCTATAATGATGTAGTTAAAATCATATTTCACTTTTTGAAAAGCTGTAGTACATTAAACTGCATTTTTGCTAACTTAAAATATATGGGTGTTTTCTAGGAAATAAAAAATATCTGATGTATAACAATAAACTTATGACTCTCTTTCAGATGTACAACTGCTTTGACTTTTTTGAGAATGAAAAATATGCAAAACCCAAGAGATTTAACTCTTGATTTTTAGCTATAACTTTTGTGATTGAAGCTGGTGAAAAGATCTGGAAATATGTCCAATTATTTATGTATATTTCCCCTTTTATTATCCCTTAAAGTAATTGTGTAACCCAGTTCCAGTACGGAAGTCCTTTCATGGGATTTTTTTTGAAAATATATGTTGTGCAGCATGAGGCGAGAGAATATATGCAGATCCACAGAGGAGAGTCATTGCTCATTCTGGTAAATAACATACATTTGCCAATAAGCTAAGGCAGAATTAGATCCATATTTAAAAAGATTAAGGTAAATCTATGAAAGAGCATGTAAATAACTTCAGAATTCATCGTGACTGTGTAAAAAGAAAACATACTTCAGAAAATATACTTTTTCTTTTCTACTTCAAACATTATTACCATTGGCTCTAAACAAAGGTTATTTAACACTTATGGAGAGTATTTGGTTCATTAATATATTTACAGGCATGTTTATTAGCATCAGGTGGAAATGTTTATGTATTATATTAAAAGATACTAAACTGTGTAAATGAATTCATCTGTTTGAACTTAAAAACTAATGGTTGGGTGATTCAAAGTTTATAAAATATAAATGAGGGTTTTGGGGTGGGCAACGTTTCTTTTGATTTTATTATGTAAATGATCATCATCATCACTTGACTGTATATAGTATCTTTCACAAAAACATTTAGAAAAATGAATACAACTTTTATGTTTTTAGATAAAATGTTTATAATGTTTTGTTATGATAAATTGTCTCAAAATGCAGTAAGATTCTAGTACAATTCAATGCAGTCTTATGACCATAAGCATATTGCCCCTAAGAACATTGTTATAGACATTAGAAAAATCTGATCTCACTAAAAACACCAAGTTTATGGCAGGAGCAAAGTAAGTGTTTAAGTTACACTGTTTCCAAGTAGTCCTTGCTAATTTCATTACCACAGATACTCAGTTCTGTACAACTTATCTCTCATTTATCTTACATTTATTATTCAACAGGTTAGCTTTCTATTATATAGGAGCTTATTGCTGCATCAAAAGT
Source organism: Apteryx mantelli (assembly GCF_036417845.1). Taxonomy (NCBI): domain Eukaryota; kingdom Metazoa; phylum Chordata; class Aves; order Apterygiformes; family Apterygidae; genus Apteryx; species Apteryx mantelli. The sequence goes on from NC_089981.1 coordinate 62,055,355, forward strand.
TTAATCGAGCTCTTTTTAAAGTATCATGGTTGTCACTGTAAAAGCATGCATCTGCAGTAAGCACATTTATAGAGAACTTACAGCTTTAAATTTCACTTAGAAAAAAGCCTTATACTTTCCTGCAGGTTTTGAATGCAGATTTACTATAAAATAAGTGAATAATAATGCTAGGTTATTTTGGAAAGTGTTCTTTCATGCAATCACTGCATTTAATACAATCACAAAATGGCAGCCCAACAGGTGGTCTTTTCACAGTGTTAAGCCAAAACAATCAGAACAAAAAGGACACCAGAATCTAATGTTCTTCAGAATTTAAAAAGCTGTTCACTTTCCTTTGTTAATTTTCAGATTTAGCCATGTTCATTATTGTTGAGCCACAAATGCAGGACATTCTTTTTTGACATTTTGCCATAAATAGACACTGACTGAGGCTGACTAGCCAGCTAGCTGTTTTGTCACATGCAAGCGGAAACTACTTATTAACAATGAGTATGCATTCTTGGTGCCTCAATGGCTGAGGAAAGCACCAGTTTTGACATGCTGCAAATCTGGCAAAGTCTAGGGTAACAAAAGTATGGCTGACAAAGGACGAAGTTTCTCTTCCTATATTTTCCTCAAAAGTAGGTATTTAATTCTGGCCTAATGAATTTGCCTGGAAGACTGGGTGTCACGTTGACAGGCTCTTGAATGTCTGAAAATATACTTCTGCATTGTGGGCTCTCTTTGGAGAGAACTATTAGTTAACCAGTAATTATGAACATTAGGGGTGAAATCTAAGTTGAAATAGTTGTTTCTCAGTATTTTAAAAGTTGTGAAAGTTCCTTGTTACAGTGATCTCAGTCTCAACATATGTAACAAAAGATGGGCCCAGTCCTATGAGTCTTTAATGATGCAAGGAGCCTTTACAACTGCCTGCATTGCATTGCATTGCATTGCACAGAATTACACGAGTAATGGACACATCATGCAGATCAAGGCTTTTTCCCCATATGCATGAATAAACGTGTAAAATACATGCTTTGTATGAAAGGCAGAGCTAAAATGGCACCTAACTGTTCAAGTATATAAACTGAATCTAAATTCAAAAATTTAAATATACCAAGTCAGATCCTCTTCTGCTCCTGTATATTTTAAATGTAGTACCCACAGTCTTTTTTTTTTTTTTGACATCTTCAGCTGAATTCAAAACTTCCAGGCTTTCCCACTGCTCTTACCTCAGGGGTTTTTCCCCCCACTGAACTTGTTCAACAGGCAACTACAGAAGTGACTGGTTCCTACCAGGCTGGTTAAGCCACTCACGCAGAGGGCTTCTCCTCTGGAGGGGAACACAGCAGTGGCTTGCATGTTCCTCTGCCTCTGCTGCTGATGCACAAGATATTGCAGAGGAAATAAAATCTGGCCCGACTGTCCCCTGCATGCAGGGGCCCCAGCTGCTGGTGGGGGGCCAAGGGAGAGCTGAGCAGTGTCAGACAACAGGGAGGTAGTGTCGAGTCACCCTCGACTGAGTCACTATGGCTGCGTCAAGTCAATCTATCAAGGCAACTTAAGGATCTAGTGCATTAGGCTCCATGGGGTGCTCTGCAGTAAATGCTTTTCCGTATTAAATACACAATTCATTACTTTATCAGGCCTTTTTCTATCACAGGAGGAAAACCCAGAATGCTCTGCTAAGCAGCAGAATGATGTCAGGCAGTGCATGTCATCCGAAGCCCATGGGAGCTGATGGGCTCCAGCCTTGGCTGGAGTGTGGATGAGACCTGTGTTCGTAGGTAGTCCTGGCATTGGGTACGAGGGTTTGAAATTAGACATTTGTTGAACTGTTATATTAAAAATAAACACTATTAACCTTTTACTTTCAGCATTCAATTTTTGGTAGAAGATATAACTTGCTTCAAACTGTCTTATGAAAAGATAGATTGCAAATATTTATTTATTTATCATGTATTTGATAAATATAATTTATTTTTTAATTTATTTATATCGCAAATATAAAAAATATATATTTTTTAATTTTAAAACATGCATGTTCATAATTGCTTAAAGCAGTAAAAAAGAAATTTTGATCACTGCTGGTAACAATAACAGCACATACATAAGGAAATGCATGTCCTACCACTGTCAAAGACAAGAGCAGAGTCTAGAAGGAAACAACTTTTCTATACAGACTTGGTATTGCCTGCTAGCAAGATGGTGGCTATACTGAGCAGTGAATTCTTCCTCTTTAGTTTAAGAATTTGAAATCAGTAATGAAAAAACTAGGTAGTAAATCCATTATTGAAAGAAGGCAATATTCAGTGTTGTTTGCCACCCTGATGTTTGTTTCATGGTTTACTTGAGCCCAGCACCTGTGGAGGAACCAGGTTGTAAATGAGCAAAGGGGTGAAAGCCAAAACCTACAGTTGAGACTGTCTGGTGTGATCCCGAAGATACTCTGGCAACCTCCTTCACAGCAGGTCTCCCCTCCTGGGTCCCTGAACCTGCTGGTGTATTTTCCCTGCAAACCTTCACGAATGGCTATGAGTCCTCATGGTGTTGCTCCAAAGGCACAAGCTCCTGCTTTTTTGTGCTAGTAAAGAAAAAATTGTTCAACTTTTTTACATATAAGTGCATAATCCATATTCTTCCTAGTTTTCACAGGGCATACGTTAATAAAGAGCTTAGGCAACCACCACTCAAATCCACTGTTGGGTACTAGGATACTAAACGATGAATACATTTTCTAAGAGGGCTTTGTCTCATTTTAACCACAAAATATACATGGGTCAGAAAAGTCAGTTTGTTAAAAAAAAAAAAAAAGAGTTCAGTGGCACAAAAGTGGGACTTGATATTCTTTCTAATCTTATTTTTTTATTTTATTCTAACCTTATTTTCAACTCAAAATGTTCAATGTTTTTAAGAGGAAGTATTCTAGCCTATAAAAAGTTCCCTAATAAAACTGTTAAAATATGGTTTTAAATCAAAATACCTTTAATAAAGAAACGCACTTATACAAAATATTTATGTATATTTTTTTTAAACCTAGGTCCCAGTTTCAAGACTAAAAACTCTGGAAAAAAAATTAATTTTATTTGTATGGCAGAGCTGGTTTTAAGGGAAAAAAGTATGGTTTCTCAGGACACAGAGAAACTTCACTAGAATAAATCAAATAGCACTGAAAGTCAGTTAATGCGGAGGTAGAAAAGGGAAGCATCCAGCTTTGCTTCTCTCCAGACAGTGATAAGTCTCTTGCAAATTTAACTGTCAGAAACAATTGTTTTGTTTTCAACAAGTGGCATTACTTCCTCTTATACTGGAATTAAAATTGATTAAAATTGATTCATGACTTTTCAATATTTTCTGCATCCGTTCGTTGCTTTCTATTTGAAAACATTATTTCAGTGAAATTAACACAGAGAGCTTTTCTTTTCCTTTTTTTTTGGAACTAAGTATTAAGTTGAGAGAATGGCATAACTAGTATTTTCTGACAGAGTGTATTTGCTGCTCTGCTGTGCTGGTGAATGTAGCATTAATCTCACTTTAGGTAGCAGAAGAGAAACTTTTTAATAGAAATATTTTCTGTAAAAAAAAACTTTTAGAAATGATGCCTTCCTAAGGGAGTATGTTTTCCTTTTTTTTACTGATTCTTCTGGAAAAGGGTGAACAAAATAACTGTCACTTCTTTAAAAAACACACAGAAAAGTTTTCAGAACAAAAGTTTTGTTATGCTGCTTTCAGGGATTTCCAGCCTGAAGCCCTGCTCCTGCTGTCAGATCCGTCTGGACAAAGCCCAGGGAGCAGGTGAGCACTGCTGAGTGAGCGGCAGCCAGTTGTGGGGCTGGTGCCTGGAGTGTGGCGCAGCCCCAGCTGCGGGGACTGAGCAGCCGGAGGATGAGGACGAGCTTCCTCCTGCCCAGCTGGGAATGGCTTCCCCTTCTCAGGAACCCACAGGCGAAAAGTAGAGCCTGGCAAATGTACGCTGCTGGTTCAGGAGCTAACGATCACATTTAATGATCAAACCACCTCCAGCGTAACTCTGCTTGAACTTCTTTGACTTTAGTAGCTGTAAGGCTGTGTTTATTTTTGGAATCCTTCATTTTTCAGTGTTTCTGCCCCTTTACATTTTAAGCCTTTCTGACTTTCAGTTGGCTACAGAAACCCATGTGAAATCAAAGTTCCTTGCTGTAAAATGGAGATTCATCTGTCACCCTTAGATAGACTGACTGGCAGTGATTCAAGGACTTCCCTTATCCCTGTGGACTTTTTCACGTGTTCTTAGCAGTAAAAAATGAAAGAGTACACCAAAAGTGTGGCAGAAAACAGTTGGATGCAGGCAGTAACTTGAGCTAGGGAGAGCAGGTGGGAAAGATAGCAGTGATTGCATAGCTTAACTGTCAAGAATAGGAGTGACTAAAAAAATCCAGAGCAGCTGGGGCTATAGAGAAGATGTTGGGACATGGTGATGAGTGCTGGATTGTTCAAGAGAGCAGGGTCCTTTTCTTGTCATAAAGGTATGCTGGGTTTGGTGGTATCTGGTAATCCTATTTTTCTAATTCTTGCTCCTCCTATAGCTGGAGAAAATGTATTCCCTCTGAGGGAGGCAAGCAGGCACAAATTCACTGCTCTCATGCAGCAGGCTCTGGGTGACTGAAAAACTGTGTTGAAAGGATATTAGACATATTTTGTAATTAACCAAATTTGTGGAGTTACAGAAATGACCATAACAGTCTTCTCAAAAATTAGATTGTGAAGTTAATTCTCTCCTTAGTCAATTCTCCAAGATCCCTGAACCCTGGTTATAAGACACAACATTGATATCAATTGAGAGAAAACCTGTTCCAGAAACCTGTAGCCGCTGCAAGCAGAATACTGAAGCTCTGTATCACAAGTAGTCAGAAACACTTTTTTCACTGAGATATTCTAAGGGACTATCAGTCTGGTTTTCTTCTGAATGGAAACAGCTCTCCTCTATGTAGTTAATGACCTGATACCCTTCAGATTCTTGGTGTCAGCATAGCCTTCAACTGAGGCAGCCTGGCTGCTGTCAGAGTTGTGTAACCAGAATTGGTTCCTTCCTCTCCTGTCAAACTACTTTTCTTTGTTTTCATCTCCTCTGTACTAACAACCCTTCTCTGTAGCATCCTGCAAGGTCAATCTCTGTGACACTCTCCTTCAGCCCATCTTGTATCATGCTGGTCTCTTCTGTATTTTCACGGCTGTCTTTGCTAGGTAAATGTCTTCTCTTCTGCAGCTCCACCAACTGGAACAACCTTGTTTTGTCTCTTGTTGACTCTGTGTCTTGCTTCAAATTGCATTTGAAACAGATTTTCACCCTTGCTATATCCATTTTTCTCATTCTCTGCTGCCTTATACCTTGTAATTGCATTAAAGGCACTCAGTGAAACACTTTGGTACTGCTAAAAGTCAGGTCCATATACAAAAATGTTATTACATTGTATTAAAGTGGAATTCACAGGCCAGAACAGTTTGCTGTTTGATATGTGATTTTTTTATTATAAAAACAAAGCAAAGATGAAACATTTCTTGTAAGAGTGTGTTTTGAATTGATACTTCCTAGTCCTGTGCTGGAGAGCATATCAGTACTGTTTGTTCATGGTAAGAAACAATTATTTGCATCAACAACTTTTAACATATTGATTTTAAATACCCCAAAACATTTCAGTTTTGCAGTGATTTTCCTCCTTTGCTGTTTGGGGCATGCAGTAATGAAGAAAATGTTCACTCTAAAGGAGAATCTCTCCGATTTTCCCAATGTAAAAAATGTTTTTGTCATGTGCTATTGTAATATGCCAATGAAGTCTTTCAGCTGTACTGACAACTTCCAGTATTTGGCTGTCTTTTATTAAACTGCAGTAGATAAGAAAGTATGAGGTTTTTTGTTGCACTGAGGTTACATACAGTAGTGTCTGCTTAGCTGTGTCGTTTTAACAGCCTGCCTTCCTGCTGAATTAGTTTAGTCTGTATTAAACAGAAGGCTCCTCCTGCTCTCATCTCCCCTGTTCTATGATGCTTTTCTTTGGTGACAGCAAATTCTGAAAAATTAACACACACATGAATGCAATAATCCACATATTTTCTTTGCTTCAAAAGTTGTGTATGAAGACTGTAGCTCAGAATTTGAACTTGCTTAATATTACATACTCTCTTGGCCACAGAAATGCCTGTTGAGTAAAACTCTGTTAGTTTTGTTCAATTAACTAGTGGTGACTGTTGTGACTGATCAGAAAATGATTTCCCTGTGTGGTGTTCAAGCAAAGTAGCTGGCATGCTTAAGCAAGCATCTACAGAGTAATGGGTACACAATTACTGAAATGAAAGTGTATGTCTTTTATTAAGGTGCTAAATCTGCATACAACTTACTTTCTTGCTGTTATACACAAAGGCTATATGCATGAAGCTCCAACTATGTGTCACGAAGGTGGGTCTATTGGGTAATTAACAGCACTTTTTTCTTTCTTTGAATGTTTTGGATGACTGAGGGTCTGGGGTTGATCTACTATCTTTAGATTTATTAAGGGCAGCTCATTCAAACTACTCCTCATGGACCCAGAAGATTTGCAGAAAGTAGAATAAGAGCTAGCTTTACAGGCCAATGCTTGTTGAAGACTTGCTCGTGTTGCATGCCATGCCTTTAACAGTAAGCGAGGAGGGTCCACAGTGGGAAACATCTGACCAGCTTCTGTTCCTTGGAGCTGTCAGAATGAACTGAGAGGTTCTCCATCAAATGCAAAGGTCTATACACATACAGTATGTTTAAAATAATGTAGCATATGCATGTATGGCTGTATGAGGTAGATTACATATAAACTTACTAGAATCATGGTAGGTATAGAACAGGTTACAGAGACATAGCTTTTATTCTTTTGCAAGTGTAAGTATGGGTGTAATTCTAGTTTTCAGCCAAAAGAGTTTGTGACAATTGATTTAGCCTGGCTGTTGCTACAAAACTTCATAATAACAGAGCATATTGTAGAATGGGTAAAATAGGTCATAATTAAATAAGAACTCTTATTATATTTATGTATAAACAACTTATTTGTATTCATAGTGGATTGTCTCCATAAATCTATTCTCATCTCAGAGCCAAATGGAAATTTAATGTCGTTGTTATGTTTAGGTGAACATCGCACTCTTATATTCCCCTCTATTTGGCCTTGAATAAAAATCAGAGCAACAATAATATAAATGGTATGAAAGTAGTCATGAACAGTAGCCCATCTGTACTGGACAGAATTCTACAAATCGATTAGATGGTCATAAAAAGCTAAACAGATGTGGATGAATCAACTGTGGAAATAAAATGGATTGAACTCTTACGTTTATTGTTCATGTATAACTCTTTTTAATAACCAAGACGGGTAAATTACACCAATTAACCTTTAAAAATTTAGATGATTTCTAAATAATAGCTTTAAACAATGCCTATTCTTTTCATTGTTACTTCTAAGTGTTTTGTCCATGACAAGGCATAGTTTCATTAGAAGATCTACAGGGGTAGTTGTTAAAATGTATTTTTTTTCTTTCTCCTTCTCTCGTCAAATTTTCTACAATACATATTCCTACCTCTCCCCAAGTAAGCATCTGGTAGCCCTTGAAGTCAGGGGAAATCAAATCCACACATCCTAGTAGGCAATGACAAGAAAATTCATCTACTGGAGACCACTTGAATTGGGTCTGCACTGCTCTTGGGTGGGATAGATTATCTGATAGGACAGCAAATCCTGTTCTTAGCCATAAGAGCATGCTATCTGGGCTAAAGTGATGCTGGCAGCAGAGGCCAACACATTTGGACAGCCTGATTAGATCCTCAGCAACCTGCAGGGCTGTGGATAGTCTTCAGCCACATTCTGGCACACACTGAGATAGCAAGCAATTGTGGGAGTGTTACATGAGCTCATGTCATAGCCTGGATAAAATTAGGGATACCGCGATTCTTGAGGCTATGGAAGCCTGAAGTGCTCAGGAAGCGTTCAACAGGAAGTGTTAGGAGAAATGTTTGCTTTTATGGGGTAAGGGAAAAGATATCTTTAAGGGAATCTTTATGGATACTTTTTTCCTCTTCAAAAGTCCCTTCCCCAGGTCTTCATTCAGGAGAGGATGGTGCAGCATGTGTTACCATAGAAAATGTTTTGTTCGTTTTCACTGGTGCAAGTGATCAAAATATGTTTTTATTGAGTATATTGACTGCTTCTCCTTCAAATAATACATCTTCAGCATACTGGGATTAAAATTCCTTAATGGTGTTGTATGGTCTTAATTAAAACAAAAGAGATAGATAATTTCTGATGTATTTAAAAAATCCAGCACTGATCAAAACAATAAATTGGATGGAATGGTGAATGGTTTGAGTTTCCTAAATTACTGATATTACCTGCTGATATGAGGGCTGTTCAAAAGGGTACTTCACTTTTGGGTTTATTTATTAAAATCCTGCACTCAACCATAAGAAATTAGCGTCCTAGAGATGAATCACTCCCTACTCAGGGGAGCTTGCAGCAAAGAAACCGAGCATGCATTGCAGAACTCCACATTAACATAAGATCAAATGTTTTACTACATCTCTCATGTAAGGTGCTGGATAGGAACGTTAGACATCCAAAGGGAGGCAAATGTTCTTGGCTTAGAAGTGATGCTTTTAGACATCTTCCTCAGATAATTAGTGGCAAGTTTATGGTGCTGTTAGATTTTTTTATCTGGTAACTGGAAGCCATTTAATAACTAAAGTGTAGTGTGAAGCACAGGCTATTGTACTCTGGAAAAACTCGGAAAGATCTTTAGATCAGTTTTCAGGTATGCATAAATAAGAAGAAAGAATATTTATTTTATCTCTAAAATTTTCTGTATAGCAGCTGGTATACAAATCTGCCTTGCCTTCTTGCAGTGGAAGCCAAGCTACCCTTTCAATCCTTGGTCTGCTACAGCAGATTTAAGCATTTCCTTCAAAACATATAGCTTAAAAGCACCAGGACAGAAGAGATGCAGCTCAGGCCAAAGTCTTGGCTGCCTGGAATGCTTTGCAGTCTCTCCAGTCAGACATACAGCAGTCATTCTCTTTTCAGCCAGTTTACAGCAGCACAAGCTTGTTGATGTTGATAGTGCAGAACAGCTGTGCACCAGAACACCAGTAAACCCTTTTTTGACAAGTTAATTAAGCAATGCTATTCCTAATTACATGCAATTTTAAAATATATATAGACTGGACACATGGGAAACATTCACAGAAAGTTCATTTAAACCTTTTGATATATGATCCTGCAATAAGATGAAGTTACATTCATTGCATAAGTTCCTCACCAGGGAAACGTTCTATACAAAATTACCATTGCATAACCCAAATTCAGGTGCTTTCTGCCTTGTATTAATTCAGGGGTTCACGCTGCCCTAAAAGATAATCAGCTGTTACATGTGCGACTCCAGTAACAGATCTCAGAATCCAGGTATGGCATTCTTGCCTCACTGATGTCTATAGGATTTCCACTGCTGATTGTGGGTGAAAGAGTGGTGTTGGGAGCGCCTCTCAAATGTACAAATGTTGACGGTGACTTTATTGATTTTAATATATCGCACACTTACTTGTGAGTCTAAATTACTTCAGAATCCTCTCCACGTTTATCATTTATATTACAGTGGTGCTTGCTCAGAAACTGAGATGCCATGTTATAGAAAACTCAGGAGAGATGGCTTCCTCAAATTGCTTGCAAATTAAAGAGCTCTGAACTGACAGCCAGGCAGAATATTTGTTGCCCTACAATAGCTGTCCTTGCTATGCTTGCTGCAGAGAGTAAAGGTGTTTCCACAAAAGCGCTAACATCCCTTCACAGGCAAAGCTTTAACACTAATGGGATTATGTATGCTGGAGGATGGTCAACTGGATCAAGTAAGTAACCCCTAACAATGCTTCTATATAGTTGTATTTAGTGAATTCTCTAAACTGAACTTGCACATCCAAAGCACTCCTTTGTCCAGTTCAGATACAAAACCGACCTTTTCCCAAGTCAGAAATGCTGCTGTAGTAAGCTTTGGCTCTGCCACACCAATGCTTATCATTAGATTGCAGTTTGCACACTTCAGCTCTGTTCTTTGCTTTCTCAGAGGAAGAGAGAGGACTGTTATGCTCTAGTCTTCCCTCAAATTCAGTGAACATCAGCACAGTTCTGTTGCAGTTCTTCTAATGCAGAGGAAGGCAGTCAGAAGTGCTGTGCTAAACTGGAGGCAAGGTAGCCTTTTTATGGACTTCTCACTTCCATTTCTCTCAAACCTCTGGTTCAAGGGGTCTTTTGCAGAGACCTATCATTTCAATGCAGTTCTCGGACCAGCCTCCCTCTCTGTAAATAAATGTGCAGAGGCTCAGTCAAGCTCTCTCTGTAAATAAATGTGCAGAGGCTCAGTCAAGCCTGGGGTCATCAGTTGAAAGAGCTGTTGCTTCTTAGAGCAATAAAGCCTAGCTGATCATCAGAGTGCTCACAGTATTCATATGAGGCAGGTTGGTGTATTGCTGTTAGAAAATCTGCCTTACTGCAATGAAAAAGGTCCTTTTGGGACACAAATCCCCTTCCTCACCTTGCTATCCTTCTAGGACTCTTCTTGCCTTCTGACTTCTTTGGCTTAGAATGGCTTTAATACAGTTACTTTGAGACCATTCACCTTCCTTTTCATCTTTTAAGGGCATGCTGTCATGTTACGCTAGGTAAAATGGAAGTGTTTAACACAAAGCAGCTACTGCAAAAGAACTTTGTGTTTTGGATAACAGCAGTGAAGAAAAAGTGAGCGACAAAGAGCTGGGAAACAGCGGCAGCCTTTATGGATGCCAGAAGCAGCAGAGAGAATAACATTGTATGAAGGACAGTAGCCTCAGTGTTGTATTGTACTACTAGCTTTAGTTGGAAGTGGAGAAAGGAAAGAACATGTTTAATAAAGAAATAAAGTTTCATTCTTAAGAACACTTTAGTGCGTCTTTTTGGAGGACAGGGAGTGTAGAAGGTCAGCCCAGTATCAATAAAAAGGTCCTGAGAGATGCTGACAAAGCGGTAAACACTTCCCCTGCTTTTGCTTCATTTGTGACTTTCTCTCAGACTTCCTCAGCTACTGTATCCCCACCTATCAGGACCAAAGTGTTTCAGGTACAGAGAAAAACAGCATAAATGGCAGTTCTAAGAATGCTATAACCATTCTGTTCTGACACTGTAATTCTCAACTATTGATTTTATCTGCTTTTCCTTAAGAGGCCTATCCTGCATCCCCTTTACTATAGGGTGTGGTGAACTGGGTAGCACATCTGTTCCTGCAGAAACAATCCTTATAGTGGAAGTTAGCTGTCTACAGTAAAGCCTAAAGAAACAAAGGCAAGCAGGGACAAACTGAGAGGACCAGCATTGTTGCATATTGGTACAGTGTCATGTTCCCCCACCCTTCTACACAAAAGTGATATAGAGGAGAAAGGGAAACTTCCAAGGCCTTAGTACCCCTCTGAAATCTGCAACTACTTCGACTGCAACTTACAGCAGAGAATATCCTTTCTATGAACTGTTATAGGACCTTCCAATTTTCTCAACCCTGTACTCTTTTTAGCTGCCTGCTCTTGGGAACAGTACAAAGACTCAGTAAGGTTCTGCAGAGAGCAAGAGCAGCACATCTACTTGGAGTACAAGCTGCAGTTCACTGCTTTTGCAGCAAAATACCCCACATAGTGTGAGCTGTGCAAGAGTTAGGATTTTGAACCCTGGCAACGCTTTGCAAAACAAAGGTCTCAATCATGCTGTATGGAACTACAGCATACAATATGAGCAACAGTCCTATGCACAGCAGGTCACAGTCTTCCAATGCAAAGGTATCTCTTTGCATCTGATGTCATGTTTGAGGCACTCACGACTGCTTGGTTAATCTCTTCCTGCTTGGAAGCTGAGAATTTAAATAGTTAACTATCATGCAGTCTTCCTTCCTGGAGCTAGGATCAGAATTCAGGAGTCCTGTCTCTCCGCTCTTCTGGTTCAACTTTAGAAAAGCATTAGGTGCAGTTGCTACAAAAGATGTGACTCTAGACAGGAACCTAGAATCATAAACAAAATGCCTACTACTCTTTAAATGGCAAGACTGTATCCAGTTTGTACTTTCCCTGACAGCTGTCACAGGGACTGTCAGGGACATCAAATAGTATGACTGCTGTAGGCAGAGCAGTTAAAGTAAGTTACCCTAAATGTCCTCTAGGAAAAGATTAGAAGAAAAGTAATTATTACAGAAGTAAAGTGGAATGAAGACAGAATGAGAGAGGAAAATAAACCAAGAAAGAAATGGTGTAAATGGTAAGTGTTTTTAAAAAAACAACCAACCAAATAAAAACCCACACACACTTCAGTATGTGGCCAAAGGTGTGACTTCTGTCAAGGACTGCTTTAAACTAAGTACCCAGCATCTATGCTTAGGCACCAGCTGCCCTTCTTTCCATACACATGCTTACATCACTGCCCATTGGCACACTCCACCACCACCTTACCCAGAATCATCTTCAGAACATATTAAATTGTTAGCAGGGTATGAAGCTTGAATTCTTACAGGGCACTAAGGAAGCAAGTAACACATGTCTATTTACACATGTAAGATATCTGTAACGTTCTCTTTGTTTGAAATGTGGCAGAAATGCAATGTCCTGCATTTCTAAACTCTGTATTTAAAAAAAAGAGTGAGAGACATGGAAGAAACTGCTAAGTATGTGCACTGAAAGTTTTGTAACGTCTTATTTTTCTAATAAAACAGTTTACTCATGAGGAAGCATTTCACTTTATTTCACAAGTTTATGCAAACTATTTACATTAAAAGTATTCAAAAGATAGCCCTTTTGAATACTCCATCATCAAGAATTACATGTGAAATGTAGGGTTTTCATGCAAGTTAAAACTTTTCACATATGAACAATGCTGCAATCCTCCTGTATAACAGAAGGGAACAGATTATAAGAATGTTATTCCTAGAACATTCCTCCGTTTTAAAGTAATTATTTCATTAATCAGATTGCTTTAAAATGAATATTCCTGAAATCAAGCTATCAAAATCATCCATAATGAGCTTACATGCGTGCTTTGTTTTCATGGCTAAAGTCATCTCCAATGAACACTACTCAGGTCTATGTTTTAGGTATGTGTAAAGCACGATGAAGATTCTGAAAAGATTTTTTTCTTCCATTATCGAAGAAGCCGCTCAGCCTCCTTGGACTTGCTTTCTTTTGTTTTCCTCAGTAATGCCTGTTTAATAGCATTGATCTTTTCATCAAGTTCAGCCAATGAATAGTTCTGCTAAAAGAACAAAACAAAAACCACAATCACTTACATCTTGTAAATGCTACAGAAGTGGTCTAGCATTTGATACTTGAGGTCATTGCATATTGCACTAAATGACAGAAATACTTTTAAAGAACTGTTTGAATGTAGTCTATGGCTATTTAAACTTAAAAGAATGCAAACTTGGAAGAAACCAACAACGAATCAGTCCAAATCTTGGATCAATATATCTATGCTATTTCCATTAGAAGTTTAAGCTGTTCATTAAAAACAAAAAAAATCTCTGATGGTAAGATACTGGACCAGACTATACCTAGATCTTGTAGAATCTACCTTTAAAACTGGAGAGTTTTTTTCCTATTACCCAACGTCAGTCTCCTCTGTGCCTGCTTAGCTGGTAATTTTTTTGACCTCTTCTTACACAAAGAACTGGTCATCACTCTTTCTATAAAAATATTTTTACTATGGATGGGTCTTTTCTGGTCTAAAGAAATCTAGATCCTTATGCCTCATTTAGGCCACCTCTCTTCCTAAACATTCTCCCCAGTCTACCACTCCAAGTGTGTAGGCTACTAGTGGACAGTATGCTGAGTATGGCCTCACTTGTGCTGAGAAATTCTCTCTTGTGGCCTAATGTACACTGTTAAAACATTAAGGGATGGTGCTATGAAAAAGGCAAGTCTCACTGACTTATGTTAGTATCTGTTGTAATTTCAGATCTTTCTGCAGCACTTTTGTCTAGCTAGCCATTCCCATTTTTGTCATCTCTTCATAAATTGGTAAAGTGATTAAAAAAAAAAAAACAGAAGCTGTTATTAGGAAGCTGATCAGAATTCACAGTGTGCTTGTTAACCAAGCTGGGGGTATCATCCACAACTATTACAGGTTTATTCCATTCCATCATTCTTCTAATTAGTGAAAACACTAACTAGTGTTTTTGAATAGTGATTACACACTTGTAATTTAATTAATTCTAATATAATTCTGATTTTATATTTCTAATACTAATACACTGGTAGTAACTACCACACTAGTACAGACTCTTAAGAGGACTCATTCATTAGCTTTCTTTCTCCTTCCCTCCCTCACCCTGCCAGCAAGCTATCCAAAACTGATGCAGCTATTTCTGAGAAGTCAGATATTTGCTTGGCAGAGCTTCTGACCACTTTTCCCCAAAACATCCTGAAATAAAGGCAAACAAAACTTAACAGCACTTACATGGGGAGGTTGGACCTTTCTCCTCTTGCCAGAACAGCTCTAAAGAAAGAAGAGATAGCCAAAACAGACTTAATGTTGCACTGTAATTCTGAAATCTACAGAGCCCATAAAAAACATTGACAAGAATTTTAAAAGTACAGAAAGAATATTGACTGCCATCCCATGGATAAAATTTTTTTTTCATTATGAAGTTTACTTTGAATCATGAGAAATACTAGTGGAAAGAAGTCAGAAGCTGTTCAAACTTCTTGACACTCTGCAGCCAACATATTAACTAACAACTTAACTGAAGCTTCCTTCAAACAAAAAGATCAACATCCAGGTTTTGAAACTTTGTCAATATTTTTCTCTCTAAATTTCTCCTGTAACAATACTAATATTAATGGAAAATTTTGTTCAGACAAAAAAAGATGCTAATTACTGTACAACACTACTATTGCTACCATCACATGTTTCAACCAGATCACCATACTGGCGAATATCCCAAAGTACTTCCAGGAAATTTCAGCATATTAAGTACACATTTTTAACTTTTAGTTTCCAACAACTTGAAAGAATAGTCTCACAAATCAAAGGACTTTAATGGTCTCCAACACAAACAAAAATGAAACAAAAATGAAATTATTTCTGGTTTTTTTTAAGTGCTGACTCTTCTCCCTTGAGACCAGCAGAAGAATACACAAATTAAAATGAGATCAGCAGTAAAAGGGATATTCTGACTGATTAAGTGGGGAGAGAAAGAGCATCATAATCGATCAGAAATTTCAAAAGCCAAGCAGAGCCTGACATAGTAACCACAAATGTCCCTTTGCTTTAACCTCCTTCAGTGAATGAAGAAAAAGGTTTGTTAGTCAGAGAGAAGCATAGCACACAGCATTTTTACTACCTACACACACTTAGACAGAACTCTGCCCGAAGACTAGCAACAAAAATCCAAAGTCGTAGAAATTATCTGTCTCATGTGGTTCTAAAGGGTTTACTCACTCCTTATCCTCTTGGAACAGCCATTTCACATACCTGGTCTTTACACTGATCTGCCATAATCTTAATGAGATCGTGTACAGAAGCCCAAAGAATTCCAGCTGACTAAGCCATTAATCATTTGTATCAAGATCACGATTTTTTTCAATTTTTCTGTCATCAAAAATATTTCAAATTTTAAGGGGGTGGGGGGAAATGCACCCTCTTTAACATGTTTGTTTCTTATAAATCAATTAAGTTCAGGCAGCTACTTTTTTTTTTTCCCCTCAACAAATGGTATTTTCTTTCAAAGGAGAAAGTAGATAGAAATATGAACTCATTTAGATGGTCTATGTGAAATGTAACCATAAAAATCAAGCCAAACTTTTCTACCAATAGTATCTATCCTCTAATTCCTTAGGTTTTTGTTTGTACGTCAAAGATCTAAGCAGAGAAGTACCAAATGCTAAATGAAGTTGACAGAATTCCTTACCACAGATTGAAAATATTCAGGGGACAGTCCTTCCAGCTCAAGGATTTTATCTTCAAGCTTCTTAATTCTCTGATAAATGTCTCTTGGTACAGGACCACCTAAGTATACCAGTACAAATGCAAAGAAATCAGGAAAAGCACTTGAGGAACTTCATTAACAAAAGATTTGCAAGCTTTAGAGGTGAATTCTTTGAGTCCAGCTATCAACCTGTAGCTGCAACAAAACAGGTGGCTGTGAAAATAAAAAGACAGGGTAATTAATATGATTCAGGGTAAAACCTGGCTGATGAGCCAGTACAATCACTGAAGGTAACAGGCAACTTTGTGTAGGTGTTTCAAACAAGTCTGACAAGGTTCCTAGAACAACCAACAATCACTCTCACAATACATTGGTACCAAATGCTACCACTTGGAAACTGGGTGCAGCATCAGGAGGAGCAGAAGGGCCACACAAGAATTCAGCACTGATATCTAAGATTGCCCTGAAGAAAGCCCATCCCCATCAAGCATCAGCAGATAGATATATGCTGCACTTGACAACTTAGATGAACAGCATTTGCCTGACCACGGAAGGGAGAAGTGCGTGGGGGGGAATGTGCAGGTAGAATGGAATAACAGAGTTTAAAAAATAACAACAACAAAATACTTGACGTTTGCACATTTATTGTAACAGCTCAGGCTTGTTTTCCCAAGTACTAACAGAACTCATCAAAAAAAATCAGTTTTAGAAAGCATCTGATTTATGCTACATGGCACTCTATAAACTGAGATCACTTTTTAGCATAACTAAACTACAGACTATCCCAGTTAAAATGACAGCCTGGTTCTGAACAGTAGTAACAATCAAGGCCTTAGCAAGTTTTACTTCTCTTGCCAGCCCTTTCAATTTATGTCTAGGTCTGTTAGATAAACCAGTTCTATGCCACAGACTACTGAAATAAGCAGTATTTTTTTTTTTAACCATTCATCTCTTCTATTTCTTCACTTCAGAGAGAAAATTTTGTGCCTAGCTTCTCTCCTTCAGTTTTGCTCCCTACTCATCACTCAGCAGCTACTAATTAAATCAGCTAACTTCTCATTTTTAATACAGCTGTCTCTTAATGTAAAGGGAAAAGAGCAGTAGTAGCACTAGAAGAAGCTGTTCTGAGTAACAGGTGGTGAGTTGATCTCTCTCAGTACTCAGAACCAAGAAGTAGGTAAGCAGGTGGCTGAGGCAGGTTACCTTCCCAAATTAATACTTACTGTACAGCTGCTGGGAGAGGTAACAAATGATCTTGAGACCTTCCCAAGAATACTGATTTAGACAGGAATCAATTCCTTTGCAAGTACCCCACTGATTTGTTTTCTAGAAAAATGGGGCTGGCATGAGGAAAGCAACTATTCAAAACAGCTAAGAGGCTGGCGGCTATAGCATTTACTTCAGTGAAAGGTGTGGAATCAGGTTTACAAAGGGAAAGGGAAGTACTCACAACAGCTTCCCACCTTCTGGGAAACAGAAGTAAGTTTCTCACATAACTACTTCAAGAATCATCCACCTTTAGGAAACAGTTTCAGGTTGTCTTTTTGGTTCATCCTATCCCCAGTCCATAACCAGGCACCTAAGAAGGAGGATCAAGTCCTGATCACAGCTTTTCCTGTTAAGTAAGTTAAGGCAGATGGACTCCACTGGCTATAGAGAACCCAACCTCTAAATTCTAGATTGTTTTAAATCCCATTCTGACATGCTTCTCTCTTCATGGGCACCACAAAGTATAGATTAATTAACTCGGAATCTTAGTTTGAGCATAAATCTGGATTCCATTTTGGGCATAAGATTCTAAATATTAAATTGTAGCACAATTGTAGCTAAACCCTTTACTGAATCTAGCCCACTGTTTTTACAATCACAGAACTTTTAGACTTCCCAGTTTTACTACAGTAGTTATACCGGTAGTACACACTGGTACACTAACACCATAATTAAAATGAGACAAACCTGTTTGTAACCTTAAGTGTGCTTCAATGTTTTGTAATCTTTCCTCGATGGCTTGGTTTCCACAATCATGAATAGGTACATTGGCTTTGTGATTGGATCCATGTGCTCCTTCAGATCTAGTCTGAGGCCCATATGTATTTACTACCCTAGAAACTAGGTAAAGAGAACACAAATTTATCATATATGCACACGAAACATATCAAGGCACATCTAATTAAAACGATAAAAAGCGTTATTAAATTATATAATTAAAAACTCTGCTAGTCACATCAATTTCACCAAAATATCATCTCTGAAGGGTCCCACAGACATTGAGATTAGAGGTTCAAGAAAAGTATTTCCTTAAAGCAATTTTACCTATGACTAGACTAAAACCCAAAGGGCTTAACATCTGTATCAAAGGAATACAATTTGTTGTTAGCTGCAGAAAAACAGTGGAAAAATAAGCATCTGTGTCAGCAGTTGCATGTGTGAACTGTTGTGGATGTGAAGAAGAGGCCAGAAAAGTCTACCCTAACATTACAGAAAGCATCATAAATAAAGTCTGTTAAAACCAGATATGGGGAGGTACAACCAGAAATAGCACTATGCATCTTAGTAAAGAGGTTCTCTCTAACTTTTGTTATTCAGGTAACTGCTTTACTGAATTCTCAGCTGCTTCTGGGTGCAGGATTTT
Organism: Apteryx mantelli; assembly: GCF_036417845.1. Classification (NCBI taxonomy): domain Eukaryota; kingdom Metazoa; phylum Chordata; class Aves; order Apterygiformes; family Apterygidae; genus Apteryx; species Apteryx mantelli. Next base: position 62,073,944 of record NC_089981.1, read on the forward strand.
TCCCACTGCCACCTATGTCCTGGTCAAAAGATTTTGGCCACTTCTCTTTAAATAAGGGTCATTTCTCAAGCCTTTTGTGATAGGACTACCGCAGACTTAAAGTCTATGCTGTAAACTCCATGCTGACATACCTTCTTACTCCTTCATGAAGGCCGCACATTACATTCTTGCTTCACAGTTTATGCTCATTTCACTTCCAAATCCTTTCTAAGTGTTATTCAAGTGCCAGTTCTGAACTGTTCAGGTTTTGGTTACTTGAAGTACAACCTTTCTTTCCTGTAATACTCTACCATCTGAGATAAAAACTAGCACTCAGTTAAAAAAAAAAACAAAAAAAAAAACCACACTAGTGATAGGGGTTCTTAGTGAAAGGTGCTTAAACTCCCCCATCTCCCTCTTAGCTCACCAGACCCTTTAATGGTTATATCTAGCATTGTGCTTCACAATATTACTCTGAGTTTTCTTGAAAGAAGGAATTCAAGTGGATAACTGAATATTACTGCTCTCAAAATGGAAGAGGGGGTTACTTCTGTTTTGTTGTTTTGTTTTTCTCTCAGAGTAACTTCTGTACACCTAGACAGCAGTAGACAGTCAAGCAATCGCTCATACATAACTTTTGCTGGACAATCATTTCTACACTATTTATTCCCTTCCAAAAGGTAGTGCAGTGGAAAGCCTTCTTCCCCAACCTGTCATCTCCTATAAATCTCTGCCTCAGTTTCCACTGTGTCCCTTCTAAACTATTTGTTAATTCAGTGTAATTACACTAACAGAAAACATGATAATTTTATTTCATTGCAATTCCTTAACTAAATTCCTAGACTCACCTTAGACAAAAAGCTAAGAATTGTTCAGCTTCTCTGTTTTATCTGTTCTGCTTTATCTTTTCCATCTTTCCTTTCAGACAATGGAAACAAGCTAGCTTGTTTTGGTGCTTAGTGCTTAAGCATCAGCCTAATGAAGCAGGACTGGGATTGAAAACCTTAGAGGAGTAAAGGAAGATTTAAAAAGTATTCATTAGAGTCAAAAATCTGTACCTAAGTTTCCATTTTTTGAGTACTCAATAAGCCAAAAATTTATTAGTGCTGTTCCATCTGGACACTCTTAATAAAAATAGTTGCTTACCCTTTATATGGCTTTTAAATCCAGGATAAGGTGTGAAAATTGCATCTGTTCTGGCACAGCTATTTTCTAAACAAGTAATAACAAAAGAGAGTGAGGCCCTACTTATGTATTTAAAATATTCCAACCATCATCAACTTCCAGGCTTTTAACAAATCTAATTTAAATTTTTCGTACAACAAAAACATCAAAAATAATTTATTCAGTGCCTATAAACACTTGCTCATAAATAATTTTACACACTTGCATTGACCTATTGGGTTTAATTGCATAAGTCACTTATATAAATGTATGCACATATGTATACATAGTTTATTGGATCAGGACCAAATGTCTTCCAACTTGGTTCATTTGGTCATTCATTTGGTTTTCACTTTTTTGCTGTGTTTCTCTGTAACTTATTTCTTTCTTTTTGTATGGAAGCATTTTCCCTGCTTACCACTGTTATTCTGTATTTAAGTCCTTCCTCGAAACTATGTTCTTCCTACTTTTAGACTGGTCTAGTTTACTCATCAGCATTCTTTTTTCACCTTCCTGCATTTATTCTGGTGCCTATGCCTTCCTGAATTTGTTTAAAATGCTGAAATACAGTCCACCTTATTCTAATGTTTATATTTTATCTCTGTTCATATACACCTAAAGCTTTAAAAATACTCTATTATGAGTGAACATACATAGAAAAGTCCTATCGTTGTTTCTTCTGTACTTAATTAACAGTTTTAGGAAGTAGTATTTTACTATCTAGCATCTTCTATTAGACTTTAGATGTGATTTTCATTTCAACCAATATTCAAGGAGTTAAATTTTCCTCCTATAAAGCTTATGGAACAATAAACTTTGATCTCTGAAAGTATAAATAAATGACAGAGACAAGGTACATCCAGGTTCACAGACACTAAGAAAAAAAACTATGTCTCCTTGTTACTTGTTTTTATATAAAAGTGTCTTCACTTTTAAGAAACATTTGGTTATATAGCCACTGACCATGCTAATAGGATCCAGCCTACCAGACAAATTTGAGACTGGTTCTAGATACAGTCAACTGCGCCAGTAGGATCCAATAAAAACAACAATAGCATGAGTTATGGTAAAAGAAGTGAGTTATTCTAAGTAGCTAGCAATTCAATTTGACTAAAAAAAATCTTTTTTGTACATGTGTTAATGTAACTAACATTAAATTAAGTTCAACTTCCACTACACAATTGACAAGACATTTCTGAATTGCAATTCTGTTGACTTTGAAAGCAACATATAGCTAAAACATCATGAACAATAGCTACAAAATCATCTGATTTAAGACTACAGTTCTTAACGTGAACACAGTAATGGCTATAATCTTTCTGTATGTAATCCACTAAACATTGTCACCCAGTGAATAATTTCTTTTTTGTCTATCTAATAACATCTGCAGTGCACATGCATGTTCTTAACTTGAAAACAAAGTTACTCTAAACATAAATTTGTTTTAAATATAGAATAGTTCCTTTGAAAAAAAATCAAAAACAAAAGAGACCCTCTTAAATTGCTATGAAGATAAAGTTTGGCTAGCCAGTTACCTTGATTACAATCAATAACATTGCAAAATTCCCTGACATTATTTTCATTGATCTCAGCTTGTTTCCTCTCGATGAAGGCTGATATCCGCCTGTCAATCTGCAGGTAATAAACATGATGGCATATATCTATTTCATTCTTTAAATTTAAAAATCCAGAAAGTTTTTTTTTGTTGTTTTTAATTTAGGCAAATCACTTACTTCTGCTTTTCCAGCCTTTATTTGGACCACCTCTGGATCAAAATCAACATGAGCATTCTTCAGATCTCCTGAGTCATAACCTGCATACTTTTCTTCAGTCTGAGAGTTACCGTCATAAACATCAAAACTTGTTTGGCCTTCTGTTTTACCTGCAGATTCAACATGGTCTATATTTTCCTCTTTAATCAATGACTGGAGTTTTTCTAAAAGAGGCTGAACAAAAAGCAGGACATTAGGGTTAAAAAAAAAAAAAAAAGCCAAGTATTATTACAATTTCTAAAATGGAACAACTGAAATAATTTTACAAACTACAATGTCTGCTTCTGATACACAACAGTAATAAAAATGTTATAGTTCCAAATACTGTTGTGAACACTGTGATTTTGGCCTTTTTGATCTGTGCCTTTTAGAGGTTTGTATAGGAAAACCCCAAAATTTCTGAGAAAAATCTGTCTGCTACTCATCTGTTACTAGCTAAATCAAAGCTTCAGTCTTTGGTACCAATGCCACTTAATTAACATGTCATTCAGATGCCTACTCAGAACAGTAAGGCTTAGTATTTTTCCTCCTTAACATGAAAGCCAATGCTTTCACACTGTAAAGCCTTTACTTTATCACCACAGCACTACATTCTCCACTTGAAACTGCAGTTGCCCAAGTGAATGAGAGAACACAGACATGAAATATATAGGTGTTATCCTGAATACATACTCTTCTTGACATGGTTGATTATCTACTTAGGTCATGAAATTAAATGAGAGAATGCACTGACATTTGTAGCAGCAAAAATAAATGCTTATTAGTCTACTGGAATAACTCTTATACAAGATGTAAAAACAAAAATCTTGGTACACAGAGTAAGTCAAACCACACATTTTTTTTCTACCAGTTTCATCTAACCTGAATTTTACAGCTTATTTTTCCTCTAGAAATCCAGATTTCTTTATTATTTTTTTTTTAACATAACATTGATTTCTATCAGTCAGATTTCCTGAAATGGATTTAAGGAATTTAAATTCTGTAAGAACACTTCAATTAATATTTATTTGCTTTTATCTTGTTTTTTTTTTCCCCCTTTTTTTAATCACACCAAAGCTTTTTCGTGTCTGGAAAATATAAAGGGTCTTTCTTACACCTGCAGACAAGCAAACACAGAAACTTCCTTCATTTTCCACCCTCTCAGTACTACACATGTGAAATAGTTCATTGAATAGCTGAAGTGACAAACAAGGTGTATTCAAATCCTCACCTTTAACAGATGAACTATCAAGGTCAAAATACTGTTCATTTACTAGCTGACAAACAGCTCATCCTCCCCCTGCACACAACTGAATTACAGTTACTTTTGACAGGGTTGGAAAGTTTCAATCAGTTAAAAGAAATGACAGTAATGGTAACTGGCTACTTGGCAAGATGAGACATTAATGTCAAAGAAATTACTCTTTAAAAAAAAAAAAAACAAAAAAAAACACTACGCTGAAAATATATTTAATTGCAGTAAGACACTCCAGGATGTGTCATGCTGGGATAATGCCACTTCTTGAACCACTGAAAGCACTCCATGAGCCTCAAAACTCACCCAACGCATGGAATCATTATCATAGCATGACACACACCTGCCGTGTCTTATTGCTTAATTATAACCCACCATAGATGGAAATGTATCACATTTACAATGCAAGTCTAGAAATCAATGAGGCTGCATTTATTCAGCCTGCTCATCTACGGTGGCTATTCCCCCACTATTCTGAAAAATCCATAGTTCGAGCACCTATGAAGCACAGTGGACTCCCAAGCGTATAACATATTTGCATTCTTTCTTGTTGGACATAGAAACATAAGATCATAACAATTGAAATTTTATACTTTAGATAATTTAACTACATTCAGTTGTTGATCTCTTCAGTCAAGTTGAATGTGTCCGATGAAATATTTACCTGCAAACATAAAATATGCTGCTGAAGTGCACTAAAGAGCAATGCTGGCTGAAGTGCCGACGTGCTTTGAAGCCTGCTCCAATCGATTACAACTTTCACGATATCGTCTCCAAGGTTAAGCTTCAAAAGGGCAAAACAAACATCATCACAAAAATTATCCTGTTATATTGCATTTAATACTGACACAAAAGTATACAAGATTTCTACAGGACAACAAATATTCTCCATCTCATACAGACTGCATTTTTATCCAAAGCCGTAACAGAAGCTTTACATTAGTTCGAAAGTGCAGCTGCTGGATTATAATTAAGTTAGTATTTGTAGAGTATGTTCAGAAAGTAAAAATTTTTAGCTACCTAATCACACTCTTATTCTATTAATTTAACCTTTAACTTTGGTCAATTCTCAATTCAATTAGCTATCACGCTAAAACATACTGTTTATGTTAATTACCCAAATCTTTTAACAGATGATAAACATGCACACAGTACAATGGTTTCCTGTAAATTAAATGTGTTTTATTCTGACACTTGAAAGGCTGTATGAACCCGCATGACCAAGGGCTTGCCCACATTCATGCAATTTCTACTTGTTGCTGATCCAAAGCAGGCTCTATATTAAAACTAATAATCAGTATTAAAAAGTTCTAATGAAGGGAGGAAAGAAAAATATAAATCTTCACAAAATCTCCAGGTTAGGCAAGCTTAGACCACACAGCACCTTCTTTTCAACTGTGAAACTTGTTTTCAAATCAAATGTTTCTCTATATATACAGTCAGAACAAAATAACAATTTCCATATTATATTCTCTTCGCCGAGGAATGGCAGTATTTAACTCCTAAAACAATAAGAGAGATACAGAGAATCTGAAGTTGTCTTTAAAGGAACTACACATCCTCTATAAGTCAAAAATAAACTTTCACTTTATAATACTAAACTGATTGTTATTAATCACTAATGGACTATACATACTTTCACATCCACCTTTGCTATTTTTGTACCAGTAAACTCTTCTCACAAGACTACGAATTGAGGAGCACTTCATTTCCCAAAGCCAAGTAGGTTATTTTCAAACCAAACAACCCACAGTCATCCCCCAAATTATAAATGCAGATAAAATTCTTGTTTAAATCAACTGGACCTGCAGTTACTCAGTTTCAGACACAGAATTCCCAAGTCAAGGGCACATCTTTACTTCTAACATCTAATTCTTCCAGTTAAAAAAAATAAAAATAAAAAAATCAGGCCTCAGACACACGAACAAAAGTATCCACGTCAACTCCATACAATGCACTTTTAGCATATGATCTAAAGAGAGCTAACATCTAATGGTATCAAATATTATAGACAAGAACACAGAATCCACGTGCACTTGGTTTGTGAATCCACAGCACAATGTGTGAAGAAACCATGAGAAGTAAACGTAAGAACGCTTCCATTACACTGAAGGCAAAACAGTAAAACACCAAGTTTTAAGATCTCTACATTAGCTTTAAGATCTAGCATTATCATAACAATTTTGTGAACTACAAACCTGAGCCTTCATTGTTTATTCAAAGAATAGCCTTGTTAAATCCGGCGTGAGTTCCCAAATCAGTTACATAGCAAAGGAGCTGGAAGATCTACTGATTTTTACAGACAGAAAAACTAGTGGAATAGTAAACAAGCTTGCAGGTTTTTATGTGTGTATCAAAATAATAGAAACTCACTATAAAACAATGTTTCTAGTTTCAAACAATGTTTCTAGTACAATATGATCAGTTTTTTCATTGTTTCATGTTCTTCTACCTATAAGAACTGTGACAAGCAGGCTTACAAATTCTGTGATTTGATAACTTCAAAGCTTCTGTATATTTACAGGCCCATAATCTATTCTGTGGCAATTTACATGAACACAAGCCATTCTAGTCCTTTGAAACTATTTTATGAAAGACAATTACTGTCGCTCAGAGTTTAAAGAACTTTCCAGAGTTAAGTCATATTGGTTTAATGAGTTATAATTCTTAGCTGTCCTCTCAGTCTCTGTGCTGCCAGTGCCGACTCTAATAAACAAGTTCCTGTGCCAGAAATGTTCCTGTTTACAGTCCAACATATTAGCATAAGTCCAATTTAAGCTAGTATGATGGACCACAAACTGGATAGCCAGTGACCTGGCACATTTTCACTTCGCTCATCTCTATAATGGGGAAAGCAGGAATCAGTAACTTTAGTCAAAGGTATAAGATGGATAATGAGTCAGTTAAGTTGGTGAAACATCACAAGTAAATCTATCAGAACTCAAGTGCTGGCAGACACAGAGTGTAACTGGACAACTGCAACAACTGCAAATGGTTGTGGTTGAGCAATTGAAAGGGTTGCTGCTCCTGCAGCAAGCTGGAGCAGCCAAGCCCTTACTTACTTGTAGATTGTTTCAGTGCACAGTAAAACAAGTTTAAGTTGTCATGGAACAAGCATACTCCAAATTCCAATGAGGGCAATTTTACTCTGCACTGTAACTACTGTAACTCAACTGAGGGGATGTAGCAACTCTAATCTGAATCTTGCAATTGTCTGCCAACACCTAAATACTATTTTATCACTAAGCTTTCTACAGTGACACATCAGGTAACAGGTGGAACAGGTAGAGAAAATTAGGGAACAGGTAAACTACTGAGGAAGAGACAGAAACTAGAGTGTTTAACTGTTGGTTTAAAAACGGTTAATTGAACTTGTGATGAGCACCACAGATAACACCTTTTCCTTTATTCTTCCTCATGTTCTTCATAAACAGGACAGTTTGACCTTTCAGTCATGTTAGCATTATAAGAACAATACCATATAAGAATGACAGTAATCCATCAGAATAAAATGATGGTCACTAGTTCTTCACTGATTAGATTTCAAATTCTTCATTATGAAGAATTATGGGATACTTCATTCTCAATACGTGGATAGTTTTCCTGTCACAGCAGTTCTATGCACCTAACATTCAGTTGTGTATGATCATTGTCTAGCACAGCATTCACATTCAAAAGCTAGGACAGTGTTTATTCCCTTTACAGACAGGAAAGCTGAGATCCTTATTAGTCAGAGCCCCAGTTTTCAGGCCCTTAATTTTGGATGCCTTTTGTTTGAAAACTGTGACATTTCCTCACCCACTTTGAGGTGAGAAGTAAATATAGCATACACTTCTATTGGGAAAAGAGGGAAGATGCTCTAAAAAATAATTTCACATCACTCAACAGCTATTACCAAACTACTTCTATATCTAATCAGTCTACATTTCTTAGTATTTTTGTACACTAAAAATATATTAAGTTATATTCTGTCCCTCATGTTTACGCTACTGCTTATCATCCGGGCCCAAACCTCCAAATTGTTTTCTAATTTTAAAAGCATGAGCATGTTTCTACTGCCTTGACAGAACTACATATATGCCTGCATGACTGAGGAGGACGTAATCTGTCAACTATTCAGGGAAATGATTAAGTTGTAACTAAAGCTCTCTCTTAACAAGGGCCTCCCACCACTAATGTAGCATCCATTAAATAACAATAATTTATCACCATCACTAAAGCCTTAAGTAGATGTTTCAACTGAACCACTGGAGAGCAAGGCCACTTTTACAGTTCCAACCCACAGAGAGGCACTTGATGCATCAAGCCCCTGACCATTAACTTTAAGTTAATCTACAGTAACTTTCAGCCGCCTTGGAATTCACACTCAGCAATTTTTAAGATACAGCTAGTAGGCAAAAGGCAGTTTATGACGGGAGAAGTTATCCTTCAGATGAAAAAGCTCTGGAAAGCGCTTTAGTGCCACGAGACAGTGCGAAGGCAAACGCAACGCCACGACTGCGACACTGAGCCCCAGGCCGCGCACCGCGGAGCTGCCAGCGCGGCCACGGCTGCAGCCGGCACGGCAGGAGCTGCACGGCGCCCCACGGCGGCGAGACGACCCCGCTGTTTACGGTGGGCTTCTCTTCTCTCCGGGGACGCACTTCAGAATTAGCCCCGGAGCCCAGAAAGCCCCCTCGGGCGGGGGAGACACTGCCCGGGGCCCCGACGCGGGGCGAGCAGGGCGCAGGCGCGGCCCGCGGCCAGCCCGGCCCCCGACCGCCGCCCCGCACTCACCTGCCCCGCCAACCCGGCCAGGGAGCGCAGGGCGCTGCTCGCCACCTCCGAGGCCGCCGGCTCGGCGCCGCTCTCCGGAGCGCGGCCGCCGGGCTGGGGCGGGCTGGGCGCCGCCGCCTCCGCCATGACACCCGGCTCAGCCGTCGCTCCGCGATGACGAGCCCGCGGGCGGCCTGCCCGCCAGCCCCGCCCCCGCAGCCGGATGGGCAGTCGCGGCAGCCAATGGCGAGCGGCGCTGCCGGGCCAGCCGCGCGAGCGGGGAGCGCCGCGGGGCTGGGGGCGGTCCCCGATCCCGGCTCGGGCCTGTGTCGGGCTGGGCGCGGGGAGGTGCTGGGGCGAGCGGCGCCGGCGGACGGGGCTTCCTCGGGGGTCCCGAGCGCTGGCTCCTCGCGCTTCTGGGCGCTCCTGTAGGAACCGGGTGGGCAGGGCCGCCTCTGGGCGCTGACAGTACGGTTCGGGGTCGGGAGAGTCAGGCCCAGGCCCTGCCTTCGTCCAGGCCAGGCTCTGCCCATCCTTCCTCCTCTGGCCCCCCAGGCAGGAGTGTATGAGGGTTTTCAAGGTGTGGGGGGGTGTGAAGGACCTTCGTCTGCAAAATCTAAGCTCTCTAGCATGGCAAGTGGCTCTGTTTCCCATGGCTGAGGGAACATCTAGGCTTTGGCTCCTTTCTCAGGCCTCCCTCGGACTCTGAAGCTTTCCTCAGCTCAGGTCCATTGCAGAAGACCACCTTGCTGCTTGCAAAGTCACAGTCTTGACCCAGTGATGTAGGCCCACCTCTATGCTGCTGCTTTGGCACTTTTGTTATAACCAGGCTTTGAACCCCGGGCTGCAGTTGCTCCTGTTGTGCATCCTTTCCCTGTGCCCCAGAAGGTGAGGGTCACCTTGCCCCCTCACCCTTTTGTTTGCCTTCTTGCTCCTTCCTACCTTTTAAGTGGCTCCACAGAGCTGTGAGCATGGGCTAAGGACAGGCACGTTTATAGGAGTACCCTAACTGAGTGCTCTTTCATGGAGCACTTCATCTGACCACAAGGAGCAAGTTTATCAAAGAGTACTCTGACCATGGGACTTGCATGATTGTATTTCCTCTTAAGACAGTCTGCTTGATTTGTTTCCTAGAACAGTAGGTGCTGACAAAGGCTTTCTACCTGATGTTTCCTTTGGTACCCTATGTTTGATCCTGTAACATCATACCTCTTCCTGTTTCCCTTCCTTCAATATTTTTCTTTTAGAATTAGTTGTTTCTCTTGATCCTTTTCATCCTTCCTCCCTCTTGCGGAGGGTCCTTCTAGGTTTATGGACAAATCCTCCTTCTCTGGTAAGGGGAGACCATGTAGCTGTATAGCATAGAGCAGTGCTGACATTTTTGCTTTCTTCCCTTCTTGTGTTTTTCATGCCAGTTGCAGTAACTGTTAAAGACCAAAATCCTGAGCAGAGATCATTAGTAAGCAATTCTGGAATGTTAGGGGTAAGAGGAAATCTAAACAGACAAGATGGGCAGAGGATGCCCACAGATCAAAAATATCAGAACAGGCAGATGGTTTGTGAAGTTGGCAAACGAGGTAATTCTACATTTTACTGCTATTTTGAGATATTTTAGGTATGAATTACAGCAAAGGTATGGTTGAGAAGGAAAGACTAGAAGGGTAAACAGGATATTGAGAGAGAACGGATGAGGGAAAGAGAGAGGAAGGAAAGGGATGATAATAAGAATGAAGGTAAGAGAACAACAACAAGGAGGATGCTGAGGAAGCTGCTAACTAGTAAAAGGAAGGATTGAGGACTGTAGAAAGTAGCCAGATGATATTGCTCCTGTTGGAAATTCCTTGCTTGCTTCTACAGTTAGTTCAACTAGCTTACATGTCTGGCCCCCTGCGAGAAACAGAAACCAGATGTGTGGTTTCCCTTTCATATGGTATTAAGCCTTCTGAGATGTTGAGAAAGTGCTGTGATTCTTGATTTTGTTTCATTCTGTGTCCTGTTCTCCTCACTACCCTTTCTTTTTTCTAGGTGATATTGCAGTTCCAGCTAGTACTTGTTTTCTAGCTGCTATTGCTAAACTAAACCTTTGGGAGACTTTTGTGTGATCATGAGCAGGTTCTGGAGCTTCAGGGTTTGTGTTCACTGCTAAGACACCTGTTATTTACCACAAACTAACTACTATGCACTTACTATCCCTGGTAAAAACACAATGGAAATCATGTATTTAGAGCTTTAATTTTAGGTAAATCTCAAGTGATCAGCTTAGCATGTAGTATAGTGCTGAAGTTGGTGTTTCTCCTGGGGATACCTCATGCATGTATCTGAAGGCTAGTCTTCAGAGCTAAAATGACAGTTTCTTTACATCATGGTAGCTATAACAGAAAGATATATTTTCTATTCCACTGCAAAATGGATAAGTGCTGCCGTATGTAAAAATGGTAAAGCAGACTGATATTCTTGAATAAAAACATTAGAATGCAGATTAATTTATTTGAATGATATTTTCGTGGGTATTTTAAAGGCATTCCCCTCGCAAGTATCCAGATTAAATTTGGGTTAATTTAGTGAACATACTTCCCAGTAAACCTTAGTATTCTATGTCTTCATTCAGCAACCAACTTAAATATTTGAAAAGACTTGAATACAGAAAGTCCTAGTCAGTTCCAGAGGAAAATTGTTTCCAAAGAGGACTTCAGTGCTAAAGTTTTAGAAATATATTACATGGAGAGCTACAGTATCTTATCTAAAATGAGCTAGATTGCACTTTGCTGGATTTGGATGATAAGAAACACTCTTTGGGTTTTGAAATGCTTATTGCAACATGTTTTCCTGATTTTTGAAGCTCTGAAATGTAGAGTTAATCTCTATTTTAACTTATTTCCTGCAAAGATACTGTTCTTATCGAAAGACAACATCATAAACACATATATAGACCATGGCAATGAATGGCAAAAAAAGATTGCAAAATACTATTTTGCAGTTCTGTCCAACAGTGCTAATTCTAGTTTGGTCAAGGAGTAACTGCTTGAGCCTGCCCTGCCTGTGACTCTTGCAGTGCTATCTCTGGACAGATAGCTGAAGCAACTTTACAGAATGTAGTCATTCTCACTTGATCCAAATCATGAAGCTTTCAAGATTAAAGGAAAATACAATCTCCCTTCCCCCACCAAACACTGTAACACTGAATAAACATGGCAGTAATTTGCTGGCCAGAACAGAATGTGAAGCACTGATATAACACCCTGGTATTCATTGTTGCTCCTCAGTGTCAGAGGATGCATTTTGCCCTGCCTGAATCTCCAATGACCTGCAAGGATAGATCAAGGCCAGACATCTGAAATGAATTTTAAATTAAAGTGATAAATGCTCAGCTACCTGATAAATTCCATTTCCAACAAATGCTGCTTTTCCTGGAATCATGGAGCAGGTATATGTATAATTTTGCAATTGCTAGATGTAGTTTTACTAATTGGGAGAGACCTAAGATCTTTCCTTTGCTTTCAAGCATGTTATCTTTATCTCTAGCAAGAGCTCTTTGGGTACAAAAACAATTTCACATGTTGCTGAAAAATAAAGAGGTAAGTACTGTCAGGAAGCTACTGGTGGTGACACTGCCATATGTGTTATATATGGAAGTATAAGGCACAATGGATGTGAGAATGTGGAGGATATCAAGAGATGGTGGAGGCAATATTATACTATTACTTATTCAGTGATCATTGCAAGAAAAGTAGGCAAGAGATCATGAGGTCTGCAGGACTGTTAACGTCAGAGCTGATGGCAAATGTCTCCTTTTAGAGAAAATCTAATTCCTATTGATATTGAAGGCACAGATTTTCATCTTATTTTCATTTTCTCAGAGGGCCTTGATCCGTTTTGCAGCTGCTAAATGAATACATTTGGTATCAGCTGAAATTTCACAGATTAAATTATGTAATGCACTATGCAAGCATGAATGAGAACAGAGAAATAATCCAAAGGTATTTAAGAGATTAGAAAGATGAGAACATGGGAAAATGAGAACAAACTAGAGAAAACATATGCTAATACAGCTAAGACAAACTCTGTTAAACATTCATATTTAATGGAAGAGAGAGATCAGAACAGAAGGGTTCCAAAAGATGGTTACATGCTCACTGCACGTAGTGCACAGGGAAATTGAGTACACTTGCAATTGCCTCTGGCAATAAAACTGGCCACAGTAAATCCAGGCCTCACATAAAGACAGAGGAAATTACATGGCATGCTCAATAAAGCTCTCATTACTGGCAAGATACTGGTAATTTGGAGGGAATTTGTAGAAAATTGGCAAAAAATGGATTGCCAGAGCTAGAAATACTAGTTTGGAAAGAAGGATCGGAAGATTTAAATGTGTTACTTGGCAATAATGGCAGTTTTCACATTTTTAATGATGTGACTACCAAGGGAGGGAAGAATCTGGAATGGCTTTCAACATTTGGGAGTAGAATTATCATGATATGATTATATCTTCTGCAACTTTGATCCCTGAAATGGATCTCTGAGGCACATAAAAGGCTCCCCTTCCCCCCCAAAAACCCTTGAAAAATATAAACAGCAAAACACTTAAGTTCTTCAGCTGCATTCAAATATAATTTTTTGAAATTGTTGAATTGTTTTCTGGACTATTGCTTCCTTCTATTTAGTTTGTAAAATGATAAAGATATGCACCTCTTTCAAGCTCTGGGTGCCTTTAAATAGTTTAAAATCACAGTGAACTTTAATAAATTGACACAACTTGTGTTTGCTGGTAACTACTGCCATAATTACTCACACTATTTCTTCTTCTGATCATAATATTAACATAATTTCTGAACTTGCACTTTAATTTTGTCCCTAACTAACACTCAAAGAGGGGTGAATGCTTTCCAGAATGTACCAGTGGTGGAGGTTTGTTGCACTGAAGAGTGAAGTGCTGAGCTAGGGAGCCTGTAATGTGCAAGCAGATTTTTCTCCTGAATTGAAAAGCTCACATTGTGTACTTTTGCTTATGTCAGCTATAGCAGCATGGAAAGGCAAAAGAGACAACCTTTTAGAAAAATTAAACTGGAAACATTTGGAGCTTCAAAGATAAAACAATACCCTGAATTCCACCCAGAGCCCCAGGCAAGTCATGCAGCTCTGCACTCATTGCTGTAAAAGTAATACTTTCCTTAATATCCACATTATCGGTATTCTGGGTTCAGCCTCTAAATTATCTGAAGATATAAATGGAAAGTTGATAGTAGCCTACGCTCAAGATTAAAATTGAATGGGACATAATAAAGTCCCTTCCAGAATAAAAGATTGTATTTATTTTTCCAAGAAGAACGCTTCAGTTCTATTGATACCTGGCAAAAGGCATCACTCCAGCCAACATGGAGAGTTCTGCTCAGCAAAGTGCTTAAGCTGATGCCTAATTTTAAACACTAGGCCAGCTGAAAAAATTCAACTTAATTCCCTAAAATGTAGCCATAGGCTTAATTACTTCATCAAATAAAGGCTCTAAATTGCAAATCTAATTCTCAAATGGGAGCTTCATTCCTTCAGTGCAGAAGTCTTTGCTGACCTTTTGGATGTTTCTCTCACTCTGCCAAAATTAAAACGGCCCTGTTTAGACAGGATTGGGATTGGATTTGTATGTCGTATCCTGTGGAACTGAAAAGAAAAACCCTAACAATATCTATCATTTATGACTTGCACTAATTTTATCATTCCTTACAAAGTGCAAGTTCCTCATGGGGCTATTTTCTGCTTTATGTTTAATATCCTTATCTTGCCATACACAAAGACCCATGGTCCTGTCAGAAGCCTGTTTTTGTCTCTCAAACCCTTGAGATTTTCTAATACTGCTGTATGTTTTGCTTTACTTTGGTCATTATTGTTCATGTCCTTGTTTTAATGATTTTACTAACACATTTCAGTTTTATCTTCCTGCCTGCCACCTCCTTCTTGCTGCCATCTGCAAATAAGATCAGCATACTCTGCACTATATTCTTCGGTTCATTCGTTAAAATGTTATGTAATTTTGGATCAAGAACTGGCCTCTGCAAGGACCAGCTCAGTAGCTCTTCTTAAAAGGCAGTGAACTATTATTTCAATTATTCCATGTTCATAAATTTTAGACAGTTCTATAGTTATTTTAAAAGGTTTGATTATAAACCCTCTTTCTGTAGCCTCCTTGTGAGACTATCACATGAAAATGTAGACAGTATCTTGAAGAGTGGTATCTGTGCTCACACTGTTTCTCTTACCTGTAAACTGCCAGTAAATTGACACAAGCATTGTGAAATTAAGCACTCATACCTCAAGATATTCCAAAAATTAATAATTTTCCACTGCATGAATATGTACATGCTACACATATTATATATTTAATTCAGGCTTAATGGGATACTTGAAAATCTATATTTAACAGGAAAACAGGAATATAGCATATTTACTTCAGAGAAACTAACTTTTGGGATTCCTTGATTGCTGAGTGCTTGATTTTACAGGCTGTAGCTTGCATCTTTATTAGTGTAATCTGACTATTATTTTAAAAGAAATAATAGCGACAGAGGCTTGTGAATATTTAAAATAGGATTCCTCAGCTGTGCTATGTACAAGCTTCTCACCATTCAGCTTAGCTGGGAGCTAAATCCTTTACTATGTGTACACCATTCCTAGCCTTTTTTGAAGAACTGTTAAACTGCCCAAATTTAAAATCACCTCATGGTTCAGCAGTTTAGCTTATAAATTCCTGTGCCCAAGTAGCTGGGCAGTTATAGACCATATCTGTCATTATTGGCCTGATCAATCTTCCAGGGTCCTAGCAGGCTTCTTCACTGAAGTCAGGAACCAGATCCAAATCTACACTTCAATATAAAATTCATGAACTGATAGTTGAAACTAGGTACCTATATTATATAGTTGAATTGAGCCTCTCAAAATAGTCTTAATGGGTTAATATATCCATATTACAATGTAAGATGGGCACCTAAATCCTTTAAGCGCCTCTGGAAATCTCACCCTGTGTTCATACCACCTGCAATATTCTTCAACTTCTACATCAGTATGAATAAGCACGTAATGCCATTTTTTGATATAAAGTAACTATCAAGTTATTTGAATGTTCTCCATTGTAAACAGACAAAACAAAAGATCACACTCATTTTTACACTGTCAGTATTTTTCTGATACAGAAGAGGTATTTGTTAATAGGGAATATGGAGTCTTTGACATTTTGGGTCCCAATCCTTCAGCGAAACTACTCATGCACCTGCTTACTTTGTGCACAAATCTTTCTAATGAATTCTAAAGGACTATTCATGTGCATAAAGCTAAGCCTGTGTGTAAAAGCCTTTGCAAGACTGGGCCTAGGTTGTAAGTTTGATAATGACCTGAGGCTGATTCAACAGAGAACAAGAAGTCCTTTTTAAAAGTTGAGAGTATAACTGCAGTTCAGCTGCCCAGGTACGGGAATTCTAAGAAACCTTGTACTACACAGAATTCTCAAAACTGACCAAGAAAAATGACAACGGGTATCGTATATTTTTTCATTTTATGTTATGATACTGCATTTTAACTAAATCTTTGTAGTTATTGGCTTCAACTTAATTTCATTATGGCTATGAATTCCATTTGAATAACTTTATTGCAGGCGCTCAGCAACTTTCCTGTTTAAAATTCATACATATACGCATAGCATGTCTTTAAGAGTAGATCTGGCAGGAGAATGATAATTGTGAGAAATCATAACTGTTCTCTTTGGAACGTTTTTGTTTGAGGAGAAGGCAAGACATCAGCACTGTTTCATAAAGAATTGCACAGAAGGGCTTTTCATATTTCCTTATTCTTACCATGCCATATTCTGGCTTCTGCTGTGAGTGCTTTGTGCTGCACTGCAGCAGCTTATGTTCCCAGAGACAGCACACTGCCGGCAGGAGCCTCCCAGCATCAGGGCAATTCAGCTGTGATACATCTCTTGGACCTTTTCGCCCTATTGCTTCCATGCAGTGCTTACATCAGGAACTTATATAGACTTTGATAGTTTTTTCATGTGTTTAACTTTAAACATGCAGGTAGTGCTACTAAAAGCACCATTTGTGTTTTTAACTATCCATAAGAAATCAATGTGATTATTTAAATGAAAGCCAAGTTCCTGCTTGGGGATACAGATTTTGGCATTTAATATGCTGAGTATATGAGATAGGCATGTTTATATGCCATCATGAAAAGGAAATGTTTTCTTTTGCATAAAGCTAACTGTTGTCTTATAATGATCTATTCAGTGCTAAATTTATTGCTCTACTTAGTGTACTTAGTGGCCTTTAGGTAACATTGGCTATCAAATGCCACTTGTTTATTAGACTTACTGAGACTAGCTTATTATGAAAATTATGCTGTTAAGATAAAGTGCATGAAAAAGGGGGAAAGAGTCTGTGTCTTGCAGCTTAATCATCTTTTAGTCATACTAGGCTGGTCCATCAGAACATTCTTATTTCCCCAGTTAAAGGATGAATTTAATAATCTCAGCCCGGTGAAGGGGTGAGGAGAGTAGGCATGGAAAAAAACATACCAAAGAAGCAGTGGGTGAAGGTGATCGTCCTGGAACCACCACTTTTGGCTTTGTTCTAGTTGTTGTCCTTGGGGACATGACAGATCTTTTGCTCAGTTTGATGTAGTAAAAAGAATGAAGAAGATACTACATATAAGGCATCATGCTCCTTTGCCACTTTTTTATTATTATTATTATTATTATTATTTACAGAAAGATAAAAGTTATGGAGTTAGAGAGTATTTTGCTGTTTTATAATTTAGTGGTTCACGCTGAAGTTTTCTTTATGTTCTTTCTGTTTTTATGCAGGCAGCCTAGAAGATGGACATTTGACAGGCCACAATAGACTGCTCCTTTCCCAGGTATCTCCTGCTTGTTTCCTTTATCTGTGAATAGGAAATGGCTTAAAGGCACCTGTGTTATGAAGGTCCCAGGGGCAGCTGCCTGACTAGTGAATGCCTGATTATGTGTTAACATGCTTTGTCAGATATTGGCAGAATCTGTTCTCTTCTTTTGCCTTTTCAGCAAGGGTACCATTGACAGACTGGCTACCCATTTATAGAAATGTTGTCCATCAAACTGTGAGGAAGGACAATGGTGTTTTTCTGTGGCCAGTGACTGTGGGAAACTTTTCTTTGGCTATTCAGGCAATTTTTGTAGCTTGCTCTGAAGAGGAGAGACTGATGAGTGCAAAAAGTACAATTAAGCAAAGCCAGACTTCAATTGAAGGCTGTAGTGTAGTCTGCTGTTCTCATTTTTTTATTTGGAAAAAAATCTATGGGTTTTCACGTTGCTGTGTGGCATTCAGCAGGGGGCTATTACAATCCTAAATTTTTTTTCCAGACCACCTAATTCTAAGTAAAAATTAAATGTAATGAGAGCCACTTGGAGTTCTGAATATTTTAAAGCATAATTCCCACAGAAGGGATTCGACCTAAACTGCAGAGAGCATCAGTTGGCTAATTATAGCTGCATTTTATATTACAGCAGGTGTCAGATGCAGTCATCTCAATAAAGTCCACATAATACTCTGGGAAATAACAAAAGCTTTTCTTTGAATGTGGGTACTAATTTCTCCTAGGTGTCATATAAGCTCTGATACTTCTTAGTGGCATTAACAAGAGCACTGCAGCACTCAAACATGCTTTTTGCTTAGGATGAATTGATACTGTAAAGCACTTACTAGTCAGACTTGGCAGATGTCAGTAGTTAATACTAGTGTTGCAGAGTTTGGGATATAATGCAAAGAGTCTTATGTAAATACTTTTAGATGATGGGCTGGTTTTGAGAACGAGTGTGAGCCCTGCACCAACTTACTTAATGAAAGCTAAATAGACAACAGCAGGATAACTGCATTTACTTCAGCTTCTATCATAAGTCCTCTACAAGTAAAGGGCAGATGGGAAGGCAGTAAACTGGTGAACAAAAGCATCAAACTTAATAAGCACTTCATGCATTCATACCATTTGCTCGATTCAATGCAAACAGCAAGTTGGAGTTACTGAAGTGATGGGTAAGAAAGGTCATTCCTAAGCCTTGAAACTGAGATTCCCTAAAGGTTGTATCATCAGAACAGCCTGCATGTGCTGAAACTACAATCTATAGGTATTTGATGGTCACCTGACTTTTTAATTAAAAGACAAGCTTCTATTATTCCAAGAGGAATGTGTTTTAATATATTCATGAATCAGTAAAATAAATACTGAAGTGGGTATTTTGCACAGAAGCCTTTGAATACAAGGAACTGTGATGACATTGAGGTGGAATTACAGGGACAGTGGACAGGGTGAAAAGCAAATGCAGCAAAGCCTGTCCAGCTGATTGTGTGCTGCCTTGCAGCACAGGCACTTACCAAGCTTGCCAGGTATCACAAGAAGGGTGAGCTAAGAGAAGCCTCAGAACAGAACACCACGGTCAAGTCATGAGTGGCTTGCCACTTCTCTTGAAGTAGACAGGACATGGTTATGCTGAGCTTGATGAAATTAAGTCTTCAACTTGGCCAACAGTAGAAGGGCTCCATCAAAGAATAATGCCAGATGTTAGGCTAATCATGCAGCAAAAACATCTACTATGTGATAGCAGAACCAAGGCAATTCAACAGATGATGAAAATCTCCTAACACCTAAGTCTTCTAGATGAGCAATAAGCCACCTAGCTATCTATCTTGGGCTCTATCCTGCTCCCCACATTACTCTCCCATGAGAAAAGGTTCTCCCAAACACCAGGCTGCCTTTTTTCTCACATGGAAGCCTATGGAGAAGTGCAGAGGTTATAGAAATAATAAATACAACTTAATATAAAAATCTTTTATTTTTAAAATGTAATAAATAATCAAGTGAACAAATGAACACAAATTCCACTGTTACCTTAGCAACTCCATGAGAAAAATGATCACAGCTTATGAAATATCATTTAATATTTTGCAGTATTGCAGAATAGTTTAAATCATGATCATACTGCATTACATACTGAATATACTAACATATAGGAAAGGCCTGCTTTTTCCCTGAATCCTAGATGCAATGAATTATTTATAAAAAAACAAATGAAAGTGAATTAGAGAAAGGTATCTATATTAAGGATAGCCATATTTTTGGACTAGCATATACATACTGTTCAAAAAAGTTTTTAAATATAAAAGAAAAAGAACATAAAAAAAAGAACATAAACAATTCATAGAGCCTCTAAACCTGGCCAAAAACAGATACAGACAACAAACACAGAGAGATACAGAAGAGAAAATAAAGTGAGAAATAATTCTTTGGTTAATCCTTTGCTGGCATGTGGAAAGGAAAGGGCTGTCTACGAGAGAACTGCTTTAGCTCTCACACATGAGGTTACCTCTAAGAAAAAGACATATGAAAAGGCCTGAGAACAAAAGCCCAATTATAAAAGCTCAGGGCATGATTGCCATTGTACAAATGAATTTACTAATTTACCCCATTTATTCTACATACTACATTTCTGAAACCTATTAAAACTGAGAGCAGCCCAGCTTAATCTGGAATGCTCTGATGAGTTCTGTGAAAGGTAGGGAAGGTAAGCAAAAGGTAGATTTAACTGCAGGAATTGTCAAAATAAGTCATCCTCTGGCTGTCTCCCTTTTAGTACGAAAAGAAAGAGGAAGCCGCCATTGTACTGCATTGCTTTCCCACTATTTCTTTCCTCTGTCTTAATTTCTCTTGTTGGCATGTGCTCCTGTACATGTGACATGGAGTTGGGTGTTAAAGAATATATTGTTGTAAAAAACAATTCTCCTGATAATATCACTCAGAACTTACTACCCTCTGCAGATTACAAAAACCTAATGGCTTCTCCTTGTGATGTCTCTGAAGGAGTCTTTGGAAGCATGTATCTGTCAGACAGCCCCTGTAGTAATGACTGCCCTAGATACAATATGAATTTTATATGTGTGTAATTCTCCTGGATTATTCTAAAAAACTGAATGAGTCTGGGATAATTTTGTATATCACCTACTGTGAAAATTGCTTTGGTTGCAAGCAAAATCAACTAGTCTGTGACCTACACTTCTTGATATTAGAGGTTATATTAAACTTACTGCACTCTCCTTTCTCCACAGTTATTGCTCCTTCTTCCCCTCCATTTTTACCCTAAGATTACTGGGAAGTGATTGCACAATGTAGGCAGCACAGGTGGCAGCTGAAGGTCTGTATCTGCCAGGTGTCTGCATAACAGCTGAGTCAGTGTCTGCAGCTGAGCACCGCTCAGTTTCTGACATAAACGTTCTGCACCATTGCTTTGAACCATGGCCTTGTATGCCTTTTGGAAGGACCTCTGGCAAATTTTGGATTATACGCAAGTTCACAGAATTTTGGCAGGTGGAAGTCAGAGGAAGGTTTGCTCTGAATTCCTTGTAAATGCTCAGAAGACAAAAATACGTCCTGTACCTGCTATTGTGGATGTGAAGGATGGACTTAATGATGTAAAATATGGGAAAATATAGTCCCTACTATAATAATAATCACTTATACTCAGAGAAAGTATGTGGCCGATCTGCTCAGGTTTGCTGACAGACTGTAGTAGAAAAAGGAAGCCCAATCTTTAGAGATGAGGCAGAAGTTACTTGGTCCTGTTAACTAAGAGTGAAAGATCAGTTCCTGCAGCTTGGAAGGGCCGCACGGGCTCATGTCATTCTGGGTTTTGTGAAGCTGATTTCCTCTTGAAAGCCAACAGCTCCTTTCTGACAGCTGAGGTCCACAAATCGGAGTTATGTGGAGAGAAGTAGCGTAATCTAATGTATACCATCCACTCACGGTACCACAATGAGATACTTTCCTGTAGACAGTGCAGATATACGTTCTTCCAGCTTGATCCCCATGTTCAAACAGATGCAAGAGGTGGGAGAACAAGAACCTTGGTTGAAGGGGAAAAAGAAATCTGAAGAAGAAAGAAACCAGGTGATGGTTAATATAAGAAGCAGTTTGGAAAGAAGTGGAAGATTGCACCTTATTGATCTAAGGACTTCAAAAAGCTTTGGGAACGAGGAAAGATAGGAAATGTGAAAGGGAGTTCTGGACATGGTGCCCAGAACTATGCCCAGCAAGTTAAGGGACCAGAAATGGAGCCAATGCCTTATTTATGGGAAGGCATTGTTCTCCTCCAACAGTTTTATAGCCAACATAACTTCATTGTGTGTATGGAACATTTTAGCTCATTACAATGCTATAGATGACATTGTTGTCTCCGCACAAGCTAGGGAGATTTTGGGAGGAATGTTGCTGCTGAGTAGCTTCAAAAGATCAGCTTCTGAAAAAAAAAAAGAAAGAAAAAAGTGTATGGGAAAGAGAAATTGGAAATTCCCAGAGAGTTCCATAGTCCCTGTATACATCAAGGCTAGATCATCATAGCTGTCTGGAAGCAGGTTTGTGCATAAAAGAGTAGCAAGATCCCAAGAGTCATAGCATTGGTGTACTCCGTTTCTAATGATTTTGTAGTGAGATATATGGACTAGTTCATCATTATCAGGGCTGCTAAGAACTGAGCTATGAAGTTTAATGGAGAATTTCATTCCTAGATCCAAGCCTATGAAAGTGAAACAATGTTGATGTTGCTCCATGTCAAAGATGTATCCTCTGGGGGAACTCATTCCTTTTTACTTAAAGAAAAAAAGAAAAAGATTTTCATAAAAATGAAGAGGAAAATATACATTTAATAACATGTCTGTGTACATAGCAGTTTAATTTTACTTCAGCTGTGGCACATAAGACCATGAAATGGCTTCATCTGGCCTTTCATTAAACCATACTATCTTTAAACATATTTCAAGGAGAGTAAAGAGTTTGGGGTATTAAAAATGTATACCAAGATTTTGCAGGTAATGTTTACATGAAAGTTCAAGGAGTTATCCAAGGCCAGAATACTTGAAGAAGTGAAGGACTGTTAAATTATTATGATCTTAAAACTAATTACCATAATACTATGGAGAATACATTTGTCGAAACAAATATAGAACATATTTTCTAATTTGTATTATGGTTCTCAAGGTCATTCAGTGACAGAATGCAAAATCTTTTATTTTTCTCATTCAGACCCTGTGTCAGGTGCATAAATTCTATAGCCACTGTAGAAAGGCATTTAAAAATTGTAAATTATTAATGAAGAAATTATATCTTTGCCTAATATTACACAATAACCTTTATCTTGTGACAGAGTTTAACAATACATGAACTCAGACTGGCTTTATTCCACTAATACATGCTATTTCCAAAAGTCTGTTGCCTATATAGTAAACTCAGTGCGCACACAAATGTCCTAGCGTTCCTGGAAAATGAATTTTAAATCCACATTTATTGTAAGTGCTTTGGGGAAAGAACCATCTGTTGTTATTGAACAATGCACAATGGGATGTTGGTCTGTAATTGAGGCTCCTAACCACTGTGGATTTTTTCACGAATTTTTCTGTTTTCCTCCCTCTCTTTTGTCCCTCTGCAGACTATGCCAGTGTTTCAAAGGTTGGGATCCCTTGCAACCTCATGAGTCTTTACATTTGCCCAAGTATCAGGTTCAGTTTAGCCCAGCATTCTTCACAAAGATAAAAGGGTGACAGATCCTGACATATTTGTGCTTTTGAAAACTTGATAAGCAGATTCCATGCATAAAGCCTATTCTAAAGCTGTCTGTAAAGTGAAATGGTGCCAGTCTTGGTATAAGAAGTGCAAGGAGCTAGGTATTTAAACTATATACAGTAACATGCTTGAGCAGTATCTCTTATACTATACCAGAAAATGCTGTAATAGCCTTATTTTCCAATTTTTAATTCTGAAAACTTACTTTGAATCTAATTTCTTTGTGAGCAGAAGTCCACATTTGTATCTTAAGTGGATTTCCAATCTTCTTCACATATATGGACTTTTATCAGTATTATTTAGAACTATAATATTGGGGAAGAAGATATATTACTGAATGCTTATTTTACAATTTTATTACCTGCACAGACATATACATGTGAGTCATACATTAATCACTGTGCATTACCAGACTTTAATGGTCAATTTATACATGTCAAACCAATATGTTCTATCATTATAAATACTTTTTCTAAAATGAGTGAATTTACTAACGTATTGATAATCTTTTGTGATTTTTATTCAGTGATGTAGTAAAACTAGAAAGAAATGTGAAATTATTGAAGATATCCAAAGAGCCAGAATGTGTGATACTAGCAAATTACAAGTCTCTTTTCTTTACAAATCACAAGTCTCTGGCATTGTAGTTAAAACAAGCTTTGCCACTGGAAGGGCATCATGACCATAATGCTTGTTCCACAAACAACTGTTCACTCAGTTTCTTAGGTTGTTTGTATAATATAAAGCCAGTAGAAACCATTGCAATTATCTAGTCGGACCTTCCACATAACCTAGAGCTAAGGATTTTGTGGAATTAATTCCTTTTAGAATTAGAACATATGTTTGAGAAAACATACTGTTCTTGATTACAGTAGTTCCAGAGATGGGAAATCTACCAAAACTCTAAGTATAATGTTTCAATGATTAACTATCATAACCATGAAAAAATATTCTGAATTTGCATAGCTTTTAATTTCAGTCACTGAGTCTCGCTACACATTTGCCCAAACAGACAACTTTCATCAAACTTCATCTTTCTTTAGTAAAAAACTTACAGACCCTGGCCAAATCGCTGTTTAACTTTCTTCCTGGGTTTGTCTGTGGACAGAATTTAGTGTGCAGAAAGTATATGAATTCATAGTGCTTGAGCTAGTCAATTCTAGTTTGACGAATACACCCATTTGATGCATACTAAGTTACTAAGAATCAAACTACCTTACCTAAAAAACATTTTTATATAACATACATGAGATTGTTTATTTCACTTTGAAATGAAACAAACTACCTCTTAAAAAGGTACGTAAGCAATAAGATCAGCCACAGAAGGAATCAATATGGAATAGCTGAGGCAGTGTAAAATCACATTGTTGTCCAATTTTGTCACATAGACAATCCTTTTTTAAACCAAACAGACTGAGTTTCTTGGAACTTTGACTACTAGGCCTGTTTTCCAGATCCTTGATTATTATTGTGGCTCTACCTCAAAACCAATTCCAATTTATTAATGTCCTTAAACTGTGGACATAAGAAGTGAACACAGTATTCTCATAACGGTTGAACCAGCAGCAAGAAAGAAGGTAGTATATACCCTCTCCCTTTGCTCAGTATTCTTGTACTTATACATCCAGATCACATGAGACCACAGTTATTAGTGGGATATGTGCATTGGGCCCAGCTAACCCCTGTATTCTCAGAATTCAGTATGTTTATACTTCCATCTGGTCTGGTCAGGGAACAGAACTGTATCATTTGAGTTATAGTCTACACTGCAGATAGGCTATATCTGTAGTTAGGATTGTTCCTGAAGCTCATGTGTTGACTTTAAGTAGATTAGGGGGATCAAAAAGTTGACAAAGAAGAAAAACAGATGATGCTAAAATCTTTTCAACAAGAAGTTGGTTTGTTGTAACAAGACATCACTGGGAAGTTGTGCTGTGGCAAAGTCTCACCTTCAAGGAAATCACTGTTTGAGGCTGGACAAGGATTAAAGAGATGCAGGTAGAGCAGAAGATCAAGTCAATCATGCTATTATCTTATCTAATGGGACACGTTGCATGGGTTTAGTAGCCTGCATATGGATCTGGACTTTAGAGCCACTGATATGCGTGTGACTGAATGGAATTGCAAGATGA
Source organism: Apteryx mantelli (assembly GCF_036417845.1). NCBI lineage: Eukaryota > Metazoa > Chordata > Aves > Apterygiformes > Apterygidae > Apteryx > Apteryx mantelli. Next base: position 62,099,599 of record NC_089981.1, read on the forward strand.
TGAGCACAGCTAATAGTCCCACATTGAAATACAGTATTCTGCTGCTGAATAGCAGACAGAGATGACAAGGACCCCCACAATGAGCTGGGCCTCTGGAAAGCTCCAACAAGTCAATTTTTTTTAATCTTGATTTGGACAGCTGATATTATCAGCATGATCACATTATAACAGAAATCTGTCTAAAGCAACACTGAAATGGACGGGATATGGCAGTGTTCCCCTGCTGAGGAAGACATTTAGTTCCTGAGAAAGATATTCTTAAGGTGGAAAACACATGACAGTGATTTTGGAGCATTTATCCACAAATATCAATGATGTCAGTAGCTTGCTGTAACTGCCTGATCAGAATTCAAGGCACCCTCCTCAGAAAAGACCTGAAATTGAGGGCCTAAAGAGCTGTTATTAGTACAGGCTGAGCCTGAGCAGTGTTGCAGGGAGAAATCTCAACTGAATGTCTACTGTATCCTCTAAGTTACTAACAACATCATTCATTCTTGCTTTAGAAACTCCTATTGTGAGAATTCCTCTGTCAGCTTCTTTATTCCTAGATCTATGACAAAATCAGTCCATATTAAAACATGTATTGTTTGCTTGAACCCCATTACTGAACACTGCAGATGGTAGGTATCTGACTTCTCCTTTATCTGCAGTTTCATCCCACTTCTGCCCGAGACACCTTTAAGAATGCCCCAGCCATAGGACTATACCTGCTCTTATAGGGAAATTCTGAGCAGAAATGACTGTTCTGTAGAAGCAGGGTCAGTGTACATATTAGCATGCAAGGAACATGGTTCAGAGATGTAAATGTACACACACATATGGGGGTAGCATGGTCAAGAAGCTCAAACTTCATCTTCCCAACTGGCTTCTCTAATCACTTAGCCAGAGTCAGACTCAGTCATGCTTTGTCCCATCTGGCCCTATGACTTTTATATTCCTGTCTGTTTTAACAGGAGGTTGAAGAGTTTACTTATTCAGAAAACCCAAGGCTTTGTGATTAGGTCTTGTAGTACTAGGCCCTTGTAGTTATGGCTCTTGTTTGGGAGGCAGAAGTTTTGGATGAGGAAGGGGCCTAAACCAAATTTTTCTTAGTTACTCTTGAAATAAATATCACCATCAGATGACAATATGGAAATATCCTCTTGCTTTTCAAAATATAGAATCTAAATATTGATTCAAAGCTTTTGCCTAATTATAACTAGTCCTACCATTTTAATCCAATAAAGGTTGATTATCTCTCTTTGGATTTATTTTGTTCCTAATTTTTAATGGCTTTTTAAATTTAACTTCGTGAGCCATAGAATTCCTCTCTTGTATTTTTAGTTCTCTTTTCAGTTTGCTGTAATCTCTGTCTTCTGATCTGTATCCATTACCCTTAACTTTCCTCTTCCTCTACTTCTTTCGTAGGAGGTGTGGATTTGCTAATCAGTTATGTTTTTACAGCTGCTTCCACTTGGCTCTGCTCTAGGTTTGTTTCGTAATTAGTCTGCCCTTCTTTCTTTGTTATGCCATTATGTTTGGGGATAACTTCCTCATCACCACCTAATGTTCTTAAGCAGTTCATAATTATTGGTCACAGTCTTTTGCTCAAATTCTTCTCCTGATTGCTTAGATTGATTTGTTTCTGTTTTGTATTTTACTCTGTTCAGCCATTAAATTTATTTATGATCCCTTGTACCTAAACAAACTTTGATTTTTCATTCTGTCAAGAATTCCTCTTTACATTCGCAAGGTGAGGTCTAATATAGAATTCTACATGGTAAAGGCAACAATTCTGAATGAGGACATCATCATCTATGATTTCTAGACAATCCATTGATGTTTTAATATTGGAAACATGAGAACTCTGCAATATGTGACTCCCAGAGAAGTATCACCTAGTAATGCATCTACACAGGTTATGGAGAGGCTTAAGCACTTTGGGATAAACGAAGTTTAACCAGTCCTAACCCTATGCCACACTACCATACCTCCCTTCTCCCCCTTCAGACTTTAAATAAGTTCTAAACATTGGTTTTAATATTCTAATCATGTGTTTTCTTTCAGGTCTCAGTAATACCAACTAGATTGATTTTATGCTCATAACTGAGCTATTCCAGTTCCTCCTCTTTATTTTTTTTAGTTGGACTTCCAGCACTGGTGCCTAGGCAATTATTTCTTCTTTTTAGGCTCTTGGATGTCTTGATTAAGTCTGTTCTCAACATCTTGATTTTTGTACTGCATAAATGCTCATTTGTTTCCTCTTTCAATCTTGTCTTTAAGTATAAAAGCTGTCCTGACTTGTCTAGTTGCTCTGTCCTCTAAGAAACTGGTTCATCTTCCACACAGGAGGCCATCCAAACTGTACAATTTCCATCCACCCACAAGATAGGCTGGTATTCCATCCATCTTACATCCTTTATCTGGGTCACCTTTTGTTTTATATTTTCTGTTGTTTTAAAGTAGGCATGCAATATTCTGTGATAAAGTGAAACCACAAAGACTAATTTTTACATCTGTAGTACACATGGTCAAACTAGTTACCATTTTGGAAGCACTATGTTGCCAGTACTCACAGAGTACATTTCCCAACATTCATAATCTGGGGAATAGGTAAAAACACAGCTTTAAATATATATGCTTTTTAAATAGTAAAATAAGGGTACAAATAAATAGGGACTAGAAAAGGGAGTAGTGTGGTTTATCCTATGTATAGCTTTTAGCTTCACTTTCCTTTATTCAAATATCCTCTCTTAGTCTCCCCTGCCTTTGGCTGGAAATAGTAATGTTGTTGTAGCAGTGGTGATCCATGAATCAAAGAGATACAGGGTATGGAGAGAGAGATAAATTAGATCTGATAATGTCATTGGAAAAGAGAGAGATTTCAGGAGCAGTCTCCTCACCAAATTATTATATCCACAGAACTGTGATCAGGGACCTGCCTGAAAGCTTTTCCTGTTTCCCAGCTATACCAGCTTGTCTTATAGAAGATATTCTCTCTCTGTACAAACTTTGTTCATCTTAAATTAGAATGAGATGATGCTATTTGCTTTAATTAATTGATGAATTTTGTCTTGACTTCTTTATTAGGAACCTCAGTGAACAATTTTGGATGTCCAAGATCTCTTCTTTGAGAGAGAGAGATCTCAAATTCTTCTTGTGCTTCATTTTAGGAGCACTGTCTTTAGCCAAAGATTTGGAGAATGTCTGAATTCCCAGAATAAGGCTATATCAAGGGTGATCGCTGGAAATCCTGCAACATCTTTTCATTCTTTCAGTCCTGGCAGTCTCTCCCATGCTTTTGCTGGTTAGGATTTCCCTTATCAGACATTCAAAAACTAAGAGGTTGTAATGTGATGTTAATATGTTGATATGTTGATAATATATTGATACGTTGATAATATATTAATTATAGCATTTGTGTCTCAACCAGATGTCCACAAAGGTCTTGGAAGGAATGAAATCAAAATGCTGCTGTGCAAGCTAATTCACTATTTTGTCGCAACATTTCCAGAACTGCAGTTGGCTATAAATTAGTTTGAAGGAATTTTTCTATAATAACCGATTTCAGCATGAGGCTGGAAGTTCCATCTGAAATCCCAAACTGCTAATGATATTGGAGAAGAAATGAAAACAATTGGGGGAAGAAATAGCAGAGAAATTTTTAGCTAAATCTCTTCTGCTTTAAAATATTATGTATCTAGATCTTGTGGTAGTGGTATGTCTAATGTAATCTGATACAATAATTGACTTTACTGACTGGATTTTACAGTGCTCTAAATTTGGTTGATATCATACATGTAAGTGTGTGTGTATATATATATATATACGCATATATATATGAAGCATTTAATAATTCCACATCATAAAAATATATTTCTATTGAATGCGCTACATAATTAATCTTAGATGCATTAACTACAGTAAGCCCAAGAACGCAGTAGCTAAGAATTTCAAGAACAGTTACCTCTTGCAATTTTGGGTGCCTCTATTTTTGTTAATGCTCAATTTGGGACTTCTTTAAAAAGGGACTGATTTTCAGAGGTGGGGGTACTCACCTGTTTTCTGAAAGGCAGGTATTTGAAAGGTTTCTTGCTCAGGTATCCAGTATAGAGCCACACAAAACCTTGAGCTGTTTTTGAAAAATATTTGTCATACCACACTTTCATTTGTATAAAGCAACTAAAAATTTTCTGAGCTAGGGGCACAACAAACTGTAGACTGTGGGGTGATAAAGTTGGATGGATCAGAAACTCATGAAGTGAAATGTCAGTATTTTAGAAGTGTTGAGTGGCAAGAGGTTAAGAAACTGTGTCCATTAATTATCAGATCAGTTTCCTGGAAAACATGTTGCATAAATTGTTTCTTTTTTCATATGAATGTTATTTTTTTCATCTGGATCCTTATATGAGCTTATATTAGAAAGGGCTGAGCATTCTCTCTTCCCGATAAATCAATTAAGCACCTGAGTAATTCCACTTGCTTTAAGACTACTTCAGCATCTGCTCAGAGTTATATACATGCTTAAATACTCTGTTGGGACTTAAATAATGTGGTTTTGGATAGCCTCATCTTGGTATTATTATTCTTGCTAAACATACATAAAATGAAAATACAAATCCCTGTGTTACTCTACTCCTATTCTTTTCAGAATAATAAAGTTTCCTCTTAGAAAATTTGTGTGCTTTATTCCTTTACTGATATTAATCTGTGATTTATAATTTTGCTTAATATTCTCTGAAAATTAAAAACAAATGTATGCTATCTGTTTGTTTCCCTGGTTATTTATAACATTAAAGAAATCCAAAAGGTGGTGAAGCATGACCTTTCATTCCTGAGGCTGTATTGGCTATCCTTCATCAAGCTGTGCTTTTCTAAATGGTCCCCATTTAATCTCCTAAAATGCTTTTTAAGATTCCCTCCTCCCAAAAGGAATCCAAACTAAATGGTCTATAATTTCCTGAAGTGTTCCCAGGGTCTATCTTAAATAATGACATTATGTTGGCCACTTTCCAGCCATCAGGTCTTTTTCTGAATAGAATGACTTTGTAAAATGTCTGCAAAACCTGCGATAGTAACTGCCCTACTTTTTTAAAGAAACACTGAATATGGGTAACTATTTATGTGGAATGTTGTTATTAAATATCACTATATTATTATATTATAATATAGATGATGTAGTGTTTTCCCTTTTCCAATAGCAAATCCACTGTCAGTTTCATCTAGAAAATATTCACTTGAGGTATTTACTATAAATGGATTTTTGTATTTTGTATGTGGTTGCATACAGTTATTTACAATAAATGTCCTTAAAATGAGGTATTAGAATAAGAAGAGCCAAATTGTTTGTTCAGTATATGGTCTCAAACTAAAAGACAGAGTCCTAACAGAACAGATTTAAATAGGAAACTAGCAGAAAGCCAGAAATGATATCTTTGCTATTTAATATATAAATAACTTTGTTTTAAGTGTTTCAAAACTAAAATAAAAAATAACTAGAAAGAACAGATGTAGGACACACACTTACAACATTATGGCATAAAAAGATAGGTATTAGGAATACCTCTGGTACACATGTGATTATCATAGCCTGTGCACTGTAGCTACTTAGGGCAAGCACTGACAGCTTGCTAACATGGACCGTGAAGCGTATTATTCCTTCTTAAATATGTTAAGTTTATTAGCAACAGTAGTATCATTATTATTGCTTTGTACTAGGGCAATATGAGAGGTGCCAGTCAGGAGTTTAAGCTGAACTGCACTACATCTATGTAATACAATAGTAATTACTGCCCCACAGAACTTTGATCTGAAGCATTAAAACAAAACAAATGGATTCCAGGAGGAGAGGACATAGGATAACAGCTAGATGTCCACAGCACAACCACTATGAAACTGCTGTTGAGGGCTGAAAGTCAATGTTAACTGATTACCATATGCATACTCCTGTCTATACTAAATGAAAAGTAAAATACATTGTCTTAAACTGCCTTCCATGAAAATAAAGCAAGGTGTGCATGTGGCCAATTACTACAGGTCAGCTGATGCTCAATACTTTGTTAAGACTTAGTAGTGAAAGGTGTCTAAGCCTTGTGTTTTGCTCTTAGTAATTTTTGTGAGGTTTTGGGCAGTTTGTTCAATATACTACTCCAGCACTTCACCTGCAATACAAACTTTTAGTTTTAAATAATTTATACTTGATTACAGCAGTTGTCAGTTTATGTTGTCCTTTTCATTCTTGAAATGCTTTAGAAGAATTAAATCTCACAAAGCTTTGAGAAGCAATTAAGTATTAAGATTCATTTTTTACAAATAAAAAACTGGAGGTGAGGTAAACATTTCTGAATATCAATTGTAAAATTAGGCACTGACCAAATAGATGCATTTGATCTGATTTTCAGAGGCACTGAACAGATTTGGATATTCATAATGGAAACTTTTGGCCTAGTGGCTAAATTCACAAAGAATTGTGGATACCATGATACTGAGAATTACAAGTTTTTAGGTACTTGTCCTCAGGATGCAATCTGCAGATCTGCCTTGTCTGCATAACTACCGAGGACCAAGATATGTGAGGAGTTCATTAACTCAGAATAGTATTTACAGCAGGCAAGCATGAAGCTGCCTAAACTAACACATGGGAAAGACTGATTTACAGATTCTCATAATACCAGCTGCCCTTCTGATACATAAAGAATGCTTTACAAACTTCCCTCCACATGGGTTGAAAAACTCTGAATCCTTTCCTGAAGTTAACTGTTTAAGTCATTTTTAGAGAAATAAGAGATGGAGAGAACTAGGGACCATGAGCGTGATCCTGAAATCTATTGCCTAGAGCACTCACAAGGGTGGGGAAATTTGGGGACTGTTATTTAATGGCTCCAACTGCCAGTGAGAGGTGTCCCTCCCAAGAAGAGTAAAAACTCCCCAAACACCCAAATAGTGAAATAGTGCTCCTGGGAAAAGTGGATTTGACCTTGTTTTTTCTCCAGCCCCAAGAAGAGAACTGAACCTAGGGGAAGTGCTATAATCACTAGAGTATGGTACCAAAAGCAGGTCAATACATGCCTTTGTTTTTAATGAAAGAAATGGCTAACACTCTGTTTCATGTAAAATCAATCCCCTAGATATGTATTTTGCATGCCCTGAGCACAGCTACTATTTCAGGCTTCTCAAGAGATACAGGTGGGATGTTCCTATTTTTTGGATCTGAACAAGAAGGTATGAGATGGGTGTTCTGCTGCTGAACATTTGTGAACGTGTATTGTACAGAAAGAACTGTTAAGTAGTTGGGCTTTTAAATGACACTTTCTCTGACCTATGAGACTAAGTTGTGACTTTGAAGATCTTCACATGGGTGGTGTTTGGACTCTTTTAAAGATATGCCCTATAGATATATCTATAATGACATTTAGGGTTACCCTTGAAGTTATTCTCAAGCTGTTTGAGCCATGTGACCCTGTTTGCATTATATTTCTACAGACTGTTTGCTGTAAACCAAAGCTGTTTGCACTGTACTGCTATTTCATGAGCACACAAGTAAGATATGTCCCAAGTTTCATTGAGGAACGCTTCTATGAATCATTTGGCAGACTTGACTCTTCTAGATTAGTCTCCTTTTGTAAATAGCAAAGAAAAGAATGAGATACAGAAAGGTCATAAATAAAGAATGGCAAATTGTGGGATTCCTGGTGAGAGTATAAAACTATCTCCCAGTGTGAATTTCTGAGCCAGTGAAAAAAGACAAGGACAGTGAGTAATGACAGAGCTAGCTTCACACCCTGAAGCATAGCGGAGCTTCCAGTGCTGAGGTGGATGGCTGGGGATCATGTTTAGGAACTCACAAGTCCTAAAGATCTGTGGGTCTGGGATTGAAGGTGACTGCAAAATTGACACCTAGCTATCAGTGTAAGCATGACTTATCCAAAGCTACAAAGGGAAGCTTGTGCCAGAGCTAAAATCAGATGTTAGGATTTGCTAATTTCCTACATCTGAAGCCCAGATCACTATATTCTACCTCTCCAAAAAGCTGTACCAAGACATAAAATTTCAGTGTTGCATTCCGTGCTTAAGGAAAAGCAAATAACAATGAAAAATGAGGAATAATAACTGATGTGCAAACTGTTAAGAGCCATTTATATACATACTATTAGCAAAGGATTGCATGCACCAATGAATCAGCAATTTTAATCAGATGAAAATACTTTTGAGCACAGTTCCAGTATGATGAATATGCTAGAGTTGTAGATCACCAGGAAGAAGATTAATATTCTGTGTATAATTATACACATTTCTTCTCAATTCTTTTTTTGAAGACAGACAGCAAATAAAATTTAAAGCAACAGTCACTCCATGAATTCACTTCACATAACCACAAAGAAAATGTACAATAGGGCCTGCAACTGCCTGCCCCCATCTGCCAAGTTCCAACATCTCCCTAGAAGACATCTACTTAACTTCCTGTCTACTGCCTTCTTGCTCCTTGAGCCTGGTCCCATTGCCCCACCCAGCATTTTCCTTCCATCCTCTTTCAGGCATGGAGAGGCTACTGGCCTGGGGTAGGGCATACAGAAGTGCACTGCCAGATAGTTATCCCACCTGGCAGTGGTCTCACAGTCTGTTCCTAGGAGAGGTCTCACAGCAACTGTACAGTGGGTGACCCTTGACAATGGAAGTTTTCATGGGTCCATTTATAGTGAGGCCTGCACTGAAAGGATACGTTGAATATTTCATTTATGGCCTGAGAGTATGTCTGTGTTCAGAATATTTGATGTCTTCCTCTTTCTTCAGTAGGTGACAAAGTCTACCTTTTTGAGGGTGGTGGTGTACATAGCCACAGACTGTCTGCCTTTAGCCTTGCTTGAAGCACCTCTCAGCATCTTATCTGGTTTACCCGTACCCTAGCTCGCCCAAGCACGCAGTGATCTCCGCATAGATGTAGCTGTTTCCAAATGCATGGTCTCTTCCATCCAATTTTGATACGGAAAGAAGCATATGAGCCTACTACTGATATGATGAGTTGCGATGTCCCTGACTCACCCTTTTGACACCATAAAGAGGAAACATTTGTGCTGCGCTGTTTTGCACAGTGAAACAGATCTGAGGTGGAGTGTAAAGTGCAGGTTGGTCCAAGCTCGTGGTTTTGCAGGATAGGATGATCTTGGGCTTCTGTAGATCATCCAGATCCTGCAGGCATGCTAACAGCTGAGGCTCCCCACTTGCTGTCAGTTGACAGGCTCAAAGTGCACCCTGAGCTAGTGGCTCAGCAGTGTAAATAGTGAGCGAAAACAGTCCTAAGGACACCACCTGGGATGCTGAAGCAAGATAACATAGATGTAATTGTTTGTGCTTCTGTGGTCAATGGTCATTAATTTGCATTCATTGACTGTTTGATACTATCAAAGGTCTACAACATAGCAATCTCAATAATGTAAGAACAGCAGTCAGTCCTATTTCAAAGAACTAATTGGATGACTCATCCTAAACATCAATTAGCACAATCAGGTCCTTAGTGATGATTTTTGAAGCATTATTGTTAATTTCCTTGCTGGATTTTTTTATAGCTGTCATCTGTTGCTATCAGGCAGTGTTAATGTGATACACTGTGTGCTCTCTTTGTAGGAGCAAAATGAGAAAAACATTTCCATACTGCACACTGATAGCAACTAATTACCTGTGCTAGGGAGAACTACATTCTGTGTTGAACAAGTATTTAAATACATAAAGTGGCACCAGATCATGTTAGGTAAAACTGAAATAAACTCTACTATTTCTAATAGTGAGTTCTGTTGGAGCTGATACATGGTCACCAGACCTGTGTCTAAACTGTAGTTGTTTGCCATAGTACATCCTCTTTGCTCTCCAGTCATCCAGATCAGGGACTTTTTCAGAGCACAGCCCAAATCCCCCTGATCAATAGAGTTATGGTGGCAATGGGGTGCACACACCAGTTCCCAGGAGTTTAGGAGCGTTCTTTCCCTGCTGTTTGCCCAAGAATACAAATAAGCTAGATCTATGCTGCACACTGTAATGAGGGATCAAGATAGCTCAGCCGCAGAGTTCCTACCTATGGCAGTATTTATGGAAGGGTAAATTGGTCCAAACCAACAACTGTGCTGGAATGGCTAGGCTGGTTCTGTTTAACTTGTTTAAGGTGAGTTTGGGTATCTCAACCCTGCACTGCAGCGCAGACATGCAAACAGTAGTCTCTATGCAAGGAAGGCTCACTTAAACACTAGTTGAAAACACCTTAGACGCCACAGAAATGGCACAGAACTTCTACAGAAGCCACCCTGAGATAACCGGAGCTGCAGTTCTTGCTGGCTCACTTTGAGAGGACAGCAGGACCATTACCTGCACAGCAGCAGCCCTCCACCGAGGGGCTCAGACATCTCTTTTGTGGCCAGCTTACCAGGTATGTACACCTGGAATCCAGGTCATGGCCTGTGGCAGAACGCAGTACTGTGCACAGATATTCAAATGTAGCCAAGGCCACCAGTGCCTAGGACTGGCAGCATCTGAATGCTCATGTCAACACAAAGTGAATTGATAGTTTCCTTTTACTTTCTGCTGGTCATGGTCTACTTCACAGAAAACACACCTGCATGTGGCACTCTTGGTAGCACTTCCAGCAGTTAGACAAAGAACAGACTAAGTCTGGAGAATGAGCTGCCCAGTGTAACTATAATAAATCTGTGGCTCAGAAAGCCTCTGCACAGCCTCTATCCCTAGGTATCTATAGTTTGGACAAATAAAGGAGTTGATATCTTTGTATATTATCATCAACTTCATGATCATAGTTAATATAAATGCTGTAGGGTTATTGTTTTTTTACTCTCTACCTCTCTACATTTCTCTCTGCTGAATGGAGCAATGACTGCCAGGCCTTCATTGTACTCCTAGGCCTATAAAAACTTTTATGAAGAGAATGGAAAACACTGGGATTAATTATCTGAGGAAATTAATAAGAGGGGACAGATTAGAATACATAAGATAGTGATTGGCAGAGAAGACTGAGGAGGAATTCTTGTTCTATGGCTATGTTTAAATGGCAAGATCTGTGCGTACTTCCCCATACTCTGATCCAGATCAGAAATAGGTACCCAAGCCCTGAAGAGCAGTGCCATTTCCTACTGGCTAGTTTGGGCATCTCTCTCATCATTTGTTATGAAGCCCATTTTGAGATGATTTTAGCCCAGAAGGTGCTTAAAAGTTTGGCACTGCAATAATTACATCTCTCTATGGTTTTAGCTTCTAAGCCAAAATCCTCCTTTTTGATTGCCTAAATATGCTTAGTGCCTCTAAAAATCAGGTCACGTACTCACTTCTTATATATGAATATGGCATCTGCAGCCTTTACCAACAACAAGTTTCTATTTTCTTCCGTCTCATTGATAAAGATATTGAATAGCACTGAACTAAGAATAGATCTTTGTGGAACCCCATTATATAATGATGCCCTCTGTGCAATTACTTTTTAGCTGTATCAGCCATTTCAAGACAGTTAAAATATGCTACACAGATTTTGTGTTGTGTCAATTTTTAACCAGAAGGTCAAAGTAGAAGGTGAAATATCATAGACCAGTTATAGCATGCAACTTCCTTTAGTAACAAAACCTTTTCATTTCATCAAAAGACGTAATCAGATTTATCTAATTTTCTATGAAACCGCATTCACTGGAATGGTTTGTGTTACTGTCTTTAAACTTCTTAATGATTAGGTCCCAATTTATTCTTTCCATTATTTTCCCTTGTAATGAATATATACTCAGTTTTTAGTTACTTTGGTAATAATAGTTAGGCATTTAAAACTTTGCCAGCGTATGAGGTGTTTTCTAGGCCACTGAAACTTTGACAGCATTACAGTATTATAAGAGGTTGTTGTATGAGTAAGTAGAATAAAATAAACCTTATTTCCTTTGGATTTGTATCTTCTTCCCCCACTTACTGCTGTAATCCCAGCTCCCTCTATGTCTTCTACATCTTTCCCAACACTGTTCTGCCATGTTCCACCACAATGTCTCTAGCTGTCCTCCATCACATTGCCTAACTCCCCATACCACTGCTATGCACTCCTTCCAGTGTCTCTGATGTTGTCCCTGTGTCTAGTTCCCTTCAATCTTCTCTATGTTCAGTACAACAAAACCTTCAGTATTCTCCATGTTCTCTACCTCTGTATTTTGTCCTACCAGCTCGGAAGACACAGCACATCCCTGGCACAGATATGCTGATTAGCTGGCTAGTATATGTGTGATTACTGACTAGCTGGCTGCTGCTAACTGTAGCGAGGAATGAATTCTCCTCTCTCCTCTACCCTATTTTTTTTCCATTAATTGTGTAGTAAACAACTTATCTTTGCCACTGCTACCCTTCTGCTAAATGTGGCTGCAACTAACCCAAAAGGTCAAAAGCTTTTTTTTTTTTGGGGGGGGGTGGGGGGAGAAAAAATGGTAGGGAAGGAAAGGAAAAGAACTAGTGGCCAGCTGAACAGCAGTCACATGAGCCTCATTATTTATTAAGCCACACATAAAAATCAACCTCAGAATGCTTCTTTGGCCAATAGTTTTAAAACTCAGGGGTGCATATTATGCCGTCCTGCAGATCTGAAAATGATTCAACTTCAGTATCTACTGTTAACATTCTCTATCACTGAGAAAATAGGAAGCACTTTGTTATCACTGAGGTGTGAATATACCACCCAGTTTCTTTCCAGTAGCAAAAGAGAAGTACTTACATTGTGCTTTGTCATGACCTAATAATATCTTATTACAATAATAGGTCTAGTAAAAACTTCTAATAAAAAAGAGGAAACTGCATCATATATACTTCATAACACAACACTCAATTAAGAGGGTCAGTCATAGTTCAGAGACTTTTGCTAGAGGCCTGCAAAAAAGCACAAGCTCTAACTCATACTGCCTAAGAACGCTCTTGTTAACGGGACTTATGTGAAACCCCTTCACTTTGCCAGTACTGTGCCCTACACTGGCCCAGACTAGGAAAGTGCACTTCACTTAATATACATATAAAAATACTAAACAACATAAATTCTTCAGCAAGAGCTTGAAACAGTATCTGTGCTACAATCACATATCACATTAACATTTGATGTTATTACTGCTTCACAGGTGCAACAATCCTTGGTCCTTGCCCCTGTGGGAGAGCAGTGGTTGACTTCTATTTCTTTTTTAACTGTTTACATTTTTACTTCAATCATAGTTTGTCTTATCTCTCCCTCTGCAGGAGGGCAATCATCAGTGAGATTTGCCGCGAATACATTGTGGCTGATGTACCTAATGGAACCTGCACTTATAGCCAGACCTGTCAATAACCCTAGCACCATTACAGTAGATAGCTTTTCACAAGATTGGCTTCTTCTTGCAAAGATTATTCAGTACCATATGCGCAAACAACAGCAGCCATTATTGCCCTTTATTTCCCACCTCTCCTTTCCTTAGACTAGCACATCTCTTTATTATTATTTGACAGCAATGAAGAATAGCCCAATCTTTGCCATCATTCGGTAACAACAATTCTTAGCACTTTTCATGTTCAAAGGGCTTTGCAGTCATTATCTAATTAATCTTCACAACAGCTCTATGAGGCTGATAAGAAAGGTCTAGCCTCATTTTATGGATGGGGAAACTGAAGCTGTGAGTTTAGCCGCTTGATTTTCAAAGGTACTGTGCATTCTTGGCTCCCATTGAAGCTAATGAGAGTGTAGAGGGAACAACATCTCTAAAAATGCAGGAGCTGGTCCAAGCTCTCAGAGGAGGTTACTATGAGAACATGATGGGCATTCCTTGGTCCCAGAGCCATGCCCAGGCCACCTGGCCAGTCCTCCCTCACATCTAGGTTGTCAGTGGCAAGGTGGCCATTACACTTCATATATTCCTAGCTAGCTTTTCGTTTAAAGTTTCAATGTCACGGAGGAATATTTCATAAACTCTGCACTGGAAGTCTCACCCCACAGGGATTTTATTAGATTTCTCCCCACTCTAGAAAGATGCCTTTAACCTGTTAAAAGATGTCACTGTGCGTTGCAAGCACCAGGTTTAACACACATTGATTCACTTGCAGTTTTATGGACACATTTTACAGAAATTGCACTTATTTTGAAATACTCTGTAAGCACTAAGGACCATAGACAGAATGCATTCACTAATGCTTCCCTAATTCATGGAGGTGGCTGTTTTACTAGTCACTATCAGATCCTTAATCAGTGGAGTTGTACAGCATGTAGATATTCAGTAAAAGTGCTTAATAAAAATCATTTAATTCTAAATTACAAGAGTGCACTTAACCCCAAAGATATTAAAACTGATTGTTTGATGTACTGCATTGAGTGGTAGAAATTTAAAAATAAAAGCTTCCTTTACTTGCATCGAAGAGAATAAATCTTGTATCCTTCATATCCTAGTGTCATGATGTTACACTGTGATAAACTAATCCATTTTGGAGTTCTAAGCTGTAAATACAAAGTACTTCAATCTGATTGGTGACAATAGGAGAAACTGAGTTTCGAAAGCCAGCATTATGGCTGGCTTTCCTATTATACGGATCTTGAAGGTCATCTGTCTCTGTCGATGTACTTGCTGCTGTGGATTTATCAGTCCATTCTGTGGTTTGGCTGGTGGTGTAATGTGAGCTGTATCATAGTGTTGTAGTGGTTGCTATACATTTTTGGTATTAAATTATAGAATATCTGCTTCTTCCCTTTGTAAAACATATCATAAAACGTTTGTATTCACCCCTATACACATGGATCAATCCCCTCCTCAAACACACACACACACACACACACACACACACACACACACACCAGTGGATGTGATCACCTTCACCCCACTTTCACCAATAAGTATTCAGAAAATGGACCAGCAAAGTCTAGGCTTTGGGCAGATGCAGATGTTTATATTTATTTTCATGATATGAAAAGTAATAAATAAGCATATTGGGGCCCTATTTCAATCTGTTTTCAATGAAAATGGTTTTGCAGTTTGATTTTTGTCAAAATGTAGCCTTTTTGGAAAACATTAATAGCAATGATTCTTTTGAAGAAATCAAAACCTTAACATTTTTGCTTAGGCAGTTAGAAACAGAATCATTTATTTTTATTCAAACTTAACAAATGTCAGGATTTTACTGTCAAAAAACAGAAAGGAAAAAAGGAAGGTGATGGGTGTGTCTGGATTTTGATGCAAAATGCAAAAACTTAAGAATGTGCATTTATTTTTAAAGCAACAAATACCTTTTAATTCTCAGCACTTTTTCCATGGGAACAAAAATCAACTTCCTTCCATACCTAGTGTGTAAATAACCATTATAGACATATTTTGAAATCTCCTTTCACCAGCTCCTTGCTAATTGCCCATTTTTCTGGACAAGATGCAGGACCTGCCTCAGAATATGTGTTTGGCTGCAGGACTGATTTGGGAGTCAGAATCTATCACAATTCAGTATTTCTCACAGTGATGATATTGTTTGAATCCATCTTCCTTCATATTCCAGCTTTATATCCAGATGTTTCCCACATGCCCTGTACTTGAAGATGCATTTTTTGATTGCTTTAATGGGACATTCAGGGACCGTGGAGTGTTTTATTTTCCTAATTTGGAGGCTGTGGGAAAGTGCAGGTTTTCTTTTCTCTTTAGTCCTCCAGAATTGTGATATGAAAACTATCAGTTCAATGTGCTGAGAGTTCCTTGCAATAAAAGAGGCTTAATTCCATCTTATGATGTTAAAATCCTCCCGAAATTATAAAACAATTTGTCTAAAAATTTTTGTGGCTTCTAATGGTTTGGTTTTTCCTTATTCCAAAATAGAATTTAAAATCTTGGGATCAAAGTCAAAGAGTCATACGCCTTTTGATTAATTTTTTTTTTCTTGTAATGTTTTCTGACAAATTTGTACAGTATGTTTGATTGCTTAATTGTTTAATTCTGCCTTCCATAAACAAGATTAATTGCAATTCGCTAGCCTGAATAAATATATTCCCTTTACAGTAAATAGGCAAGTACTGACATTCTGCTTCTGAGCTGTAATGAAAACTTAAGACTGTTTGAAATGTATGCACTGCAATCCTGGAACTGCTTCTGACACCTCACTACAGGGCATCAGAATAAAAATGTTTGAGCCTGGAAGGTTTTGAAAAGATTATCATACAGGCTCACAGCCTTGGAGGGCAAGAAAAAGATCACAGGCCAGATGCTGATTTAGAGGCCTGATCCTCCTCTCCCATCAGTCCTGCTGCTGTTGGGGCACCTTCCTGTGTCATACTGGTATGGCTGAGAGCGGAGCAGCCCTGTCGCCCTCCACAGTGCTTCGGAGAGAGTCCCGACCACAGTTAGCAATCACGGAGCTTCAGAAGCCACAGGCAGGGTTTAGGGAGGCTGGCTGCCTTTGTGGGTCCCCAGAGAAATCCCATCCACACACACTTAAAGCCTCATTCTCGTCACATCCTTATGTTACACTTCATGTAACTCAATTTATGTAGTCCACATAGTGCACAACTTGGAAGTTAATTATTTAAACTATATGTCAGCATGGATGATGTAAAGAGAAAAAATTAGTAAAACCTCTCTTGATAAGACTCATGCTAACTAAAATTGCCATATAGTTATCACCTGTTTCATCATAATGTTAATTTAACTTAATTCACTAGTTCAACAACTCACACATACAAAAAAAAAAAAATCCATCATGTCAGTTACCAGTTACAAGGCTGAATTAGTGAACCAAATTTTGGACACAGCTGGTTGATTCTGAACTCAGTTTTCACCCCGTTTTACACTATACACCACAAAACCAAATATAAACATTTTTTCTAGGTGGGATAAGCATTCTCATCTACAGAACACAATGGAATTTTTTCTAACAGCAGTCTGAAACATGTTAACTGAACTCTACTCCTTTGACTCTATTCTTTCTTTTTTCCCCTTGGCAAAACCCCATTATAGTGTGCGTACAGTCTGTAGTATAGCAGAGTCTATAGTAGATACATGCACAGGGTGACCAGATAGTTTAAGATAATGTTAAAAGTACAACTGCACATATATTGATAATATTAGGGATTAACAGTCCCACATTTACGTGCCAGGAGAACTATAGTAAATTAAATAAATACATGTATTAATAGTTTTGAAAGTTATTGTTAACTTAAGAAGCACAGTCTTGTCTGTTTTGCATCTGGCATAACCTTCTACATATATGCAAAGAATTTGCCACCCTCACCACCTAATAATTTTGCAGAAAGAAATGTGGCTATACAAAGCACAAAACAGCAGCAGGAAAATGGTTCTTTTCTTTGTATATATTATTGAATACTTTAGATTACTGGAAAGGAAAAAAATCCAAAATTCACTGTAATTGTCATTATTCTTTATGCTTGTTTATCTTTTTGGATTCAGCTTACCTTAGACATTTAAAAAATTATGAAATGAATTTCACTTCAGTTTATTATGAGCTTCTCTTTTAGCTTCTCAGATTCCAACAAATATTTTTGCTATATTAAATATTTCTACTGATTATTTTATTTGGAAAAATGTACTGTTACAAAAGCAGAAATTTGGATTACATTTCAGAATTTAGCCCATAGCTAGGAATTTAATGAGTACCATCAAATTTATTTTTCAAGCAACACAACTCATCAGAGTCCTTTTTCAATGAATACATATATCCTTGATACTCAACATGAATGCTATGCAACACTAATTGCATAGTACAGAAACTCATCTCTGTCTGCCTGAATTTAAAAATAATTTGTTAATGCTCATGTTCCAGAAAAAATAAAATGTTCAGACTAGCCTAGTGGCCAGGTTCTCAACTTGGGAAAATTGTATTAAAGTCACTGATCCAGAATAGTAAATGTTTCGAAATGGCAGGAGCAATAAAGTATTAATGCACATTTCTGGGAGTTTTTCTTTATCCAGCTCTGCCAAATGAATAATACTAAATTCTTAGATAATTTTATTTTAAATTAAATAATGGATTCAAATCTTATCAGATTCATGATTCATTTAGATTTCACTAAACCACACTATCCAAATGGTTATGCATATAGTTTTGATGAGCTGGTAGTTTAAGTACAAAGATAATACAGAAAGCTTTTGCTGAAGTGATTACATGGGATATTACTACAGTTGGTGTTTAAACATGTTTTCAGTGTGAAATAGCAAAGCTGGAATGAAATTAGTTTACCATCAGAAATTGTAAGAAGTTTTAATATAAAGTTTATCAGACAGATGTTAATGTTTTGATAAATCCACAAGTGTGGTGATGCTAAAACTACCATGAACTACACACAAAGCACTATATATAGTGCTTTGAGTTCAATTAAAACCAAATATGGATTGTGGTGGTAGGATTATCCCCAAATTAAGTCAAAATAGAAGTTTGAGCTCACTATTATGGCAGTTTTCTAGAAAGCCACTAGGTGGAAGTTATTTTCCTACTGAGCAACTTTATTTTGCTCAGAGAGGCCATTGCCTTGCAGTATAAAGCTGTAAAGGAGGCATTTTCCTTCTGTATTATCCATGTTACAGTTTCAAGCAAACACTTAACATAAAAAGTTGTAATTTACAGAAGTCCTGGAATATAGAACTAGAACCTGTCCTTACAAGTGCTAGGCAGGAGTTACTCTACTAATACTAGTGCAATTGAATTGATGCGACATTTTCTCAAGTAGAAAGGATCAGATCAAATACAGGCAAAAAACAATAGCTGTAAAACTAGTAATAGATGGAGAAAGAAATTAAGTATAATCTGAGCAGAAATAAAAAAGTCTGGCTACAACTGGGGGAATTACAGAGAAAAAAGTTATTTCATCTAAAGTGCTTCCAGCTCAAGTATACTTTTTGATATTACTGTTTGCTATTTTATAAAATTAATCTTACAGTATAAGCTTTCAGATAAAGTTTCACTTTCTGGTCTTTAGTGAACTTGTCGGTACAAAACCCCAAAAGCAGTGAACACTGCATTTCAGCTTGGAATTCATCAACTGTATTTGCAGCAAAGCTGAAAGGGGTGTGACCTGGAATCAGCTACTGAACTTCTTCTATGATGCAGAAGATGGAAACTGATCTTTCCTGAATTTGTCCTTTGCTTTCTGGAAGTCTAAATTTCACCAGTGAGGCAGGATTCTTATTTGATCTTGTGCCATAAAGCATATGACTAACAGAGGGTTATTCTTGCATTTCCCACTGCAGCAACTCTTTCTTCTCCCATCACAGCCTTTATGGCAGAAGAGGGTGGGATGCACAGTGCTTACAATTGGCACTGCTTGGTTTTCCTTCCTAAAGGCAAATTTGGCCAATTTAAAAAAATTTTTTTTTTCTGAAGCATGTAATGAGGAATGCAAAGAACCAGAGCAGATCATACCACCAACTTTTTGTGATCTCCAAAAGAGAAGGAAATGATTGCTAAGCATGCAAACATAAAAATCACACCTTGGGTATAATGTGTTCACTGTTGTGAATACCATGTGATTAATGCCTATAGTCTGCCTAAGATCTTTGAAAATCATGACTTTTCCTGGCAGAGGTTTTTTATTATTATTATTGAGTAAGCCCACAGCAAAGCATTAATTACCAGGATCTTTGTCATTTGGAAAAAAACAGCTTTGCCTTTTTAGCCCTTTGATTTAAAAGGGAAAAAAGCAACATCATTATGTAGTAATACTCAAGCAATAGATAAAAAAAAAGTAGATAACAACAAAAACAGGAAACTCATAAAGCTGATAATATAAATAAAAAATAACTTGAAGAATTTCTTAGGGCCTTGTAATGATTTTTAGCATGATGAAAAATGAAAGTACAATAAATCACTCTTAATATCTGCCTCCATTTACTCATAAAAGGATTTGTCCTATGTGAACGACGTTGGTAAAAAATTTATAACAGTAATATGTCTAGATAATATAATTGTACAAGTCACAGAATCGGGGTCTGAAATCCTTTCTATGAATGCTAGCAGTGGTTAAATAAATGCTAATAACCAATATGAATATACTTCCTCTTCTCCTACTACTTCATAGAGCAAAGGAGAGAAAATCAATTGAAAACACTAAGGTGGGGACAAGCAGTTTCAAAAGTGATTTTTGAAGGGTTTTCCTTTCTTACCTGAACCTCTTCTCTCCAGATAGATTCTTTCATGAATCATTTGGACTAAGAACAGAAACAGATATGGGGAGACAAAAGTCAGAGACAAGCTAAATGGATTCTTACTCCAGACTACAATCAGTCCTCAAGAAAAGCCAGTTAATGATACTTGAGACAATGGGCCTGATCTCCGGCTCTCCCATAGTCACCTTGAAATGTTCCCACTGTAACGGTTTCATAGCAGCCCAGAAGCTGTTGCCCCAGCCCTTTCTTTACCTTTTGTGGTGATGCAGTCTTTGGGCTTCAACATGGGAGACTATGTTGTATCTTGTGCAAAGAAAATGGAAATAATTCAGAAAACAATATCGAAGGCATTTTAGGCAACTAAATTTGTTAATTTGTAACGTTTAATTTTTAAATTTGTTAAGATTTTTTTTCTTCATTGTATCCATATACCAATTGTGAGAAACTGTTTTTCTGTCAATTTCCCTGGCTATGTGCTGGAGAAGGGACCCGATGCTAGCGTCCCTAACCAACAAAACTTTGGGTTTGCCTCGTGAGGAGACTGGGTATCAGGAGAACACTGAAAGATCTAGGGGTCCTGGCTCTAGCAGAAATGCCCAGGATCTAGTATCCCAGCTCTATGACAGTAATAATTTATAATTTAGAAGTCCATCTGCAGTCCATCAGGCCGTTAGGACTCCTGTACCCTCTGTCTCATAGTGAAAGAGCTCTGTGATCTTTGGGGGCCTTTCCAAGCTGTCCTGATCTAGATTTTCTCTGCAGTAAACCCATGAAAGAGGTGGAGGAGGCTGGGAGAGAGGTGTCCATTGTAATGCTTGGCACCAGAACTGAGGGCAGGAAACCCCAGTGACTTCCCCAGTGTCGCTGGGTAAGGGTATGTCGTAGTGACATGGTCTGGCAAGAAAGGAATCAGGAAAAAGAATAAAGTAGGACAGATAAAGGGAGAGGAACAGGAGAATAGGAACAAGTTAGGAAAGGGGAAGAAACCAGAGATGGGAGGACAGCAGCAGTAGTAGTTGTCAAACAGTGAAGATGAGCCAACAGGACAGCAAAAGAGGAAGAATCTGGGGACATGAGAAAGAGTGGTAGGTGCAGAAGTAGTATGCGTAGGACAGGACTCCAGGAGACCAGGACCGTAGAGTTTGACCATTCCTCAGCTGAGAAGCTTACTCTAGTTTCCACACTGCATGATTCTCACTCTGTTATGGCTAGTCAACATAAAAGACAACGTCCTTCTCTTCTGCCTTTTGATCAGCTCCAGAATGTTCTGTGGCTCTCAGTGTTTCAGTTCTACTAATGAACCTATCCCCTGTGGGGTCATGCAGTAACACATGATGAAAGATTTGTTTTTCCAAAGTCTGAGATTTTATAATCTAGGAAATTTTAAAAAATGGATATTTTTAAAAATTCACATTTAAGGAGTTGTATAAAGGTTGAATAGTCAACCACTTAAAATATGAGACTATCTTTATTATTAATTAATAACAGCATTACAAACACTTCAATTCCATGATTTTATAACCTTTTTCTTGATCTTAGCCTCATTTCCCTGTGCATAGGGGCTAGTCTGAGGATGAATCCATGTTATGTGCTAGAGGATATTATCATCTGCAGGAACTCTATCTCATTGACTGCTGAAACCCGGGAAAGCATGCACAGCGAAGAAGAATGGCCTGATGACTAAGACAATGGCATGTTGCCCTAGAGAACTGGTTCCTATCCTGAATTTTGCCATGGAATTCCTGTGTGATGCTGGGGAAGTCACAAGTCACCATTATCACAAGTGGCCACTATTTTTTGTTTTGTCACTTTCCTGATATCATGATTGTGCTTCACTGTTATGCTGAGCTCTGACCTCTGCATCATAGAGTCCTCCAAGCTCTGCTCTGAATATGAAGTGCTTTGAAAGATTTAAGACACTGCAAAATTAGGTCCTTGTTTCTTCAGATCAGTCACCCATATTTACCAGCCATTTCTATCAATTTGGGCTTTAATGTCAGTGGCTATGTCTGTATTATGGAATTTCAAAATGCTTCTATCCTGGAGGACTCCCCCCAGAGAAGAATGAGATATGGGTGTGCATCAATCTCTTTTCCTAGCCTTGTTTTATTCAAAAGAAACCCATAAACTTGGTCCAAAGAGAACCACAGTGAGTGGAGTCATTGCAAGGTTGCCTCACCTGGACAATTGGGCCATATCAATGGAATGCACCTTCCCTGCCTTTTGGTTGCACATCTGTGACACAGGAACGTCAGCCCTCAGGGAAGCACAGGTCCTAATATTTCTGAAGAACTCAGAACTAGATCTAATAGGCATTTAAAGCTGATGCTCCTTCCACTATCATGATGCAAAGACACCTGGGCTGAGTCTGCATGATATGGCTTCTGTGGCTACACTAGTGTTAATTCAGGGGTCTGGGGCTTCCTTGCATCACAGTATTGAACCAGCACAGCCGGACCTTTAAAAATACCTTTTACAATAAAAGATTGAAGTTGGATCAACTCTTTAAGTAAGCATGTGGGCATCTATCTATATAAGAAGGATATAGGCTGTGACTCCTAAATGCAATCTTAGATCTGGACCTAAGATACGAAAATTAGAGTGTTGTAGAAAGGTCCACAAAGAAACGAGTAATTCTATATTCAAGTAAAGCTTAGGGAGTAAAGGGAGTATGGCATGGGATGCATGGCAGACAGGGAGGATAAAGAGAAACATTGAGCAGTAACCCGTTCCATGAAGACTCACCATCTTGGACACTGAATGAGGCAAGGCCACATGGAAGGCCACATCTGATGGTTTTATTTGACTGGAGTTGCGGGGTTGTTGTAGCAATAGTGGTCTAAAGATAGCAACCTCAGGCAAGCTGTGTGGTGGGAGAGGATAAGGTTAATTAGACCAAACTAATACATTGGGAAATAACAGATTTGCCTTTGGGTACACAGTCCCTTCTGTGAAACAGAAGCAGCACTTTCCAAAGTATGGGTGGATCCTGTATGATGAAGGCTGTATTGTAACGCAGTCAGAGATAACTGAATGAGGTTTGCGCAGACAAGCACAGTGAGGTTTTCCTTAACTTCTAGAGACTTGACTTTTGCATTCTTTTGATGCAGCTCTATCATAAAATATTGCTAAACAGGGTATGGAATTCTTCCTTAATACCTGCAGGAAAACCCAGTACTCCATCACCTTACAGATCAAACTGCATCATGCTTTTTCTGCATTACCCACATTGCAACCTTCTGATCCCTTCAATTTGTATTCCACACCCCCAAAAGCAGTGCACACTCTGGACTCACTCCTGTTGATCCTCTTCACAGAAATAAAAGTGACAGCTTCTGTGAAAGGGGAAGTATTGCAGTGAGCTACATATGAGCATTGAGCAGAACAATGCATCAAGTAAGCAGCTGAACCTTGAAGGGAATCTCCACTGAAGTAAAACACAATAGGAGAGGCTAATTCAATTAGCAACTGATGCTTGTTGCTTGAACCAACTTCACTGAGTTTTGAAGAAAGGCAAAGTACATGTTGGCAAAAAAGGAAGATAGACACGTTAACATCTTGCATTTGTTCAGTTTGCCTTAAATCTTACTAGACATCCCAGCTTTCTGGTGTTTTTTTCTGGTTCCCTCTCACCTTATATATATATTTTCTTCCACAGATGAAAATGATCTAACATGACTAAGTCTCTGACAGTATTTTCACTGTCCCATTATTCACCTGGAGCGTCCTCCTGTACGATCTTATCCCCAGAACTTCTGCTTTTGCAGCTTTGAGTTACATACAGACTTACTCATGCTACTTCATTCCTTCTACCAATGCAAGATGCAAAAATTCATTAAGTAGAGTGCCAGGCCACTAATTGTAACATGCTATTAAGCAGGCTAGAGAAAAGTAGAACTTAAATATCACACAAATATGTCTAGTTCTCCAGGAGCCCTCCTATCCAGACCAAAACAGCCTGAATGCAGATGGCATTGATTTAAATGTATTAAAACAGCAAGCCCATTTTTAATGCGGAAAGCCTTATTACAAGGCAGCCAATCAATCGTTATGGTCACTTTGGGTAGTAGTGAGAAGGAAATGATTCAAACATCAGATCACTAGGTGTGATCATTTTTGCTATTAGTATAAAAATCCTGCCAAGGTAAGCCAGAATACTTTATATCCAATTAATGTAATTTGATCTGATTTTGGAAAAGGTTATTAAAGACAACAAACAAACAAACAAACAAAAAATTTATTTCTATGTAAATACATGATTTCATCCTTTCAAGAACATTTATTGCTTTAACACAAAACCAGTTTTCTTTAACTTAGCAATAAAACCAATTTTACTTAGCTCATGTCAAAGTTTATCATGTGACTTTAAAGCATCTGTTAACTTTAACAGCATAAATGAAATCATCACTGAATATGGCTTCACAAGGCAAATGTTTTTTTTTTTTAATGTTTAAGCCATTCTTGTCTATACCCCCTTGTCATTAACTGGTAAATCAGTAATTTATTTCCTATTAGAATTTATATAGTTTGCAGCAATTAAGAAGAAAAGCATAATTGCTGACAAACCCAGGGCACTATTTAAATCACTTCCTTGTTGACAACATATTTCTCCTTCCTAAAACTGAATGTCACTGAAATCTGATTTGTACAGAACCCTTGTGGACTCATCATTCAAATGTACTGCACCTGTCACCTGTGTGCTAGCATTCTGCTAAGGATCAATTTACATAACCTCATTTAATGGTTCATAAATCATACCCATTAAGCCCAGCTAACAGGAACCAAGGGTTCTAATTTATGCTGCCTTTCATAGCAGAAAATTGGGAGGCTGGAGCCTGTGGATAAAGAACCCAGGTCTTGCCTTTGATTGTTGATTGTGATGGAAAATGTATGGATGATGAGAACAGATTTTCACTTTATTGATTTCCTGCCAAAGCACAGCATGCTTTATTGTGAAAGGGGGCCTTTTGGCAGCAGTGCTAAAAGTGGCAGTTGTTTAGGAGCCCTTTGCCAAGATGACATCTAAGACAATACGGAGTGGTAAATACTAAAATAATATCAAGCTGAAATGTTAATTTTTAAAAAGAAACCTCCCCAAAGGTTCATAAAATCAATGATGTTCTCTACCCCAAAGCACCTCACTAATA
Source organism: Apteryx mantelli (assembly GCF_036417845.1). Classification (NCBI taxonomy): domain Eukaryota; kingdom Metazoa; phylum Chordata; class Aves; order Apterygiformes; family Apterygidae; genus Apteryx; species Apteryx mantelli. Next base: position 62,124,845 of record NC_089981.1, read on the forward strand.
AACATGAAGCCAGGTGATTACCAGGGGGTAATAATTTTTTTTAAATCTATTTTTCTTAAATTCTTTATTCTATTATAAATTATTCATGGTATTTCACTCAAAGTAATGCAGATGTTTGAAACCCACTGTAGAGTGACAGTTCAGCCAGAGTTGTGTGCTGGGCCTGTCTTGAGCTTTGTACTCTGTTCCTCCCTTTGATTAAATACCTGGAAATAGCTTTTTCTGTCATTTGATTTTCCATTTTTAAGTTCTATTATTTAGTAGGTGGCTGTGTGCCTTAGTGTGTGTATTGCCAAATGAAATATGAATATGCCTAGGGCAGTCTCCCCCCATGAGTTTAGCCTGGGTCTCAAATACCAAAAATAGTCTTGATATTACTTTCTAGAGTGAAACAAACTGTGTTGGTTTGTCCCCCTTACTCACTCTACATTACATCCCTTCATTTCAGCTTGCTCTATAATTTTCTGCTTAACAGTAAGAAATCCTACTTTTCTTTATCTTTACTTAGGATGAGATTGATTTGCAACAACTGAGGATTTAACCACTAATCAGGCAAGTGGGCAAATAATTTTGCAGGACTGAGAGCATAGCTTCTCTCCTCTGTCAGCCCGGATACTAATTTGATAAAGACAAAAAATGTGTTGGGGTTTTCTTTTTTTCTGTCTGTGCTTTATGGATTAAGAGCTCCATCTTGGAAGATGCTGGCCATATTCCAGAGAAATACTTAAGTTAGTGAACAGGTTTACTGATGTAAAAGACTTGCTCAGAGAGAAAAGACAACACAGTGGTTGGGGCATTAGCTGAGGAGCTGGGACACTACTTATTGAAGTCCATCACAGACTTCTTGTGTGACCTTGAGAAATTCACTAGAACCAAATCCACAAAATGCACTTTGTTTTGTTCAGTAAATTCCTAATATAAAATACATAAACAGACAACAGAGAAGGGATTAGAACCCTAATTCTTGCCTCCCTCCCCCTTTTGTGTTGCTATCAGCTAAGCTGAAGAACTGTGTTTGTGCAATCTTTTTATCTGCTGCTTTCATCTCGTGACTTTCCATTACAGCTCAGCAGGACAAAGTGAGAGCTCAAAGCCCAGAACAGGTTAATGTATTTTGGTGCTTTGAGATGGAGGTTCTAGGTCTTCAGCTGTGAAGAGACATGAATGAAAATCTCCCATAGTGCAACAACATCCTCTACTCACTCATCTATTTTATAAAAGGCATTGTGTTCTTTTCTGCCCATGTTTGTGCAGACCCTGCTCTAGTAACTGTGCTCTATAACACCTATATGATCAAGATCCAGAGGTGACAGGCAGTGGAACACTTTGTCTGTAGATCCTGGTAAGTCTTAGTTATAAGCCAGTAGTTCAGCTCTGTCAAGTTAGATATACTGGGCATCCCAGCACCCAGAACTAAGAAAAATTGAAAATTAGGTGAATTTTAGGCACCTTCATGGACAAGCAAAGATTTTATGGATTTTAAACTTGGGCTTTGAGGGAGTCACAGCTGTCCTTCTGTAGAGCTAGCTCTTCATGGCCTGGCAGTAAGTTCTGGTGAATCTTGCTGTGGCAATTTCTAGACATTGCTACTGTGAACTCCCTGTCTCATCCCTCTCCTGCAGGTTACTACTTTTGTAGCAGAAATGGCAGAAGGGGGTACGTGGCTGTACCTCAGCCATTCTAGTTCACAGCTCAGTATATTAGCTATTGAAGTTTCCACTAAGGCACTGGAATATGAAGTGTGGCAGCTAGGGAATGAACACACATTTGATTCAAAAGAGTCTCTACTTGCAATAGTGGCAGTAACCTCTGGCAAAGGAGAATGGAGAACAGATGGGAGAAGTAAACTACCATAATAACTTACTTTAGTGTACAGGAGTGGATCCTGCAATCTCTGTCTCAGTTTCCATTTGCAAACTGGGGAGACAGTGCTATATGAACTAGATACATACATTAAAAGGGATAGCAGCAATTAGGTCCACATCAATATCTTAGATCTGTTCTCTCAAGAGTAACATATATTTCAGTGTTTTGCAGTACTGAAGCCTGAATGCTCATTGTTTTGTGGACTGGAGTTCTACACTGGTTTCTTTGTCTCACAAACATGAATATAATTTTTTAGAGATGGAAACTGTTGGGCCTCCTGCAGTTATTCTAATACACCTGAGTATTGAGCTCAAACAATCCTACTGTTCAAGTCCTTGGCCTTTGCTACACAGAAGCCAACAATCCTACTGAAGAGAGGGGAAGCTTTGTAATCTCAACCTACATGTTAGTAGGTTCATGTCACTGTACTCATTTTCATTTCTGACATAATATTTCAGCACAAGATTCCAGAAGTGAAAGGTTTTAAACTCAAGCTTAGCTCTACTAAAAAATAGTTGGCTGCCAGAATTCTACCTGCTATTCAATTTCAAGGTCCTATTAATCAAAACAAAATAAACACAAAATCACAGCCCATAAAATATCACTGTAGTGTTATCTATATAAGAATTATTTATTTTTCAGAGGCAGAAGTGAGCTGAAGCTTACTGAAATAAGCATCTCTGCAGGTGCTGGGAAATGGCACTGGCAAATTTACTTATGTGGTTTGAGGTATAACCACACCCAGACATTCCCTCTGTCTTCCTGACAAAGGTTATTGCTGCTATAATAATGAGAGCAGCAGGAAAGATCATCTTAGTTTACTGTCAGAAATGCTGTCTTTGTCCTTTCCGAGGTGATAAACCTAAACAAAGCAATGGAGATGACACCTCTGGAGATGAGATTGTCACAGACATGGTGTTTGGAACCCACAGTTGCTGTGATCACTTTATTTATTTAAATTAAATTGCAGTTGTTTTAGTAAGGAGTAAAGCAGATCAAGACCAATGCTGTTCTCTGCAGAAAATTTCCTCACAGGTGCTATTCATTCAAAGTTTAGGCGCACAGTTCGCTTAATATATTGTGGATAGCCCACTGACTTGATTAGACCACGTCTAAAATTTACAGAAACTCTACTCAAATCAACAGGGCTACCAAGACTTGTATTGGACGATGATCTCCATGAACATGAGCTAAGCCTATGAGCGAGACTGTGGCTACCTTTTAAGTCAATCATGTTTCTGCTACTGACGTCCAAGAAGGCGAGATTTCACCCTACAGCATTCCCACATAATGTTAGTGTCATTAGTGGATACACACCGTAGTGCATAAGACTACCCCAGGGCACACCAAGTATGTGGTCTGAATAGCTAAGGTACTCTGTACTGCTAGACCTGCCTATCTGGGCATACACCTGTTCCAATCAGTTCATGTTAACATTATTAAACCAGTATTAAAAGAAAGTGAATTTACCAGAGCCACCAAACTGTGTTATTCTGAGTTGCCATATAATTTAGTTCTTCCTTGCCTTGTCCCTGAACACAGGCCTTTAGAAACGCTCCACACTGACCCAAGTCCAGACATGGTATGTGGGAGGATAATAAAGAAAATATGAAAGTGGGGAAGGGAAGAGAGAGAAAAGGTGGGAATGCAGGCAGATATGCAAGGTATTTAGGACTCTGTCAGAGTTGTGGTGACACATTAAAGTTAGACAGCTAACACTGTTCCTACCCCACTCCTCTAATGGGTCCTGTCACTCTCCAAGGCAGAGGTGTCTAGTATGCTCATAAATCAGTCTGTGAAAAGTCCAGATTCTCAGACTACCATATTAAAGGTGACGGAACTTACAGATGGTTTGATCTAATGCCCTAGGATGATATCTGCAGTGGTTCAGGAACAAAAGTCACCACAGCAGGTAACAGTGTCGGAAGGTGATGGAGAGGTTCTGTCCGAGTCAGTTAGAGAGACAGGTGTTCAGAGCTGAACAGTGTTGGTCTGAAATAAAGCTTGATGATTTATTCAGTTAGCTCCCTACTTTTACCCACTGACTTGTGGTGGGTACTGCTGGTGGCATTCACCAACACAGTCAGTCAGAGATTAATCTTTAATCAGCAGAAACCAGACATAACTTCACTGAAGTTAATGAATTATCCAAGTATAAAACATGTAAATGGGAATAAGGCAATTCTAGAAATCAAAGGCACTATACATTCAGAAGAGTGAAAAATCCAGTACTTAGAATATTTTTAATGCTTTTATATGAAGGTTAAATAAAACAGACTATGCAATATTTCTGAGGCGAGCTGGGAAAGAGAATACAAAGTCTGGTTCTGATCTAACATGAGTTTACTCTGATTAAACTCTACAGCGAGATTGTAGTCAAGTGCTCTGTCTCTCAAAGGTAGAGATCATTGTACTTGCAAAACTATGGCTGAGGATGATCTTTCAGTCATGATCCTATTGGTACAATTCATTTCTTGTTGAGATATGTCTCAAGATTACTTTGATGAGAACTGGAAATCTCAAATTAAATGCAAGATTCCAGGAAAATCCTAGACAGAAATGGTGGAAGATATCCTGTATGTGCTGTAGTCTTGCAACTGTTGTATTTCTTGTTCATTCCATGAGAAAACTATGTATGGCAGACTGAAAATGAGTTAAATAATTTTTCTAAAATTCAGTCCTTTTTAAACTTAGGAATGAAAATAATACTAAAATATACCAACACTGATTCAACTGTTTTTTTTTTAACAGAGAAACTAGAAAGGAATGGATTTTTTGAGGTTACAGTAGCATAAATAATATTTTTTAGTTTGGTTTCTAAATGTGAAAAGATTTGTGTAATTGCTCTGTCTGTCTTCCTGGTACACCCCACTCACCTTAATAATTCCTTGTTATGCTGTCTAATTTCTATAAAATTATACAGGGGAGTGTGAAGTCTCAGAAACAGATTTCAGATTCAAGCTTACTACAAGATGCATTAAAGTAGGTAGCTGCACAGGAGTGTAAAAAATAGTGCCCTTATTGCCAATAAGGCTGTAGTATGAAATCAGCCATGTGATAAGACATAAACAATAACACATAGCAGAGACCATGGAAACCAGCTTTCATAATTCTGATGTTCACAGAACTACTTGGTTCTTTCTCTAAGGCTTTTACATTCAAATCTAATTATATTCACTACAAACTAAAAAATCTCCTGAGTCTGATATTAAAGAAATCCAACAGGCTTATTCCTAGTTATCTTACTTCTCATTTTGAAGCTTTTCTGGCTTCCCAATTACAGTGTCTAAATAAATAAATAAATACATATCAGAACACAAGTTTTCATCTGATTACTGAAAACAGGCTGATGGAGTTAGTGTGCAAACTCCATTCCAGTAAGAGTTGGTTCTTTTCTTTCCTTTTAGATAAGACAGAGAGATGTAATTTAGATTAATTTCAGTAGCAAGTAAGTTCTATTCTCCCTTTAGAAGTATAGCTTTGAACAAGAAGAGTTTTTCTGAGCTATCTGGGAGGGAAAAAAATATATTCATTTTCATAGTAAATACAAGTTGAGTGCAATAAGCTCTACTAACAGTTACATTACAAAATAGCTTCGCTTATTAAATAGATCTCTGCATCTGTAAACCTACGTCCTATAGAGTGTAAGTATGTATTCTTTACTGCCTGATTCGTCTGTTCAATTGCTACTGCAAGTGAGGGTTTAACATGTGATAAATTGTAAAAAGAAATTAAATGCCTAGTCCTGTGAGATACTGACCATCTTGTTTCTGTTGACTTCAAATATCTTTCAGAAATAGTCTCTTTAAGAATGATTTTAAGAATTTGGTTAAAAATCTATCCTGCATCCCTGCTCTCTTCTTCCCTAAATAAAACAAAAAGAAGAAAACCAGAAGAGACAAGGCAAATTTGTCTGAATAATATCAGTAGCTTTATAGTGCATATCATATCTTTTGACTTATTTGAAACACTTTTAATTTTGCAATATCAATATAGACCATGGTGCACCTTAATTATGGGGCTTCCTCTTTATATGCTCTTGTCCTAACAAATCAAATTCATAACACTCAGTGGATTTTTAATCAAATTTTTTTTATAATATGTAGGGATTTTTGTTAGCTTTTGGGGGTTTTACAATCTAAAAGATTTTAATTCAGCTAATTAAGTTGCAGAAGTGGAGAAGAAACTCAAGCTATCATGGGCCGTATCCATTCATGGTGGAACCGCAGGAGACAACAGAATTACACCAGTGAAGAATTTTGCTCATTGTGTTTCTTCTACTTAAATTTAATTAACCCTTTATGAACCACTTTCATTTCAATGGCATTATATGAAACAACTCAATATGATACAATTCTTTTGTTAAAATTGCATTGATTTCTCTGGAGATGCAGATATCAACACAAGTCTCTGTAAAATCTCATCTCCTTTAAGGTAACTCAAATAATTGCATTTTTATTTAATGCTTTCAGGTTTTTAGGTAATAGAGTATCTAAATGAATTTGTGTATTAAACCTGGAGTTAAATTGCATGGGTTCAATGTTATATTATTGCTCTCAGTTTGCACCAGTATCACTGAGAACAGAATCAATGCTTTTCTTTTCCAAGTGAATGGTTGTACTTATGAAATAAAATGTACTTATGTAGATTCCAGATCATTATTATATAAAATTCTGACAATTTATTTTGATATGTTTGATGAATTGGGTATATTTACTTATTTGGATATAATTTTAAAGTCAATTGGGAATACTAAAAAAATAATACATTTTCATTTAGGGACAAAATGTTACACTCCTGAAGACATTAAAAAATTCTTATTAAAACTTTGGTTGGTAATAGAAGCTTAGCAGTAACATATAAAAGGGATCACTATAATTATTAGCCCCTGCTGTTGGAAAGAACTCCTTTTGTCACTGCTGGCTTCTAAGGCAGAAAAAATTATTCTACAGTTCTTCCAACTGATATGTCAAAGCACTGTGCAAACATTGGTGCTGAAATTAACAATTAGAGTAATTTGCTGGTATAAGTATAAAGCCAAGGTTATTTCTCATTTTTCCCCTTTTCTTTCAAGCAAAGGCAAGCTAACACCCAAACCACCAGGCTGCCTATAGCTTACTTGCATTACCACACTATATACTTAAAAGGTGCCCTTCTTGCCAGGACAGTAGTTAAATATGTGTCTAAGATGGAGACACTACTCAGTTCACTTCTGCTCATTTCAAGCTCCCTTTTCTTCTTCCTGACCTCATTTCCAAGCCTGAGTGATTATCATAAAATTTCTGTTGGAGAAGATATGATCTCCTCTAGACCAGCTCCCTAAAGGTACTTCATCTTAGGGACTAACTCCAGGACAAGGTGTGCAGCTGAGGACCCTGAGCTAATGGAGGTGTCTTCTCTGGCCCACCAACCATGTTCAACAGGTCAGCTAGGAAAGTGCCTCTTCTTCACATTCTGCTCCTTGGGGGCTTAAGAAGATGCCCAGTCAGCTGGCTGATTCCCAAAACTGCTTTCCTACGTATCTAACTCTCCCTGAACATGGAAAGCCTTCATGCCCAGCTCAGAGCTGAAAGTTCAGCAGGGAGCAGGTGAAGCTTGGAATCAGCTGTCCAAGAACCTTTAATGGTCTGGACTTTTGGTTGCTGTGCATTAAATACAAGGATCCCAGTACTGCAAACACATATATATATTCTTAAGTTCCATCATGTGAATAGCCTAATTGAGTTCAGTGGAACTATTCAAATTTAAAAGGAAAGTATTCATAATTGTTTGCACATTCAGTGCCCTAGAAGTGAATCACCTGAGTGCATGCTATAGTCACCTTTTCCCTTGAGGCTTGAACTACTCCTTTAAATGTACTACTAGACTCACAAGTCACCCTGGAGGATTAAGGCAGCATTTAGATCTGTGAAAGATTTACAGAAAGTGTTCATTTTCATGCTTTTTCTCCTATGAAAACAATTTGAATTTAATTTTTTTAATTGCTGCGGGGCTGTTTGTACATGTGTGTGTATGTGTGTGTGCGCGTGTATGTGTGTGTGTAAAATTGGCCAGTATTAGCAATCTTCATAAAGTGTTAATGTAATATTCAGTATATTTTCCTCCTTCCAGATACACTTTTTAAAACTTATCTACATTATGATAATTATAAAATAAATACTATGTTCCTAAAATAACTCTTCAACTGTAAAACAGATAGCAAACCCAATCTTCTTATAGTGAGCAACAGTGTACTTTCCAGCAACCGCCAAACACTATGAAAATGGTTTCATTTACTTCCAGAATTTGCCAAAAACAGATGATGACTGAAACTGGTAATGACTATTTTCTATTCTCTATCCCTAAGTAATTGACCATTAATTATAATATCAATAGGCTGTGGATAAGTAAAGCAGACACATGTTAGGGCTACATTTCATTTGTAACTGTTTTGTATATATCATAAATCTCTAATATTGGGCTATTGTCACACATGATGAATTATTGTAAGCATGTCAGCACATAGTGGAAGTCAAGTACATTCAAATACTACTCAGTCAGAATTGAATTTGGCATGATAGTCTCATAAAAGGGGACTCAATTGAGAGTTTCCACTTGCCTGCTCTAAACTTGTCACTTGTAGGTGCTAAAGAGCTTGTTGTGTTGGTTTAATTAGTCAACAAATCGGTCCTTACTTGATTGCGTGGTCGTATCACATATGTTAACACTTCACTGTTTGATGGAGATATTAACAAGTGACAAGAGTCTCTTGGTCTATGGACTTTAAAGAAGAGAAGCTCTTCTATATTATTTCATTTGGTCCTGCCAATATTTATTAGATCATGCAGGCTGCAGGCTGCCAGCAAGAGAAAGACAACACAAACATTTTTCAGGGTTATGCTCATCTGTATCCCAAAGAAGGGTCACTAAACAATCAATGGCAGAAGAATATAAGTAAGATGAGTGTTTTCTACCACAGCTTAGAAATTCATTATTTGATAGAGTTTGCGGCAGACCTCCTTGGAGCTTTTTTCACTTAAAGATAATTTATGACAAGAACAGAGAGGTTCTTGAAAATGCTATAGCAACTGGAGCTGAATGATGCCACTCTGGCACTAGATGCATAGTCACCAGAGGCCAGTAAAAAGGAAGTTTGCATTTGTATGAAGAACTGTATTAGTTAAGCATTCATCAGTGTTGTATAAAATATTCATATTACTTGTTGGTGGAAGATTAAACAAAAAAACTTCAATAATTAAAATGGCTTATTCCCAGGAGTGGGGGTAGGGAAAAAGTTGGTCCTCTGCAAGTTTGCAAAAGGGCTTGTCTATTCACTTTTTGTATAGCAGCAAACAAAAGAGGAATGCATACTTTATAGGCTCCACTTGTTCGACCACCATTCTGTTATAGCTTTTATCTGTGCTTTACCAGTAATCAAGTCTCTGAAGCATGTGCTGTAATAAAGGGGAATATATTGCATATGGAAAATCTCCTTAATAATTTTTGGCAGGTCTCTTGCTAGAAAAAGCCATCTAAAGCATTTTGATAGGTGCCATAAATGCTATTAGTCATAAATATTGACTAATGTGTCTTGACAATGTGTTAAGAATTATAATGAGAGAGGATCTCTTAATGCTTGCTATTTTAATAGTGTTCTAGCTAATTTTATTTCTTTTTGTTAGCAATCTAGAGGATAATTTGAATAATTCCTTTAAGAGGAAATCCCTTTAAAGAGGAAAACAAATAATGATTAATATACATAAAACTTCATTGCTTCCATCTTCATCAAAATGCTATCGCCTCTCTACTTCTTAATTTTCACTAAAAGGGTCAAATTGAACCTTCCCATCCTTTCAGCGCATAGGGTGATCCTCAAAAGTAAGGGTCTGGTGTAAGACAGTTGTCTTGATTCAGCTTGAATTTTTCATAGTGGCTTTAGCATTTTTCATGTAATGTTCCTAGTACAAGAAAATTCATAAAACCAAGTTAAAACACTTGAAATAAACTTGCTCATAAATAACCAAAGATAGAACCACATTTTAAAAAACAGTGGCAGATACGTTGCTTGCCTAAATTTCTCTTTGCACAATTTGTCAAAAAGGGTATTTTTGTACATTCAAAAGCTTCAACATATGTATACAAATGGCATTTTGTAAAAAAAAAGAATAACCTTGTTAATAACAAACATGCACAGATTTTGGAGATGCAAGTGCACAGCCTTAGGGACAGAAAATTGTACTTGAAATTTTTTTCAGCTGCATGGAGCTCCCTCATTAGTACAAATCATTTATTCATACATCCATATATAGATACACATTTTTTGTGGAAAAAGTAAAATTATTTACTAATAAGAATATCAAATGTAATGGCAATTCTGATTTTATTTGATTAGACTGGTGCCAAGTATTTTTATCTGTTGTTCTAAGATGTAATCTCTATTAGTTTGAATCACTGTTCACTTCTTATTCAAGTATCTGGAGTTAATTGTCTTATATTCTTACAATTTTTATTGCCGTAAGGATGAAGATGCCAAGTAGGGATTTAGGACCCAGATATCTTGGAAACTGCACAAATATATAACATAAGATGATTCTTGTCTGTGTCTTGGTAATACTTACCTTTAACAGTGTAGCATTTTTATGGTGTGTAGGCATATTGTGTGCACTTGGAATACGGAATACAAATCTCCAGAGCATTCAAATGATTCTTGTCTTGGGCCATATTTTAGACCATTCCCTTGAGAGATGTTCAAATAAGAATCTTTACCCAGATGCCCATAGTCTCTTAGGGAGTCTGCAGTTATGCCAGTCCTTTAAATTGTTGAGAAACTCCTGTGAATTGCTAAGTATCCTTAATTTTCGCTGATTACAGTGAACAGGGGGAGATTTTAGGAGACATTTGACATCTTATCAAAGTGGGGGTTTGCAGTGTCCTAAAGTGGTGACTGCCTCTGGATTTTTTATAAGTTGAGGTAATTTACCTTGACATTTCTGAAGGTATCCCACTCCCTGTGTACTGGTTCAAAATTTTCTTCAGAATTTTCTTCACTTCCTGTCACTTCAAAATATTTTTGTATTCTAAAATGTGTTAGCGCAGCTAACAGAGGCAGCGAACAGACGCAGCAGTTTGCGCAGCAGTTCGCGCAGAAGGGCGCGCGAAGGGACGTGCGAAGGGACCTTCATTTCTGTTCCCTGCGGTGTACACTTCCCCAATATGGTCGTGACACGCCGCACAGCGCGTTCCCCAGCGGCTGTTGGAGTTGCTGTGTCAGAGGCTTGGACCCAGACTGGCCCTCTGACAGTAGATGCAGCTCTACAGGTCTCAGGCTGCAGGGAGTGCTTGGGGCCTCTCCGGGAGGCCTGGGCTGGCAGCCAGCTCTCCTGCAGGAGGTGTGCTGCTGTTGACGAGTTGTGTCGTCAGGTAAGGGAGTTACGGGAGGAGGTCAGTAGGCTGCGTAGCATCCGAGAAGCGGAGCAAGAGATAGACAGGGTATTCTCGGAGACTGTACAGCTCCAGGAGTCCCAACCCCCTGCAGCAGTGGAGTTGCCAGAGGGCTCTGTGCCGTGTGAAACGGTACATCATAACATCATAGAAGAAGGCTGGAAACTGGTCACTGCTCGTGGGAGGAGAAAGGCTCCTACTCCTCCTGAAGACCTGAAGCTGAAGAACAGGTTTAGTGCCCTCCAGGATGAGGAGGAGATGGGCATGGCTGCCAGGGAAGTAACCGGGACAACAGACCCTGTGCCCTACCGGAACACCCGGAAAAAGCGGCGGGTGATTGTTGTGGGGGACTCCCTGCTACAGGGGACGGAGGCATCTATCTGCCGACCTGACCTCTTGTCTAGAGAGGTTTGTGGCCTGCCGGGGGCTCGTGTGAGAGATGTCATGCAAAGACTGCCAAGGCTCGTCCATGCTTCGGACTATTACCCACTGCTGCTCTTCCATGTGGGCGCCAATGACACCAAGGGCAAACTGGAGACCATCAAGCAGGATTTCAGAGCTCTGGGGATGGTGGTCAAGGGTCTGGGAGCCCAGGTCATCTTCTCCTCAATCCTGCCAGTGAGGGGGATGGATGAGAGGAGGAGGAGACGGACTTTCCAGGTTAACGACTGGCTGCGCCGCTGGTGTTGGCAACAGGGTTTTGGTTTCTACGACCATGGGACCCTGTTTGAAGATCGACAACTGATGGCGAGAGATGGGATCCACCTCACGAGGCGGGGCACGCGGGTCTTTGCCAACAGGTTGGCCAACCTGGTAAGGAGGGCTTTAAACTAGGAAAGATGGGGGAAGGGGAGAGTTATAGTGACAGGGTAGTTGGCAAAAGACTGCTCAAGTCAGGATGCCTCCAACAGGTGAATGCAGCCAGGGAAGTGCGCATGGGATGTGGCTATGGAGGACCCTCTTGTATCCCTCCTGGGAAACCTGCATGCTCGATCACCTCCCTGAAATGCCTGTACACCAATGCACGCAGCTTGGGGAACAAACAGGAAGAACTAGAGATGTGTGTGCGGTCGCAGGGCCATGATCTCATTGCCATTACAGAGACATGGTGGGATAGCTCGCATGACTGGAGTGCTGTCATGGATGGCTACGTACTTTTTAGGAAAGACAGGCCAGGAAAGCGAGGTGGTGGAGTTGCTCTTTATGTGAGAGAGCAACTGGAATGTATTGAGCTGTGCCTAGGGGTGGATGAAGAGCGAGTCGAGAGCTTATGGGTAAGGATCAAAGGGCAGGCTAATAGAGGTGACACTGTTGTGGGTGTTTACTACAGGCCACCTGATCAGGATGAGGAAGTGGATGAGGCCTTCTACAGACAGCTGGAAGTAGCCTCACAATCCCAGGCCCTGGTTCTCATGGGGGACTTCAACCACCCCGATATCTGCTGGAAAGACAACACAGCTAGGCACAGGCAGTCCTGGAGATTCCTGCAGAGCATTGGTGACAACTTCTTGACCCAGGTGGTGGAGGAGCCAACAAGGAGAGGTGTGCTGCTGGACCTCGTACTAACAAACAAAGAAGGACTGGTGGAAGATGTGAAGGTTGGGGGCTGCCTTGGCTGCAGTGACCATGAGATGGTGGAGTTCAGGATCCTGCGAGGAGGCAGCAGGGCACCAAGTAGGATCGCAACCCTGGACTTCAGGAGAGCAAACTTTGTCCTCTTCAGGGATCTACTTGGAGGAATCCCATGGGTGAGGGCCCTGAAAGGAAGGAGTGTTCAAGAGAGTTGGTTAATATTCAAACATCACTTCTTCCAGGCTCAAGAGCGGTGCATCCCTATGAGTAGGAAGTCAAGCAAAGGAGGTAGGAGACCTGCATGGATGAGCAAGGAGCTCCTGGCAAAACTCAACCAGAAGAAGGAAGTATACAGAAAGTGGAAAGGGGGACAGGCCACTTGGGAGGAATATAGGAATGTTGTCAGAGTATGCAGGGATGCGACGAGGAAGGCTAAGGCCCGTTTGGAATTAAATCTGGCTAGAGATGTCAAGGACAACAAGAAGGGCTTCTTCAAATACATCAGCAGCAAGAGGAAGACTAGGGAAAATGTGGGCCCTTTGCTGAATGGGGTGGGTGCCCTGGTGACGAAGGATGCAGAGAAGGCAGAGTTACTGAATGCCTTCTTTGCTTCAGTCTTTACTGGTCAGGCCAGCCCTCAGGAGCCCCAGACCCTGGAGGCAAGAGAGAAAGTCTGGAGAGAGGAAGACTTTCCCTTGGTGGAGGAGGAGTGGGTTAGAGATCATTTAAGCAAACTTGACACCCACAAATCCATGGGCCCTGATGGGATGCACCCACGAGTGCTGAGGGAGGTGGCGGATGTTATTGCTAAGCCACTCTCCATCATCTTTGAAAGGTCATGGAGAACAGGAGAGGTGCCCGAGGACTGGAAGAAAGCCAATGTCACCCCAGTCTTCAAAAAGGGCAAGAAGGAGGACCCAGGGAACTACAGGCCAGTCAGCCTCACCTCCATCCCTGGAAAGGTGATGGAGCGGCTCATCCTGGAAGCCATCTCCACGCATGTGGAGGAAAAGAAGGTGATCAGGAGTAGTCAGCATGGCTTCACCAAGGGGAAATCATGCCTAACCAATCTGATAGCCTTCTATGATGGAATGACTGGCTGGGTGGATGAGGGGAGAGCAGTGGATGTTGTCTACCTAGACTTCAGCAAGGCTTTTGACACTGTCTCCCATAGCATCCTCATAGACAAGCTCAGGAAGTGTGGGTTAGATGAGTGGACAGTGAGGTGGATTGAGACCTGGCTGAATGGCAGAGCTCAGAGAGTTGTGATCAGTGGTACAGAGTCTAGTTGGAGGCCTGTAGCTAGCGGTGTCCCCCAGGGGTCAGTACTGGCTCCAGTCTTGTTCAACTTCTTCATCAATGACCTGGATGAAGGCACAGAGTGCACACTCAGCAAGTTTGCTGATGATACAAAACTGGGAGGAGTGGCCGATACGCCAGAGGGCTGTGCTGCCATTCAAAGAGACTTGGACAGGCTGGAGAGGTGGGCAGAGAGGAACCTCATGAAATTCAACAAAGGGAAGTGCAGGGTCCTGCACCTGGGGAGGAATAACCCCATGCAGCAGTACAGGTTGGGGGTTGACCTGCTGGAAAGCAGCTCTGCTGAGAAGGACCTGGGAGTGCTGGTGGACACCAAGTTAAGTATGAGGCAGCAATGTGCACTTGTGGCCAAGAAGGCCAATGGTATCCTGGGCTGCATCAGAAAGAGTGTTGCCAGCAGGTCGAGGGAAGTGATTCTCCCCCTCTACTCAGCCCTGGTGAGGCCACATCTGGAGTACTGCGTCCAGTTCTGGGCTCCCCAGTACAGGAGGGATGTGGCACTACTGGAGCAAGTCCAGCGAAGGGCCACAAAGATGATTAGGGGACTGGAGCATCTCTCTTATGAGGAAAGGCTGAGAGAGCTTGGCCTGTTTAGCTTGGAGAAGAGAAGGCTGAGAGGAGATCTTATCAATGTGTATAAGTATCTGAAGGGAGGGTGTCGAGAGGATGGGGCCAGACTCTTTTCAGTGGTGACGAGCGACAGGACGCGAGGCAATGGGCACAAACTGAAACACAGACACTTCCATCTTAACATGAGGAAAAACTTTTTCACTGTGAGGGTGACAGAGCACTGGAACAGGTTGCCCCGAGAGGTGGTGGAGTCTCCTTCTCTGGAGATATTCAAAAGCCGCCTGGATGCAATCCTGTGCAATGTGCTCTAGGTGACCCTGGTGGAGCAGGGGGGTTGGACTAGATGATCTCCAGAGGTCCCTTCCAACCTCAGTGATTCTGTGATTCTGTGATTCTGTGTTTTACCCTGACCACTGCTCAATACCTTCTCTTCCTCTTTTTCTCTTTTTCATTTTGTATTAAAATTGTCAAAATCAATTGTATTTGCTAGAGGATGATCTTTTGGTTGTATGGCAGCACTAGCTGAATGGCCTTCCCAGTCATGAATGAGAGTTGTCTTGCCTGAAGCTCAAACCAGAGAATATTGAGGTGATGCTGGTAGTTCAGTCAGGAGACACGAAAACTGCACTGATGAGTAGAGAAACTCACTCTCAATTTAGTCTAAAACAAGGATGACTACGCAATCCTTAAGTGTAGAGGAAAGGGAGGTACAAAGTGCACCTACCAAATCATGGAATCATCAGATAATTGAGGCTGGAGGGGGCTCAGGAGGTCTCTAATGTAGCCTGCTGCCCAAAGTTGGGCCAGCTGTGAGGTCAGACCAGGTTACTCAGGACTTTATCCAAGTAGGTCCTGAAAACCTCCAAGGATGGATACAGCACAACCACCCTGTGCAACCTGTGGCACTGCTTGACCGTCCTCGTGTTGTAAAAGGTTTCCTTTATATCAAGCCCAAAACTCTCTTGCTTGCATTTACATGCATTGTCTCTCGCCCTCCCACTATGCACCACTGTGAAGACCTGGCTCCATCTTCTCGACACCCTCCTCATAGGTGCCAGGGGGCTGCTGTCAGGTCCTCCCAAAGCCACCTCTTCTCCAGGCTGAACAAGCACTGGTCCCACAGCGTCTCTTCACGGGGCACCTGCTTCAGCCTCCAACCATCTCAGTGGCCGTCTGCCGAACTCCCTCCAGCTGATCAACATATTTCCTGTATTGGTGAGCCCAAAACTGCACACAGTATCCAGATGTGGTCTCACCAGGACTAAGTAGAGGGGGATAATCACTTCCTGTGTCCGTGCTCCTGTGAATACAGCCCAGGATGCTGTTCTGCAGGGGCACACTACAGGCTAGTGTTCAGCTCACTGCCCACTGTGACTCCAGGGACTTTTCAGCAGAGCTGTCTCCCTGCCTGGTACTCCCTGGCCTGTAACACTGCAAGGGGCTCTTCTTTTCCAGGTGTAGGACTTTGCATTTGTCCATGTTGAATTTCATAAGGTTGCTGTTGGCTCATTCCTCCAGCCTGTCTAGGTTCCTCTGGGTAGCAGCCCTGCTTTAAGCATGGCCAGTCCCTCCAGTTTGATGACATCTCCACACTTGATGAGAGTGCATTCTGCCATCTGCTTCGGGTCACAGATAAAAATGGTTAACAGGACAGGTCCCACGACAGACCCCTGCAGTATCCCTCTTGTTACCAGGCTCCAGGCAGAGTATAATTCATTAATCACAACCCTCTGAGTCTGATCATCCAACCAATTATTTACTCATCTATTTGTCCAGCAACCCAAACCATAACATCCCAGCATGGACACAAGAATATTGTGGAGACTGTATCCAAAACCTTTCTAATGTCAAGGTAAATGACATGCACTGTCCTCCCCTTCTCCACAGATCTAGTCATTTCATTATAGAAAGCGATCAGGTCAGTAAGGCATGATTTACCCTGCTGGCTGTTCCCAATGACCTTCTTCTTCATGTGCCCAGAAATGTGTTCTAGGAGGACTCGCTCCGTGATTTTCCTGAGGAGCAAAGTGAGGCTGACCAGACTGTAGTTACCCAGATTGCCCTTTTGGCCTTTTCCTGAAGATTGGTGCAACATTTGCTTTTTTTCCAGTCATCAGGGACCTCCCCCTGATCTCCATGACCTTTCAGAGATGATAGAGAGTGGCATTGCTATGATACTGGCTATCATGTAGATTCCAACAGACATAAAAGGAGTCATGCCCTAAAAGCTTTTGAAAAATATGAGCCAGTTACATGCTAGGAAATAATAAATAGTTGCAGTGTAGGGAATTAGTTCAACAGTACAATTTGGGTGATTGTCATCACCCTGTCAATAGCCTAGAAGAAGCCCTTTATAAAGAGTGGAATTATATGGAAAATGTTAGAGAGAGTCCCTCTGAATCTTCATTCAGTCCATCTGGCTTCCTCCTCACGTATGTTCACTGAGACACTAAAGTAAGTTTTGTCCACTGTAGAACCAGTGCAACCACAAGGGGATGAATCCAATCCCCATTTGACTCATATATTATCAACATGACTGTTAAGTATGTTTGCTGAAACATGTGCAACACTGTCAAAAGCAGTTCTTTCTTGCATAGAGAGATGCCTCATCATGGCATGCATATGTGTATGCATAGCCATTCTTCAGATTAGCCACAGCCACATATTTATAAAACACTTAATTACCAGAACACAAAACACAGATTACATTTCCACCCTTAACCAACTTCAAGATACAGTCAGTTCTGCCTTGGGGGCTGGAAGATCAATGTGATGATATCTTGAGATGCTTTCCAGCCCTGTTACTCTTGTAATCAGCAAGAAACAAAGAAATCCAATTCCCATCCATGTGTGCTCGGATTTCCTTCATTGCCAAATATGAATGAGTACAATGATGCTTAGTTGTTGCTACTGCATTGTCTTAGTAACTATACAGGAGTCAGCCAAAGATGGCAAATGCACTGCTATTTGAAAGTGGTGTGGACTAGGTAGTAGTCCTCAGCTACTATTAGGTCCTTAGAGAAAATGTTTATTTTTAAAAATAAAAAGATTCCAGTGGTATCCCCCCAGACACGCTCTTACAAAAAATAAAATAGAAAATACTTGTTTCAAACATAAGCAGTGATGCATTGTTTCCCATGGGAAAACGTAGTCTAATACAAAATGTTTGGGTCTAACGACATTATATATCAGAAATGCATGGATAGGTTCCTCAGTGAGTATCATGATTGTCACAGTGTTATCTGCTACTAAGCCAAATATTAAATACACAGTTTGCATGGTGTGGGGCTCAACTGTCTTACAATCTCTGGAACTGCTTGTCTCTCTCCAGTAACTGCAAATGGGTCCTAAATGATGACCGGCTCTGGTGCCTCACTTTTAGACAGCTAAAGTTAGGTGAGATGAATCCTATCTAGATGAATCCTACTAGAGGTAGTGTGCATGCATTGATGTTCTAAGCTAAGAGGTTGAGCAGTAAACTAAGGAGGACTGAGGCAGAAATATATATCCTATTCTGGTGCACCTGCTAAAGGGATGGTATCTCTGACAAGGGAAATTGGAGTAGTAAATCCTTTTTATAAGTGTAGCCCAGAGAGCTTGAGGCAGTAACTCTAACACTACTGCAATTAATTTGGCCACAGCTCATCTGTAACAGTCCCTAATGACACAGATATAACTGCAGAGAAACAAGTATTGATTCTTACTCAAATAAGTTTGTAAATATGGAATCGTGTCTTATTAAGAGAATAAGAAACAGCAATAATGATCCTTAATTCTTATCTGTGGGTGCTTTGTACATCTAGTATATTCATCACTTATACCCATGTGTGCCTCTGCCTTTACATGCAAAGTACAGAGACTCCAAAGTGTCATCTGCTCAGCGGTTTCGAAAGGTCTGTACATGATCCACTAGGTGTCAGGGCACTGCACACACACGCATCCTCACATGGCTGGATATACAGTGGGTTTCTCTGATCCACGCTTGGTACCTGTGGGGTTTCCCACCAGACAGGTCCTGGCCTGCCATGAAATTGGACTTGGGATAGACCAACAAGCAGGATCCTCACTCTTATGACATGATGTGCAGACACTAGACACACAGTCTTTTTCTTTACCTCAAGATGACTTCTACTCAATAGTACTCTGCTTTGCAATAACTTAACACTTGTACATGTTGTCTGCGCAAAAAAAAAAAAAAGAAAGCAGCAGAGCTACTCACAGCTGACTTTAGTTTCAATCCAGATCAGCACTAAAATCTAATAAACATATGAACATTAAAAACATAGGGTGATCAACTGCAAGGGATCCCCCAAAATGAAAAGGTGCAATATATTATATGTCAAAGCCTACCAGTTTACTTATTTCCCAACAAACACACAATGATTACCTCTCAGCTGTAATTATTAAAATGTCCTTTGGCAGCTATCAAATTCTGTTTTGCTTCAAATGTTGGGTAACACGGAGAAACTAAATCCAGTTTAGAACACATTTCAGGCTGTCATACCTGCACAGTAGTACACTGGTACATACTCTCAAGTCACGTAGGTGCTAAGGAAATATAAGTGTATTTATAATATGCATAATGTTTAGCAGGTACTTTTGTTTTGTGAAAAAGGAATGGACATGAATATGTGCTCAAGTTTTCCATTGAAGTGAGGGCATGAATGGTTGTCCTGCTTTATCAAATATCTTAAGAACAGAAGTTAACAGGTGATTTCTAGTTAATTTCTAGCTCCTTATTAAGTTCAATGTGGCTCATGGCACTCCCTCTGACAATCAAAAGGTGGCATTTCTAGCTGCATGCTTCCAACTAATTTTAACCAATTGTTCAGTCACATTTAATAACATAATAGTATTTCAACTATTGATGTACGGATGGTAAAGCATTAAAAATTCTCAGTGAATTCTGAACATTGGAAAAGCCACTGCAGGAGATTGTTGTGAACCTGAATTTGACAAAATTTGAGTTTTACAGTGATTTCCAATTTTCTGCCCTCTAAAAAGCTAAACATCCCCTCAGTTCTGGATGGCATATGTGATCTGTAAAGTCTATACTAAAACATCAGGAAAAAATCTTAATGACGTTTTATGGATTTTATGGTGCCTTTCATGGCTCCTTAGTCTGTACTAGAGTGAAAAGAGTAGCCTGCAGAAGGGCCAGAGGGTTCATGTTTACTTGAATTCAGTGGTCCAAAATCTTCCAGTGAGGATCTCAGTACCTGTGCCTGCTAGCTAAACTGCAACCCTAAGCATTTCCTGGGGCTGTAAGGCCAGATTCAATTCCAGTAGGCAAAGCCCAGCTACTTTTGGTTTGCGAGATGTGAGGAATGGTGAGTCATCTCTCAATTTACAGCAAAATATCAAACATGTAAGTACATGCGGGTGCAAACAAGGTATATGCAGTAAAATATGGAACTGTGATAGTTTATTATGATTATTGCATTTACCTCTTACATTCTTACCCCTTGAGCAGCCTTGATTGCCACAAAAAAGAGACAGACTTTTGGAGAAATACTCTCTTTCTCATCTTAAAATTATAATACCATCTCACTACTCCTCTCAGCAAGGGAGGAAAGTATTATACCACCAGAAATGGAAGTCTTCCTTCCCTGGTAAGGGACCTGGGAGGATAAAAGTCTAGCAGGCTCTGCAAGACTGAAGTTGAACATCTGTAGATAAACACTTAAGGTCACTTTTAATAGTCCCAACTCCCTGTAACAGCAGCTGTTCTAAAAGTAATTAAATCAACTTGATACTAAAAATAGTCCCAAAAACGTTTAAAGACTTTCTAAAATAATTCTGAAGGGTTTTTAATCTGCTGGAAACTAGAAATTATTTCAATGAATACAAAAATATACTCCAACTGAGGCTATAAATATATGTGTGTGTATGTGTGTGTATGTGTGTGTGTATATATATGTGTGTGTATACATATATATTTATATATACACACACACACGTACACAGAAGAGTTTAAAGGGATTTTTACAGAAGAATGTAATGTGTTTAAAGGTCAATAAACAATATAAGAGTTTCAAATTATGGTCATTAAAAATAACCCTCCACGGAAACATTACCTTTTCTTCTCCTGTGGTTAAACTTTACCAGCCAAAATTATGGTGGATTTAATCCTGGAAAGGTTGACAGTCCAGTACCTTGCCCTTAGAGTACCTGGTAGTGCAATACCTTGCCCCTAGTAATATTAAAAAGGGGAGAGTCCCAACTAGCTCAGGAATTAGCTCCAAAACTTGCTGAGTCCTGGAAACACCCCTGACACCAACCATTAAAGCTGTGTAACATTCCTATTTGCCTTTATTCACTATAAAGGCTAGAAATGTCCTATACTACAAGCATGGCAAGGGCAGCTAGTCCCCTCTCCTGGGGGTGGTTTCCTGCCAACTGACCTCATTCCAGGTACATCCCTTTCACTGTAGTACTGCAGTGCAATACAATCGAAGAAGAGAGGAAAAAATGGTTTCATGAATATGAGATTTACAGAGAGGGAAAAGAACATGTATTAAAAACTTGTCCATTTTATTAAAATTATGCTATGCTACTACCGCATCACTTAATAGAGCAAGAAACAAAGTATAAAAACACCACTTCAAACCAGTAGTTAGGGTATTAAGGGCCTGATCCAATGACAAGTGAAGACAATGGGGAGGGTTTGTATCAAACGCTGAATGCCCTCTGAGCCCATCAAAGGGATTATCAACCATATGACGAATTTGTGTCATCCTGTGCTGGACCATGCTAATCTTATTGTGTCATTTCAATTGTGGTAAACATTCAGCTGATGCAAACATATATGGGTCTTACTTTTTTTCAAATTCTAAAGGATTTACTTAAGGAGATCTAAAATTTCCCCTCCTTATTGCATATCTTAGTACTGCAACTTAGTGAAACATTGAAAGAACTCAGGAATTTCTTCATACAAAGTTTATGTCAATTCCCTTACATAGCTAATGAAACCAACTCAACTGAGTAAATAAGATAACTGAGTCTTCCCTCACAGAAAATATTTTACCAATTAATGAAAAGTTGTCTTATATAAAGGAATTCAAATTTTTTTGATTGGCGCTAGACTCACAAACAGACAAAAATAAGCTGCCATTCTTCCATTTGATAGCCAGACGCTGCCAGTTGTTGCTAGGGCAGTCATGCTGTTAAATTAGGTCTAATGAACGAGTAATTGCTTTAGGTATAGTGAACCATTTCAAAGAAAACAAGGATTCTAATTGATTTGCAATTTGTTTGGCACGTTGCATTGTCTGGGGCTATTGATTAGTCTTCTGGATTTCACACTGCATGTGTTTCCCTTTATTAAGGGAATAACAGGTTACTGATTACTTTCCTTCTGGGTTTAATGTAGCGGTTAACGTCTACTTTGTTCTTGTGTCATGTCACAGGCAAGGAAGGAATAATATGCAAGTGGGTGGCCCTTTGCTAAGAAACTCCCCTGCTGCTTTGAGCTGTGTACTCTAAGACATGCTGAAAAGCAGATCAAGAGAAAGGGTTAGAATAGCAGGACTCACAAGTTATGGCCTGAGTCAGGCTACACCCAGGCTAGAAACTTGGCTTTCCTTCTCTGTCAAAGCACAACACAGTATGAAGCAGTTGGTGGTAGATTTGTTCTTGTTTGATTATGTGTCTACATATAAGGAAACATACTATAGTTTTATATGCCCCAGTTTATGTACAGCAGCAACATCTTAAATAAGGAAGCTTACAGTATATTTATCCTTTTGCTGCAAGAGATTCACTACATAGCATACATCTTCTGGAAAGCATGCTATCACACATTTTAAATCTATCTTGGTTTGTGAAAAATAAAATTAATTCAATTAACAGCTTTTTTCCTTTCATAGGTCAATTTTTTATAATATAGTTAATGTATATTACAGTATAATTCATTTCTAATTTCTTAAAATTTTTAGCTAAGAATGTATTCCTTAACACATCTTTAACAAGTATGATAGTAAAATAAAACAGACTTCATTATTCTAAAATTGATTATGGCTCTGGAGATTATTTAGTTTTAGATTTTGTACCCCCGTGTTGGGATCCAGTACAGATGAAATGAAGTGTAGGCATCCAGACTACTCGCAGAGTCCAAGGAATCATGGGGTTTTTTGTGTCCTTACCACATCTTCCTCTGCCAGAGGGATCTGCCATATATGTGACTTTCATGTATCTGAAGATCTTTAGCTGAAGCCTGGATCTGAAGCCTGATCCACAGCCAGTTGAAGTCAACAGCAACCTCCCAATGATTTTTTAGAAGCTTTTGCCGGTGAGTCCATCAGCTTTCTTAATTCATCTCTTGAGAAACCATCTATCAATTCTCAAGTAACATGAATGTCACTGCCAGGTGAGCTGCCATGCAGTGTCCTAAGTGCCCTCAAGCTTCACGTAGCACCAGTGGCACCAAGTGAGTCGTCTCAAAAATCTAGTCTTTGCTCTACGTGTCAGGATTTGAAATTTCTAACTTTGTAAAGATATTTTTGTTGAGTTGTTATAAAGGTGTTTATCAGCACCTTTCCTGTACACTAGGAAATCTGCTGAAAAAGGGTTATGAGACATCTCTGAGATATAGCACCGGTCATGTTCAGTTTATTCTAATGACAAATTTAAAACTTGGTAACTCATGATCTTTCATGATCTAGAAGTTGCTGATTTGTAAGTTTTTGAAGGGAGATATAGAGCAGCTGTGACTTAACCTGATTCATCCTGAATTTCAGAGCATCTTAAATGTCTTAATGAAATTTGTTCCATACTTTCAAATTCCTGTTAGACTGAGATTAATGAAGCCCTTGACCTTATAGGCAGAAATACAAGAAATAGTCTCAATAATGGAAACAAAAATAACACTAGCCACAAAAATATTTTGGTATAAGTTTTGGTAGGCATTTGGCATGTAACAGATAGAGAAGAGAGTGCTTTAAAACTGTTGTCACTACTGCTTTGGGATGCCATATGTAATTAATTTTTGCTTCTCCATTCACAAACGATAAACTGTTGTATACCAAAAGTATACCAGAATGATTTTTATAACCTGATGTATCATAATCTATTTCTTTCTATATTCTGTGATCTGATGACATCAGCATGTCCATGTCATACAAAATATATATTAAAGTATATATTAAACTGGTAATTAAATATTTTTCGTACAATATGGGTGACCTAATGTAACTGTACAGTAAAAGGAACCATAACATCTTGATTCCCCTCATGTTTGCTTTTCAAATCTTATAGCTGGTGGGGGAAAATCGGGATGGGGGAAGATGGTGCAACTGCCCAATAGTTATGGTGGACCATAGGCTTGAGGATAGCTATTTGAGCAGCTTGCAGAGACACGGCGAGACAGTTGAGGCACTAGTTTGCTACCCCCCTACTGCTCTAGCCTTTGGTTCAGTAAGGTAAGCCTGAAAAGGAGCATTTTCAAGCAAGAATGTGCACAATGAATGATATCCATAGCTACTAAGAATGAAGATTAGAAGCCAAGCATACTCCAATTACAACCTTTAAAGCAGATTAGAGATTAGACTAAATGTGACCAATATAGAAGCAAGTATACCCTAACGTGATATGATCTGAATTTTCCTAAATGGCATGTTATAGCCCATCATTTCAATCACTGTGTACTACTAGAGAAACTCAAGATGGTTTTAATGGGGAGTGATCTGAGCTGACCTCTGTTGATAAAACACATACATACCGAGGTGGATTGCTATGATAAAATTATGAATTTCTCACAATTTGGGGAAATCTTCAAGGAAATATTCCATTTAAGTGCATTACTGCTGTGCAAGCTTAATCTTTTCATTTCCTCTTGTTTTGTTTATTCCAGTCAGGATTGAGATATGCCATTTAATTCTAAGCAAAATTATGTGGAATGCAACAATGAAGCAATGGTCAAAAGTGGTTCTGCTTTTCACCTTCAATCATAGGGTTTGCTGTGGTACAAAGGCCATGTGATGCACCACATGTAACAGAAACTTTGCTGATGAATCCAGGGACTAACATATGTTGTTCTTTGCTGAGGTTATTGTGTACTGAGTGGATTCCAGTGAAACCTTTTTTTCCCACTTTGGGGGGTGACTTGTAGGGGAAATTCTGTTGTTTCCTAAATCTTCTTCTCTGGGGTTCAAATATTCAAATTTTATGCCTGCATCCTCAAAGTTGCACACACTGTGGTGTGCTCCAGGATTCTGGCCTCTTATCATCCAACAAAAAACTTGGCCACAAAAGCTCCCTTCTGCCCACATGAAAGGCTGTGCTCAAAAGAGAGCTGGGTGTGCCCAGATTTCACCCTGAAATGGGGTGTCCATGCAGCCAAGGAAGGCACCTGGTTCTACAAGGGAAGTAGAAACAAATTGAAAATTTGCTGGGTCAGGGAGAAAGAATGCAAGCTGCATGACAGATAGGCTTAGCTACTTAGGAGTCTCGCACAGGCTGAAGAAGTCTTCGGTTCCCTCCCCAAAAGTTTATGTAGTTTATCCAACAGGTATAATTCAATGAAGAACTAAGTCTCCTCCTTTCTAGTTAGGTAAGTTTAATCTTTAGAGGCACCTGTACAGATGTACAAATGGTAGGCATTTACCTATGGAAACGAAACTCAAAGGCCAGCATTTGTTCAAAGCTTTTTGTCTCTGACATGCATGTTCTGGTGAACCACACTGGGAAAAAGTGTATCAGGGAGAAAAATATCACTTGTGGCACCCAGCTCACTTTCTGTCTCTCACTTCAATATCAGAAGCAACAAAAGTAAGCGTGTTTCAATGCTTCAGCCACCCAACATTACCCTCAGCATATTAACATTAAGTCCATCTTCTTTTGTGGGTTAAGCTGAAACATAAGGTTGGGAACATCACATCAGCTCTGGCTAGCAAGAGTTAAAAATCAGTCACTCTCCTACATATTGGACTGGGCCTCAGTGGATGCAGGCAGGATATAGTTACCTTGTGAGCCACTGCAAAGCTCAGCTTACCACCATGGTTCATCTTTGACAAGAGTAAGATTCTTCTTAGCATGATATAAATAGCAATCTAGGCTTGCACAGAATTTTTTTAGCTAAAATTAAAGTCACTATAGACTCTAAGTGCCAATGGATTTAAGATAGAAATCTTGAGGACTGCCCCCTTTAACTACTTAATTCACCGAGGACCACCCGTAAGTGGCTATCTCCTTTAGCGGCTATCAGCTTAGTTTCTCAGCTGGCGTACATGAAAATATTTTCAGTGAAGTTCACAGAGGCTAGTCATCAAGAATATTTCCTTAAATATCAGATAGCTCCTGAGAAATAGAATACATTTTCCATTCTCATCTTTATCAGTTGTTCACTGTTACTGATTGTAATATTGTACGGAAGCCACAAAACTACTAAGCCTAGTGTGCTAGGTACAGTAGAAACATGCCTGTGACCCTTACTTCTTTTAGCTAATCCTTCCATCACTTTTGCCTTGACTGAAGGCAACTAAAC
The DNA here is from genome assembly GCF_036417845.1 of Apteryx mantelli. Lineage (NCBI taxonomy): Eukaryota > Metazoa > Chordata > Aves > Apterygiformes > Apterygidae > Apteryx > Apteryx mantelli. The sequence goes on from NC_089981.1 coordinate 62,151,075, forward strand.
TCCATAGTTTAGTCTCACTCACATATTTTACTCTATCTTCTTTGGAAAAAATCATACTGGTGTTGGAGAATGTTGCTGTTGCTTCTTTCTGACCCCATCTGTGTTGAGCTTTTTCACTGAGAAAAAAGGTCAATAATGACAGTTGCTGAGACAGCTAAACTTCTAACGTGGCTTTGCTGGTTAGTATGCACAGAAGCAAATCACATTTTAAAATATTTAAAAACATGGAGGAGTTTTAAAGAACTGTTTAAAAAACTGCTCTTAGTTTGGTGCCAGCTACAGATGCCATACTGATTACAGATTACTTAAATTCCCCAAGCCTTATTATCCTCTCACTTACACCTAAAAATTGGGAAGAATTCCACTGAAGTCACTGGAGTTACACAGGTGTAAACCTGTGCTGGAGAAGAATATAGCCATTATGGTCGGCAAGTTATCAATGCTTTCGGTGGGTCCAGTTACATCCACCTATCTATTAATACAAAAACAAAGCATGTAGGATATAATGTCTATGCTTAAATGTCTATGTTTAAAGCTTCATTGCTTTCAACCAGATTTCACAGCTTTATGTGCCAGATGAAATTTGACTCAAATATGTAGAGAAATAATCCAACTCTTAGGAGCCCTCACTGTACCACATTATTGAGATTTTTTACAGAGCATGTATCTTTTCCATACTGATCAGACTGCTTAGTTTCTCCAGGGTTCCATACCACTGATCATCCTGGCTGAACTTATTTTCTACGTCTACTGTTACTCTCTTCTGAGGTGAGCTGCCAGACCAACATACAGCATTCAAGATGGGGTTAATCAAGATAAAGATTAATTTCTGCAGCAATCTCATGATGTTAGTGTTTATTCTATTTTTTTTTTTTGGGGGGGTCCCTCTCATTTCCACAATATGGACCATGTTAGTAAAGATTCTGAAGAATTCCTAGTATGACTGTGAAGACCCTTGTAGACCTAATGACCCCAGGGATAACTACAACACCTGTTCACATGAAAAGTGATAAGAGGAAAGTTAGTATATTCCATGATTCTTTTTGTGCTATTTAGCTGACAGTAATAACAAAGAGAATTAAAACTTAGTGACCTGTCAAGTTTCTACAAACAGTCACCAAGAGCTCCACAGACAAGCAATGGCCATGAACAGATGAGTAGGAGACAAACTATGAGGAATAAATCATTAATTTTTTTTTCCTAAAAGTTGGGATGATCCTATATTACATCATTGTAGAAAACCCTTAATACCTTTGCTGTGGTCCCTAGCTCTCAAATGAGATGAAGAGTTCTTAGTCTATAAAAGAATCATATATTTCTTGAACAATACCAAGTTGAGAATAAAAACAAATTTGTTCCTTAGAAATTGCCTAGTGTAGCAGTTGTTTCATACTGCCTGTTGAACATTTGGGTAGACTGATTCAAATGTTAAAGCTGTGTTCAAACCAGAAAAAATAAAAATAATAAGCTGTCAGAATAATTACTAAGAACATACAAGGATTATACAAAGTAAACTGCAGCCTGCAAAAAGAGAATTGCATGTTAGCTAATTGTTAATTTTAGCAATTGCAATGGCTAATTACTGTGGCACACATTGACTATTAGCATGATGCCCCAGCACCTGCTTTCTCCAATGAACAGATTTCTTCATTGCTCGTGCAGGAGCAAAATGTGTAATTATTGGCCATCATTGGGGCGATTTTTCAGTGATTCTTTTGTGTGATGTGAATAAAGCATAATGACATATTTTATTAGAGGGCAAATAGCTGTTTGTTAATGGAAATGATTTGAAATCCAAGAAACTAGGAGCTAGGAGCATGTTTTCAGTATCAGCATGAATTCAAATGTATTTTCTTTTAACTCTTTATAAAAGAAGCATAGAAATCAAATCTAAACTTAGTATAATATATTTAATGATATGTGCAAACACAGCATTGATTAATTGCCTCAAATGTTTTCAATGCTACACCATTTCATTTGTTACAGCAGTCTGCTAAATTTATGCATTTCTTATTTAAACTCTTCTTTCCTGGGTATATAGTGTTAGCAAGATTATGTGGCTTGTTCCTCATTTACTGAAAAAAAAAAAATCATCTTTGTAACTTAAGCAACAATTATGGGCATTATGAGGCACATTTTCATTGCACACATTGTAGAACACAGTGCACTGGCATTATTATTCCTGAAAGTACATGCTTGAATGTATCTATCAAGACCCAAATGTCAGCTACTGAATAGATTATGCATAGTTATCCAAAACAGTATAGAGATACATAAAATCTCAACAACACAATATTCAACTTTTGAGAAAAGATTTTATTAGATAATCTGCATGATACCTGTGAAGAACAATGCAAATGAAAAAAATCACATATGAATCTGAAACTATAGTGGTATTTAAAACAGCTGACTGTCATTTTTGAAGGACAGATCATGGGTAATATATGAAAGTTGGCCTTTTCATCTTGTTGTTAGTTGAACACTGCTCAAAGCTGAAAAAAAGCGTGATGAAGGGACGTAATTTTCTGAATTCTGATATAAATCTAGACTAAGTCAATGGAAAACAATGAAGTGACTTGGGATTTCCAAGGAAAGTATAAGCCTTGTCAATCTCTGTGAAACTTTTAAGGTAAGCAGGAGACTTCAGCCTCTTAGACAGTGTTCAGATATGGAAGCCAAAAATTTTACACCATTTTAGAAGTACCTTAGAAGTCTCTTCTACCTTAGAAGAGATTTTTTGGCATGACTCTGATTTCATTTCATTTTGACAAAGATCCAGTTTCTTAACTTCAACTGAATTTGACCCAATTTATACACACATGAATTAGATGAAATTCAGACCTAATGGATAGATACAAAATGACTGGTTGAAGTAAATTAGCTTTTAAAACCATATTCAAATAAATAAAGCCAGTACATAGTAGATGTAATAGGAAGATATAGTAAAGGATCCTATATTCTACATTTCTCCTAAAATTGCATTTGATATATGTAACACATTTTAAAATTGTGGCTTCAAAGACCAACTTAAGAAAAATTAGCCCAACTCTACATACACAGAAAATCTGGTTTGTCCCGTGTACTGAGTCCGAGTTATTTACAAACTTGAGGAAGAAACTGTGAATGGGCACTTCCTCTTCTCACCCAGGGCCTATAGCTTCTCTGCTGTTGCAAGATGTAGATAAGTTTGGTATTCAGGTTCACTGTTTGACCCATTAAACTGGTATTGAGGTATAATTTGTGTGTTTTCCCAGTACGGTTGCACATAGAATGGGGTTCATTTCCACAAGTTTGAATAAATTTATCCAGTTCAGTGAACCTGTTGTTAAGCTTAGCAAAACTCAGTAGGTGGCTTTAAAGTCCTGTAATTAGCCCATTACATAAAATCTGTACTTTAGATTTTTGCACATTGGTTAATAAGTATAACGTGCTTTGTATATATAAATAACATTACATTAAATGATGCAATATAAAGGAATTAAAGGCCAAAGCAGTTAAATAAAATACTTGAAGGAGATCTCAAATTAGCATGTTTAATTCCAACTCACTGAACAGGAAAAGGCTTTAGCCTTACTGTACCAGTTCCATACAATGTGCAGAACAGCAGATATTTAGTCTCCATTTTACATAAGGTCGCTGTCATCCCTGACCTCTATGTGACTTTGGAAAAATGTTCTAATTAGCTTGTTTCTTTTAAAATCTAATCATTACAATATCTAAATATAGTCATGAATTACCCAGACAGCACTTGCCTCAACATTTTTTCATAGTTTGTACATAGCTAATTAATTCTTGATCCTTAATTTTTGCTTTTCAAATGAAATATATTAGAAAAATGCCGTCTACAGCTAATTAACCCATGCAATGCTTGCTGTTTCATAAAAAAAACACTTACCTTAAAGTTCAAGCTTTTTAATAGATGCACAAGTAAAACACAGCTTTGAATCCTGTTGCAATAGGTCAAAGTTCCACTTTAATCTGACAGATGATTATACTTTTTATTTTTAAATGTTGAAAAAATTACTTAAGCAAAATTGCAGACTTCATTTTCTCTTCAAATCTATCGATGAATCCTATCATTTGAGTTAATATATTGAAAGGTAATGTTCCATATATAACCATTACCTTTTTGAAGAACTTCTTTATTTAATAAAATTAATACAGAATACTATATAGCCCTCTTCACAGATTCAAGGTTATCAATACATGAAGAAACATATTTGTGAAGTTTTGTATAAATGCACAGATGCATACATATATATACATACGCATATATACATACACTACTATATTAGAATTACATGAAATACTCAGAGTTAATTCTTTTGCCAAAGGAAACTTGCTCAAATTTGATCTCATGAACTCTTGGATAGTTTGCCAAGATTCATAAATACACAGATTCTTGTGGGTGAACCTGACCCGATTTATGTATTTATACTGAATTTACATTAAATCAATGGTTTCACTTGATTTCAACCTGAAGCCAAACCTCATTCAGAATCCCCATCTCATTCATTTGAGATTTTAGGAATCATCGGAAAATTCACAGACAAAGCCTGCATAACAATCTTTATGATGCTCAACCAGAAGAAAAGAGCTATTGAAAGTGACAAATTTCACACACCTTTCCTTATTGTGATATGGCAAATAAAACTACCCCAATTTGCAGTAGTGTCCCGTTTTTCTTGTGCCATTTTATACCATCATCTTTGAGTGCCTTTGACATTTTTCCCATTAAATTTATTTCAATAGTCCTCTACTCTGCTCTTTTTGTTAAATATTTCATTTTATTGACAATTTTACTTTAACACAATTGCTTCTTTACACATATATGTCCACATTATCTACTTTTTTCTACTAAACATTGACATCTGGAGAATATTTATGATTTGGCCAGACACTGCACAAGGTGCAAAACCCACATACATTTCCTATTTGTTTCATACAGAGCTGATCCCATAAAACTGGAATAAACTTTGACCCCTTGCATAAGCAGTTATATTTCTCAGAACTATCTGGACTATGTTTGGAGGTAACAGAAATGATGAAGAAAATACCATGTATGGTATTAATAGATCAGAAAGTACGACTAAGAGGTGGAATGACTTGCATTGACTGATTGAGTATACCATAATTTGTGCAAAATGAATTTAATTCAACAGCTGAGGAAAAAAGATAGAAAGAAACTGCAAGATGGAAAAACAATCAGTAAAGGGGACAACACAAACCAGGTTGATCTTCTTTAACTTGTTTCATCCCAATACATTCCCAACCTTGCATCCTCCATCTTGCAAAATGCATCTCATTTGGTTATCTCTGAAGGCCAGGTTAATGCTCTGTTATGCTATTTTCCAACACCTGCTTAGACTTTCTTCTTCTGAAAAATTTCAATCCAATCTACTAAGTACACCATCAATTACACTCCTTTACACTATGGATCTGCATAACTGAAACAGTGAGAGGCGGTCACAGAGTATGGGTTATTTTTGTGAATGGAATACTTGATTCAGGCTCTTAATTGACCATGTGCATTAATTCTACTCATGGGAAAAAAGTTATATGTGGGGATCAATCTGCTAGAATGCCAAAGGGGAGACAATTATGGACAGGAATTGGAAAGTTGCCTTCTCCCCTCCCTAAATACAAAATTCCTCATTAACATTTAGCAGTAAGTTAATGATCCAAAATAGCCAACACCATCTTGCCTACTAACCATAACTCTCCATTTTCCAAGGACTAGTAACCATTAATGAATAAAGCACACCAATCAAATATTTTTTTTAAGTGTAAAAACATTACCAAATGGAAGATGGGGAAAACTGTTTCTGTTTGCCAAGTCATTTTGTAAACATATATATCACATTGTCAGGCAGCGTATGACCATGTTCATCCTTGGACTTCCTGAGAAACTGCAATTTAATTTACAGGGCAGAGAGATTTGTCTTATCATAGGTGAAGAGGGTTTTTTCCTCCCCCAAAATAAATTAATGTCAATGGAGGACTTAGTTCTCTCTTTCTAGAAATGGATGAGTATATACAAATAGGTAACTATCAGACCCTAAATCTATATATGGCAATAAATTAAAATTTTCTCAAGTGAGGAGAAAAGCGTGTGTTTATTTTGAAAATCTGGCCTAAATAGGAATTTGGATGCCCATCTTTGAAAATATTGATTGTATACATGTTGGTAAATATCACATCAAGTAATAGCTGACCCTGCATCATTTCTAGGTATCTGAATCTCTGAAGCTTATCAGTGGTACCTATACAGTAGCAAAGATACAGAATTTTACTTTTGTTTGCTTTTGAATTAAGACACTATTAGGGACATCATATCTGGAAGCATCTACCTAGTTTAAGGACTTTGGCTGACTACCGTTTAGAATATTTTGGGGTTATATAGAGAATTAACGACTAAGCACAGGAATGTATAAATAATATTGCTGTAAAAGTAGGCGAAGCAGAACAGACAATGTGTTTTCTTCACTTCTGCTTTTTGTGTCAACAGTACCATAGATGGTTGTTAGGGTTTGTTTTAGTTAAGCCCTTGGTTTTCCTAGATATAAATACTGATTTTAAAATATGTGCTTTTAACAATGCTTGACTGCTTTTCCTCATATACCTCGTTAAAGAATAGGTGCAATAGGACAAAGATGCTGAAGAGGTGGTGTGATCTTTATTGCTCCTCTGGTTTTGCTTTCTATAAGCTGACAGAAACAGACATCCATTACAAACTTCCTTTTCATACCGGAGCTTTCACAATATAAATTGAAAACATGTTAGCTGGGAACATTTTGTATGGAACTAACAAAAAAGGACACATTTCTCTTATAACTATTATTATGAAGGCACTGATCATGAGTTGCTAATGAAAACTGAGGTGAACTTTTTATTCAAATATAACAGACTACCCATGAGTGCTCTAGCATAACCAATCATGATCACACTCCACAGCAGCTGGCAAAGACACAAGTAAAACAGAAAATACGCTACCTGAGTTTGTGATGTGTGCTAGAATTATTGTTTCATCTGTTGAATTTATATTTTGAACTCTAGAGGTTTTAATTATTTGGGGGAGTCTGGGATAATTTACTGAGTTCGCTCCCTTCTCTCTCTTTTCCCACTAAGGTAAGATTTCTTTATATTGTGAATCTAATGATGTATACCTCAAAAAAAGTGAACAGCATCTAGCTCATATAACTCACCTGATTTTATCTACTATCTTGGAATGTTTAAAAGCTAGAAGCTAGTCCCATGTATTCCATTGGGACAGATAGAATTTTTCTTTTCCAGTAATATAAATTTCTGGGAGACAAACAGTTTGCTGGGACAAATTAACTGACTTCACAGAATACAGCTGAGCAGAGACTCTAGTTAAAGATTTTTTTCTAGCTGGTCAAGGTTATGCATTGTGAGACTAAATATTGACCAGTCTCCCAACTCAGAGGGATTCAAATTTGGAAGTGCGAGTTACAACGGAAGCTTCTGTGGTAGATCAGTTCCTTTAAAAGTGCAAAGACAGCTCGAACTTTGAAGCAAATAATGTGGTAGTCAGAGAGCCAAGAAGGCTGCTGAAAATGCACTTTGCAGTCTAATACATTATTACTATCACTAATGTAGAAAGTATGCTTCTGCCAGCACATAAACTCATGGAACCTGTTTCTAATATCACCAAGTAAACTAGGAGACAATTTTCTTTATAGTATATTAGTAGCAATGTTTTTGTCTCACAAAGCACTCACTCTAAAAGCTCCTGAAGATCTAAAACTACAGCTTTTTTCATTATTCCTTTCTACACTTGTTCTAATTGTTTCATGGGCTAACCATCCATCTGCATTTTCTATCACAGATATACATTAAAAAACATATTAGAGGATCAGAATAAAGAAAGATTACTAAAAAAGTATGACTCCCTATGGTCACCAGTGAATTGTGTTTTAGAATAATTCCTTCTAAAAGCGTATAAAATAGCACCTGAATAGTTTTAGCTCAGGGTTTCAACCTAAAATCCTTTTAGGCACCACACCTTAATGAAGTGGAAGGAGTTTTGAAATAAACAGTGATTGCAGAATCAGGTCTAAGCAAGATACTGTGATTGCATTATCAATTTTATTCTATTATTGTGTATAGTCAAAAAGAAACTTTATTTATTACCAATAAAAAGCCCAAAACACTATTAAAGCATAAAAGTTGCAGACAATATTTGCTGCTATTATTTCATATGAACAGAAACAAGTCTTGTGAAGGAATCTTTCGTTTCTGAGGCTATTCAGGTGACAGTCTAAAGACAAGCACTATTCTCTTACCTAGACTGTATATTTGACTACCTAAGAAATCACACTTTCAGAGGCAATCCTGCCTATGACCAGAACAGTTCAATTTATAGAAGGGAGAGTAGGTGGCTCGGAGAGAATAAGAGTGCAGGAAGAGAACTCCTAAGTGGAGGAAAGGTTTAGATCAAGTAAGAGAAAAGTTATACATTCTAAATTATTTATCCAAGCTTCTTGCCTGGTCAAATGTTTAGACACTTAAACAGAAATATCCACTATTCAGGATATAAACTTCCAATACTCTGCACTGCTCTAGTGAAATTTACTATGAAGCTTCTCAGTTTTTCTGAAACGAACTACTCCTGTCAAGTTCTAGCTGCCAGAACTTAACATACTTTCTCTGAAAGTGTTTTAATTTCATATTCACAAAACTTTTCCCACTTTAGAAAGTGAAGCACAAAAATTTCAATCCACTTAAAACTCAGTGTGGGAATTTGGAAGGCCTGAGAGAAAGAATTCTGCATCCCTTTTTTCTGCGCACAAAACCTTTAAAATGTGTAAATAAAGCACCAATTAGGTTTACCATTCTAGAGGATAATGAGAAGTGCCCATCAAATATGTTACATTCTTAAAATGTTTTGATTTAGCAGGATAAATTCAGAATACCGTAGTAGCTTCCAGAGTAAAACCTGATTGCACTTACATGTCACATTCATAAAAAACAACAAAAAACAAAAAGGAAAGGACCCTCTCCCCAAAAAACCATAAAGCTCTAATTGGAAAGCTTCCATCATCTGAACACTCGCTTCCTGGCATACATGAAATGATCAGTGGGGAAAGGAGGGTCAATCGAGACAGACTGAGAATGAAATTAAAATAATAAAATGTCTAAACATTTAACTGCAAATAGGAAATCTTTATACACACCCACACCCTATTCTGTAGCATAAAACTAAGGCAACAATTATTCATATACCTCCAAGTAATTTGCAGGCTCCACACAAAAATCTCATTTAAAATAAGAAATTGCTATTTCTGCACATTTATTCTCCCCAAATGCTGGCTAATTGCTGCAATGGCCATTATAAAGAATAATTTTCGCTTAGTGAAAAAAAAAAAAGGAATGAAGAGAACATTTTCTGGTTTTGTTCCTCTGCGGAGGCTCTATTCAGCGAATCCTGAATGCACAGCGTTTCACTGCTACATTTATTATGCTGAGAGGTCAAGTATTACACAGCATCTTGTATTACGCTTTGCATGCTAAGTATTTCACTTCACAAATTGACCCTTCGGTGTACTTACTACATAATGCTCTAAAAACCCAGCTAAAACGCAGGACAATTAGCAATACTTTGGCTCCCGCTTAACAATGGGGACACCAATGTAGGTGATTGCATTTACAGTGTTGCTTTCTTCACAAAACATTTTTGACACATTAAAGGTACTTTGGAATTGTGCAGTACCAGTCGCCCCTCTCCTGAATGGCTTTTCCAGCATGTACTGAGAGAAACAGCTACTGTAGTTTAGGGCTTAATTGAAAAGAATTCAGGCACGGCCCTATGAAGCACCAATTAGGGGGATATTATATCATAAAAAGCTGTAATATCCATTTTCAGGCTTGTTCACCAGCCAATACAAAGTAGGGCACGGCTTAAAAAGGGACGGAGCTTCAACCCGGGGAAGGGGGATGTTTGGGGAGGAGGGCGGGGGCCGCGGAGCGGTGGGGGGGGGGGCCACAGACAATCCTGAAATTAAAAGAAAAAAGAAAAAAAAATCATCGCGGCCCCGGCTGGTGCAGAGGTCCCCGCAGGCGAAGGCGCCTGCTTTACACTTAAATCATTGAACCGCAGCTTCAGGTTATTGTAGCAAGGTAATAACCATCAACAACATCGGCGAGCGCGTAACGCGGCCGCCGCGCTTTCCATGTTCCTAATTACAGACCGCGTTGGGCTCCGTGCCGGCCTGCCTCCGCTCGCCCCCGAGGCGGGCCCGCTGCCGCGCAGAGCGCCGCGCAGAGCGGCGGCCTCGCAGAGCGGCGGCCTCAGCGCGCGCGGCGCCGCGGCGGGGGCGCCGCCGCCCCCCGCAGCCCCGGGAACGCCCCGAGAGCGCGGCGGGATGAAAGCGCCCGGAGCTGCCGGGAGGGCTTTTTTAACTATTATTATTTATAGCTGTAATCATGGAAACAAACAGAACCCTCCATTAGAGCTAACGCCTCAACTCGCGTTTCCGCGATTTCGGCTCCCACCCCCCTACTTGGCAATCCAGAGGGCGGCAATTTCTTTTTCTTTTTTTTTTTTAGTTCATTCTGAGGAGAAAACAAACAAACATAAACTTATCGCCCCGAAAATTTTGGATTTCCTCACGTCAAGCTGCTAATAAAACGACATTAATGGATCAACCCTGTAAAGTGTCTCTTCAGGGGTTTTAAAGTACTTTTCGAGTGCCCCGGGAGCCCCGCGCGCCTCCCCTTCTCCCGCCGCCGCCACCGGCGGCTGCCCCGCGGCGCGGCACGGCGCGGCACGACACGGCCGGCGCCCGGCCGCCATCGCGCCTGCCGCCCCAGGCCCAGCGCCTCCCTGGCCCTCAGGGACGTAAGGAATTAGGCGCGACCCCACCGGGTCGCACCGCGCCAGTTACTCACGTAAATAAAAACGTGGACCCGACAGGCTCCTCCGAAATTCAAGCACCGGCCGCGCCCGCTGAAAATAGCTCCCTTCTGTCCACGTGCCCCGAAAAGGAGTGCAGGGAGCTAAGCGGACGTGTCGGGCGGGAAAGCGCGCAGCGCAAAAGCCGTATCGCCGCGGGCACCGTCTCGTCCTCCCGCCGCCCCGGGCGCCCCTCCGGGCCGCGCCACCCCCGCCCTCCCTCGGGCGCGCTCCGGAGGGCGCTGCGCGGGCGCCACACTGCCGCCTCAGGGTGGGCCAGAGCCGCTTAGGCACCATCCAGACGCCTCGGCCTGGGCCAGCGCCTGGCGGGCGCCATTGCGCCGCCTCGGGAGGGTGAGAACGCTGCGCGGCGCCATTTTGCTGCCTCAGGGAGGAGCAGCGGCGGTGGCGCCGTTCCCCTGCCTCAGGCAGGGTGAGCGCTGCGTGGGGAGTTGACAGGTGCTGATTTGCAGACTTCGTGTGTCCTGCCTAGGAGCTTTCTCTTGCTACATTTCCTTACCATTTACCTAGTGCTGAAGCTGTTTGCAGTCAGGATGGGCCTCTTTTGTAGGGCTTTGTACAGCAGTACAGGGCCCGGAGAGGACGTGAGAGAAAACTAAAGGCAGTTTTATTTGCACTTGCATCCCATGGTCAAAAGGATACATTTCCTTCTGACCTGCTAGAAGGATGGGAGCTATCATGCGAGTCATCACCTAGTTAAGCCCCCTACTCCTGTACACCTGGAGTTGGGGGTCAGCTGTACAGTGGGCTTGCTTTTGGCCTGCAAGACAGAGTGCTGAAGGGGACATTATTACTGTAATTATAAGATTTCCTAACCAGAGCATTTCTAAGGTGTGTATCTCTTTGCCATCAGTGTGGCAGTGCTCAGTGAGACTTAGAAAATTCAGGTGTAACCAGATTAAACTCCCCTTCTGCACCAGGGAGCATGATCTTGACTCTTGCAAGCAGAATCCCTACAGCCTGCTCCTCTCACTCCGTGGTTATGATAGCTTGATGCTGGCTCCTTTGCAGTAAGCAATGCAAGTATTAAGTCCAATGTCAACACAACTGGTAAAGAGAAAATCTTTGCTATGGCTTCCTGATGGGGACTGAAAACACAGTGAATAAGTACCTAAGGCTGTGTCCCTATGAAAATATATTCCCTCAAAAGGAACAATAAAGTCTGTATGTAAAAGAACACAGAGTTACAACACCTCTAATGCCTGTTCTGCCTGTTTTTCTCAATGCACATATTTCATTCCTTTCTCCTAGGGCTCTGGCACCACTCCTGTAGCGCTGTTCTAGAAACACAAGTGGTACTAGGATCATGGTACGGGGAAGAGAGACAAGTAACAACAGGAAACTAAAGCTAAATAATGTGGAGGGAGGGGACTGGTGGTGGCAAGGAGTTGTTCAGTGAGTGTAGTGTCTGGGGAGCACTATCTGCATGGGATCCCAGTTGCTATTACATGTGCTTCATGTGCTTAAGAGTAGTCCTGTAAGTGATGAAGCAGGATTTTTCTTCTGAAGTGAACTAATAAAATACCACATTCCAATGGAATATGGTTCCATCAGAGCCCTCTGCCTTGCTCTTGAGACAGTCTCCACGCATAAAGCACTGTTGTTTGTGAAGAGGAAGAGCTTTGAGGGCTGATACCAGCTGTAAACTCTAGAGTGGCCCTGCTTTCGCAAGTGCAAAGTCACATGTTTTCCTCCACTAAAGGCTTTTTGGAACTGTGCACATAGCAATGAGTCATGCTTTTTGCCATCCTTAAATTTGTGACAGCTCACTTCAGGTCAGGCAACTTAATAGTTTCACAGGAATGACCAGCGGTTCAACTTTGGCAGTATCGGCAGAGCCTGACAACAAATCTTTCAGCACCTGTACATAGCTCTGTCTGTTTTAAAACTTGATTAAATCTTTTGAACAACCTATAAACAAACAAAAGGAACCAAACATAGAAGACGGTCTGTCTAGGTGTCCTTCCTCTGTGAGCCAATACTATTAGGTGATGATGCCGGGGCAGTGTGTGATGATGGTTTTCATGCTCCACTTTCCTTAATTAGAAGCTTTTGGCAGAGGGAAAAGTGAAAGGATATTCACTATGACCACAGACTGCAGCTGTTTTAGCCATTCTTCTCAGCAGAGCGTTACTTAAGACCATTGCAAGTACATGGTGGTTTTGTCTTTCAGCAGCCAGAGCACTGGAATCCCACTCTGCTGCACATGCAGACCGAGCACTGACTGAGTTCGGAATGAGCAGAACATAGAGTCTGGGATTGCACTTTGCGATTTTTCTATATGATACAATTATAAACACTTGCAGGGACCTGTGGCAAGGCTGTTGTTGGGAAGCCTTTGTGACATGTAATGATTCAATGTCATGATAAATTGTAATGTAACCGAGATTAACCAAAACATACTTCTTATATGCCTTCCAGAGAAAGGTTTTTTTCTATAGATCAATCAATTTGATCACATAGCTGATGAGATGTGGGTGCCTAGATGGAAAATAAGTGTATGGTACTACATCAGTATACCTATATCACTGTAGTGTGGCATCTATCTCATCTATCTGTCTTGTCCACACTCTTGGATCCCTGGTTTAAAAACATCAGTTTACTTTGTTTCCTAGGAAAGGGAAGAAGTATTTAAATACTGGTAAAGGTTGATTAGCACCATGACTAGCTAGCTACATCAATTGGCAATATCCGCAGCATAGTACTGAATGGAATACACCTTAGCAACACTACATTTGACAGAATGATGCACATGCTGAAGCCTATTGAAAATTACGGGCAAGTTATGTAGTTATGAAATATTTTCAAGACACTATTTTTAGGTGTGCCATATTAGAATCACATTTTATTGGGCATGCAAGATAAATGTATGCTGAGTGTTATCTAGACTTATCTCCCCTTATCTGTTACGCTAATCCCAAAACAAACTAACTAAAGACACAAAAGAGAGAAGTATCCAATAAGGAAATTCTAAGGAAGAGTGAGCATGCAAAATTCATTAAAAGAAAAAGACATTGAGAATTAGATATCATTTTATTATCCAACTCCTATATTAGGTCTATGGTTGCTAAGTTTGAGACTTTTATTTATAAAGTATTTCAATTACTTACAAAGACTTACACAGCTAATCAGTTACAACTGACATACATTTTGGCTAAATACCTATAATTACAGTTGTTTCATACCTGAGCCCCTGTTATTGATGTTGTGTAACAAGCAGTCCTGATTGCTGACATCAGCCCACTTAATGTGCCTGCATTTATGTGATAATTGGATAAAATCAAATAAAGACTTTTAGTAACTTCATAAAATACAGTAAATATATTTACTGAGAAGGGTGTAGATCTCAAATATTTCATTATTTATGGTTTCATCTTTTTCTGACACTGCAAAGGAGCATGAAAATCACCAAGTATCTTAGGAAATGTTACTTTTTGAAAGTATGTTTTCCGGTGTAACAGTGTACAGGTCTGTGATATGTGAGGTGAGATTTGTAGAGAGACGTAGTATCTTTGATTAGAGCAGCTGAGATACTTAGAAAAAAACAGACAATTCAAGGCTTTGTGTCTAGAAGCTTTCTGTTTTTCCCGGCTCCACCAGCTGATCTAATAAACCACGTCACACTTATATCCTTAGACTACCATTGCTACATTAGCGTTACATGTTTGTGTTGACCCAGAATACACAGATGATCAAACTAAGGTGTGCCTGCAAATGAACATGTGGAAATTATGGTCTGCTTAGAAATAAAGCTTCAAAGATATTTTAGAACATCACCTTATTAAGAAGATACTTCAAAGGTATGAGGATAAAAAAGCAAACAAAAAGAATCTTCAGCCATTCTAAATAAGGCATTACTGACTGACAGATTTGGATTCAGCTGAAGATTTTTTCTATTTAAATAGAAAAGTTTGAAGGATCAGTTATTCTGTACATGCTACAAGGAAAATGTGTGGGTAGTGTACACTTTACGGAAGGGTCACTTTTGACATTAGAGCAATAAAAAACACATTTGTGTGCTCCAGGGTGAAATTCACTGCAGAGTAAAGGATCTGTCTACCACATTAACCCAACAGTCTGGATGTACAGGGAGTATGAGCACAGTCACTCTGTGCCCACTGGAAGCTAGAGAGGGCGATGCTCTGTTCCAGCTTTGGCTGTGCTCACCCTGAGTGACCACTGAATCCACAAATACTCTGTAGAGGCTTGCATTTTCCCCTTCATTCTGTTGGCTGAAATAGCAGCTAGAGGAGATTAACACTGCAGCCTGTCAGGCTGTATACAAACGGGCAGTTGAATTCCAGTCCTCAAAGCTTTCTGCTCTCCCCTGTACAAATCTTTATTTCAGTGACTCTGTCACTCAGTCCTACTAAAGCTCATCCTGTTAGACACTCCGTGTTTGGGTCCTAGCCTTTTGGATCAGTTTGCTCTTAAGCTTCTCTTGGTCTGAGTAAGCTGCAGCACTGCTTCTTTCCTTCACATCTCTGACATGTATCCTAGGCATCTGCTTTCGGTCTTTAATCCCTTTACAAAAATGGGTTCTTGCTGGCCACCTGCCATAAGCCTGCAAGAGCTGCTTTGGCTTCCCAGGCTTCTTATTATAGTGAGTACCCTGTGCTCCAACCTTCCAGGCTCCACTTTATCACTTCCTGGACATATGTAACAGTTAAAGTAAGACAACACAGAGTCTTTGTGAAGGGTGTAAAACCAGTCACTCTACACCTTGGCTAATACAGCTCTAGACAATTTACAGGTATTTCCTCACCTCATCACTCTTGTGCGCTTTCTGCATTTAGATCAGAGTACCTCTGCAGAAATCTTTGCCTTTCCCATCCTGCCCTCACAAGCTTTTTCCCTGAATTGTAGAATTTCCCTTCTGTATATCCATTTTCTTTTTGCTTCAGCTGATCCTGCAGTTAAACAGGACTATTCTGCTTTGAAAGTGTGCCCATCTGTTCTGTCCCAGCATCCTTTGTCTGAGTCTAAGTTACCTTTGGGTGACCCTGCAATCTTTCAAACTGTGGTTTAAAAGTAGTTCTTTTAGCTCCAGTTCTCTTTCCAGACCCTTTAGAAAGGCTGGAAACAAATGATTTCTTCCAGGATATGGCCATTCCATTCCTTCAAAATGACTTTTGATTGTTTCTCATCAGGTAGATATGTGGCAGAGCCATGATGAAGCAATAGCTGATTGTGCAGCCTTTAAGATAAAACAGTGGCATAGCAGTTTAATAAAATCAACCAGAATTCATACATTATATATAGATTATTGAGATTGCTGTATCTGCATTTCCACACCTTGTGATTTTGTCAGGAATCTCTTAATATCTAATGTTTACTTTAAATATCTATTTTCTGGAGACATGTGACTACATGAAAATACCAGCTTTCATTTTTTCAGAAAATTCCCATTCTCAGAATGGCCGTCTTGGATCAGATCAGATGTCTAGCTAATCCAGTCTGTGCTCTCAATAGCAACTCTTAAGGAGAGAATCTAAGAAATAGGACAAGTACAGCGTGGTACTTCCGTGGTGTCGCTTTAATAGAAAGTTGCAGAGAAGCTACAGAAAGATTTTTCTTCCATGAATTTGTCTAGGTGTTTTTTAACCTCTTTATACTACTGGCCCTACAAAATCCTGTGTCAGTAAGTTCCACAAGATAATTACGCAGCATTTCTTCTTGTTACTTTTAAACCTGCTATGTCATCTTTTCACTGGATGCCTCATAATTCTTCATTATTCACCTTCTCCATGTCATTTGTGACTTTAAAGACTTAGTTTCCAACGTGAAGAGTCTTAAATAGGACTTGGCGAGAAGCCATGTTATGCCTCTGATAGTTCTTTTTTCTCTGAATATATTTTAGTCTTGCTATATTCCTTTGTGGTGGATTCACTACGAGGTATATTTAAGCTGTAGCTGCACTATGGATTCATTCACTGGCACAGAGGTGCTTTCTGTTTTCTTTTCTATCCCTGTCCAGTAATTCCTAACGTATCATGTACTTCATTTGTCATTACAGACCACTGAGCTGGTATTTTCAGAGAACTATACAAAATGACTTCCAAGAGCTCCTTCCTGAGCAGCCAGTTAATTTAGAACCCATCAATGTGTACACAGAACTGCATATAAGCGGCTTATTTTTCTTCAGGTCCATTTCTTTGGATGTATCAACATTATGTTCATCAGTGATTTAAGTGGCTGCTTACTAAATGTCTTGAGATCTTTCTATAACTCTCCATAGTCAGCTTTAGTTTTGGGTAGCTTGAATATTTGTGTATCAGCAACAGTCTTTATCTTGTCGTGGTGTATCCCTTTTTGTGACAACTTATGAGTATATTGGACAGATGCCCAGAATTCACTGGCAACCTGCTTCCATATTTTTCTTCAAAATGGTAAACGCTTGGACATTTTTTTCTCCCTGATCTTTAACCAGTGTTTAATACACAAGAGGACCTACCCTCTTATGCCAGAACAATGTCATTTAACAGTCATAGGTGAAGGACCTTGTCAAAAACTTTTTGAAAATATGCCATATACCCTATCAACTGTGTAGCCAATATATATGAGCATTAACATCTTTGAAGTAACCATGGAGTTACTAACTGCTGTTTTCACAAAAAAGCTTAAAAAAACAAGCCCTCAAATTTAGTGAACACATAAATGGGATCCTACACATATGTTAAAAAAACTTATTTTAAAGCCTGTTTTGATTTGTCGTGCTTGGTATTGGCAATGCAACTAATTACATGTAATTGGTAGTACTTTAGTATTTATTCCCTTCCTGTTCTGTACAGCTTTTATTAAGCATGGCTACTTGTGGCTAGGGAGGAGGTGCCTCGCCGAAAACACATTTCACTGAAATAAAGCCTCCGATTTATTCTGAGATTGAAGGGGATTTCTGAAGTTCCTAGGTTTTGCATTGGTCCTGTGCGGAGTGGAGAGTGTCAGGCACCATAAGTCAAAGCTACTTTTCCTATACAAAGAATGGAATGACATGGAATGGTGTCATTAATAAGCCCTCATAGTATTAGGGATAAATGTAGAGAGGAAAACCGTAAGCATATTTATAAATATAATAGGCTCAACTGTAGCATTAATCCACAGTCACTGACAAAGGACTGCCCTGAATCAGGGATGATGTGGGGATACTGTGCTTCCAAAAGTACCAGGGAGTAAAGCTGCTAACCACAGGAGGACGTGGTCCTTCCAGCAAGAAATTCTCTATGAGTCCATATTCTTGTACTAGATTTTCCTTGCTCTGCATCATCAGTAATCCCAAGTGAGATGGACAGAACCATCAGGAAAATGCAAGGACTGGAATGATGTTGGCTACTCGTATAGAATCACCAATGGGAATAGTCTGCATGCCTTGGCCCTCATTAGCCATTAAGTCCCAGCTATGGAAATACTGATCTTGACATTCTTTTAGTAAGTGAAGGTGCAGAAATGTGGTAGCGAATATGATGTATATCTTTTAGAAGCAACCCTGAAATTCAAAATACAGCGAATACAGCTTTGCTTTCTTAGTATTTGTGCCTTCTCTGCTATTGCTTTTGTATCACAGTTTAAAATATCAATATCTATACTTCACTGCAGCTTGCTATTTTGATAGAGAAATGTACTCGACTCCCTACAGTTATTGCAATTGGAGGGGGATCTGATTAGGATGCTTTTCCTAATTAAGTGATATCACCTAAAGTGAGTTTCCCTACCATTGTCTCACTACAGAGTAAAAATAACAACAGAGGAGAATCATTTAGTTATTTTATTTTCCTGATTAAAATGTCTTTACTCATTCATATTTTACTGGGTAAAATTCCATCTTAATGAAAGAACAAGGGTCAGTTTCCTAACACAGCTAATTACGTGTCCTTGTATTCCAATCATAGTTAGGGCTCAATGCCACTGAATCTGGCAGCAGCACGTCTCAGTAGACCCATACAGAAGGAGAAAGCCCAAGGTGGGGACTCAGCCACCAGGGGTCAAACAAAGGGTCCTTCCTAGGGTTTTTTTTGCCCACAGTCAAGTCTGGGGGAAAGATGCATTTCATCCCCTCCCTGACCAGATACAGCATATAAGCACTTCTTCAAAATGTGCAGGAACTTCTTTGACTTAAGCAGCTTCCCTAAAATCTGTGTATTTCAGATTCAATTAGTATGTTTCTGCTCTGGCAATAAACCACTCTCTCCCGATGGGAAGCACTCCTCTAGATTTCTCTCCACTTCTGTGCTCTTTTTAAAGGTCCAGCTGAGCCTTTATTTGACCAAAATTCTGCTCTCCTAACCAATGCAAGTAGTTCCACTGAAACCAGTTAGCCAAATAAAGGGGAGTTAGAGCATCTTCCCTTATGTTTTGAGTTAATAGAAAACAAGTAAGATAGATGAGGTCTGTATTTTATCAGCCCCCTCTCTTTGGTTCACCATCTTATTTAGGCATGTGTTCATAGAGTTGCATAAGAAATCTTTTTAAGACCTTAAAAGTTAACAGACATGGTCCTAAAACAGTTATTTCTCCCAGAAAGAGAAATGTTTTATTGTGGCAAAAGAACTGTTGTATTTAAGAAAATATTAAAGTAAAATATATTCATTTCTCTTTTTAATTAAGAATTTCAGGTACAACTATTGGATACAAATCCTGCAGTTTTTACTTAAAGCAAGTCATTTATGTTTCTAGAAATTTTGCTTGAAAAAGGCTTCAGGATCAGGTCCAGGTTAGACAAGTTTTCTAAATAGAATATTATGTAACACTCATTTATTCATTTATTGTTTTTTTACTTGTGACATTGACATTTATGTTGTTTCATGTCTCCTCTGATAATTGTATGCAGCACAGTTTAACAAAGCAGTTTTCTTTATACTATTATGAAAGTTGAAGCAGGATTTCATATGTTTCATTTATTTCGATCTGACTAGTAACATTCTGTGTAAAGTATTTCATCACTGTACTGCTGTCTTCTGTGCCTTTGTGCCTGCATGCTTAATCATTAATGGAAAAATAGACCTTCCTGCAGTTCTGTGTTTTCTTTCTTGTACTTCCTTTCCCACTTCTGTTGTTTTTATTGACTCTATCACAATAAGTAACAGACAAAGAGAAGATTAGAGCAAAAAGATTTCCCCAGCCCATCAATAAATTTTCCTAAGCTTCATTAGCTTTAGTTTCTTAAAAAGACTTAGAGTAACATTTATATTATGTAAATAAAATATATAATCTAAGGGATCAGCTCTTTCATGTTCAGTAATATGTACCAAAATTAATTCAGCTGAAGCCAGTGACTTAAAATTTGTACGAGAGAGCGGAAAACCAGGCTGGTGTACAAAGTGCCAATTCTTGTCACTTTTGCTTAGGCAAAAATCTAGGGAAAGACAGCTGTGAGAGTGTTGTCCAAATAAGAATTTTGATAGCCAAGGAACGTTAAGAAGGCCAGAATTAAATTCCAGTATTTTCTAGATGGAAGTGTTTGAAAGACTGTTCTCTGCTTGTGTTTTTTTTTTTTCTTCAAAGGTTTTCCTTTTCTGTTGTACACATTGCAACAAATTCTCTCCTCATTAGTAGAAGACGACAATTTTGCCTGCTGAAAATGATAACAAATGATGTGATTGAAACTTCTCTTTAAAAAATTGCTCATACGGTATACCCTGCTGGGCCAAAGTCTCACCTCAGCTTTCCAGGATTTCACCTTACTCTCTTTACTGCCTTTATGATTTGTCTATCCAAAAGATTAAAATATTTTTATCTGAACTATTTGACCTTTCGCTGGGACATATTTGCTTTAGGAAACAATGATTTTAGAGGCAATTCTGTGACTATTTTAATATTCAAATTTGGCATTACAGCATTGACATTTTATTTACTAAAAACAGTGTCAACAATTTAATTTTTCATTAACCAGTGTTACTAAAATTGCCCTCAGTGTTAAGAACATTGGCATCTTTACAAGCAAGCAGTGTCACATTCAAAAATGTTTCACTGAAATATGAACATGAATAGCACAATTGTCCTGCTGGTCAGTTTTGAATATCTCCTGTAATAGGAGCATTAAATAATTTGAGGGCATATGCTTTATTGTAGTAGCAGTTTATTAAATACAAATGAAACTTTACAGAGGCTAAAGAGCCTCCATTAAAATTGTATTTAATTCTGCTTTCAATTTTTATTGTACGGGTTTTTTTTCAAAAACAAGCAAATTAATGATACAAGGTACTTGTCTCTTAAAGTAGGAGCCCTTACGTTCCCTCCTCCTAATTAATTCCATCCCCAGACCCCATTCACTTTTGCAATAAAGGTGGCCCCTGTTCAGCTGGGTTTGGTACATATACAACTGAAGGGCAGAAAATATTTTAGTATTATTTATTTGTTGTTACAAAAGTGAAGAGCAACAAACAGTGGACAAATGATAAATAATGTCTGTGGAAAATGTCAGCATTTCAGAAAGTTCAAGAAGAAAGCTATTCTCTTAAGCATGCTTTCTGGTCAAAAGATTTTTATCTTTTGCATTCTCTAATATCCTGGTTTAAAAATAATCATCTGAGCTTGGAAACACTGCCTCTGTCCCCAAAATAGTATATATTTATAAATTTGTATACAGAGAATAATAAAACTGCATCTCAATTTTTAAAGTAATACATTTTAAAGCAAATACTGTATTCTGATACATGTTCTAATAGTAATCTGTGGACAAGTTTTAATATTCTTCACAAAAGTGAATTACAATCACTCCTTTGGAAAGAAAGCATTTTAGACAGATCATCTCAGCTCTAAGCTGAAATGGAGAGCTGCTTAGGGCATTTTAAAGACTATGTACAAAAGTAATAATTTGTACACACCTGTTTGAAGTGCAAGATGCAAAGAATCCGAACCATTTAAATACGGGTCTTGCACAATCAGAATTAATTGTAATAAATAAAATTCATGAAATATGGTACTTCTCCCTGGGAAATCACTTGCCTTATACAAATCTCTAAGACATAAACTCTGCAGCCCCCTCTGGACCAGAATGTTCATTGAATAGTTGTAATAAGAAGAGAGAATCAGATGTTATTTAAAGGCACTAAGCAAAGTGTAGATGTTTAATACAGATAACTTAGCTCTGCATTCACTTAATATGGAAATAATTATTATAATGTAGCACTTCATTATTTATAATGCATTAAATGGAGAATTTTATATGATGCCTTTACAGAGCAGAAAGACAGTTCTCTTGCATAACTGAAGTGCACAAAAATTAGAATAAATAAAGAAAGGTTGAAAGATCTTTTTAAAAGCAGTATGTGTG
Source organism: Apteryx mantelli (assembly GCF_036417845.1). Taxonomy (NCBI): domain Eukaryota; kingdom Metazoa; phylum Chordata; class Aves; order Apterygiformes; family Apterygidae; genus Apteryx; species Apteryx mantelli. The sequence goes on from NC_089981.1 coordinate 62,173,280, forward strand.
ATTTGATGATTAAGAATAAATATTAACCCCCCAAATGCTAAGCAAATAGGATTACAAAGCACGCTGTTCAGTGGTTTTAATCTCTGTTTTTATGGAAATGATTTCAAATCTCTTCTCTGGTGCAGGAAAGATTGTCTGAAATATCTCTATACTTTGAATGACTAAGCTATATATTTTCTAGTTATTTTCTTCACTCAGAGTGTGGGAAATGTTTATTCTAAAGCCCAGATGAAGCACTGATGTGAGAAATGTTGTAAAGCATCTCATGTTGACTGGAGCTAATTAACTGCAGTGCTCCAGTGTTGTTCTCAGTTTTAAGCAGGAACACACAACACAATACCTTTTATTTTGCTTTTCAATAGATTTTTTGCTTAAAAACAGATGAATTCAATATCTGTACAATTTTAACCCTCTTTTCCTTAAAACATTCTTAGTAGATACACTAGGAATATTTTCTATGACGTGGCAATTTATGTTTATAAAGAAAGTATAATTTGCTAAACTAACTGTACTATTGTGCCCTTTTTTAAGTATAGTGTACATACTAAACATGCTATACTTTATAACTGCATTTCCAAAACAGCATTACATTTTAAGGGTAGACATCAAAGAAAACATAAGCCTAGACAAAGAATGTCTCAAAGAGATTCAGTGATTAACTTCCCCATTTTCTCTCATGTACAAGCTAACCTTGAATCAGAAGTAAATGCTGATATCCCATATATCCTACACTTGCCTCTGTATATCGTAAACATACATGCATTCAGGGTGTTAGAAGCTAAGATACTAAAAAGCTGTTTCAGCTGTAGAAGGAAGCATTTTTGTTATGTGCAAATCAGATTGTTCTAATATCTAAGACGTGTGAAATACGTAAGAATTCATGATTTACCTTTAGTTGCTGCCACTAGAATTTTAGTATCTAGAGAAAGTTTACTGTAATAAATTGTACTTAATATTAAAACACACCACCACTGTTAAAGAATTTGATTTAAAACACCTTGTATTTTCCATTGGCTACACAAAAAAAAAAGAATCTCTAATTTTTTACCTGACTAGCTGCAAATTTACCTATCACTTTTTCATACCACTTTCCAAATTCTTTATCTGTGTTTCAAAAGTGCTGCAAATTTACCTATCATCTCTTCATGCCGCTTTCTAAATCCTTTATCCTTAAATCAGAAGTGCTGCTTTATTTTTGCTACAAAACGTCTTCTTTCATACCCATACAGACTCTAAGAAGCAGAGCCAGAACAAGATATTGATATAAAACCAGAGGGTGTAAAGTCATCTGAAGATTTTAAATTCAAGAGCAGTTCAGCTCTGCATCACACAGGAGCCTTTCCACTGTCTGCAATGGGAGCTATGTCCCACTTTGAGACTGTATCTCTTGAGGTCATATCTTGGTATTAGTCTATGTTTGCCACTCTCACTGCCACTCTGGGGCATTAGATTGCCCTGATGCACAGAAGGGCTGCAGGGAGGGGAGGGATGGTTAGGTGAGCATGGCACTCTCCCACAGAGCTCACCTCCATGCAAGATAAAGCTGTCCACCTGGCAGCCTGCCGCTCCAGTGAAACACAAAACCGAACTCCCAGACTGAAAACTCCAGTGTGGAGGCTGTCAGCCATTGAACTGTGAAAGAAATCAGTCACAGTTGAAATACTATGTGAATTTTATGCTGACAGTAGATAGGACCTAGCTGCTCCCCCATCCTTTCTCTCCATCCGCTGTTATGCCCCTCAGACAACCATGACATATTCTTGGACCCCTATGAAATCACACTTCTATAAAGTGGAACTGGAGCTGAGAGGCCTCTTCAGGCTCGGGGTCACTGAGAGCATACTACATCTTTTGTTTCTGTTATGCTGCTCCTGCTGCTTCTAGGGATTTGAGAGCAAAGAGAGGAAGGAGAGACTTGTGACTAACATGTTAGCTGCAGCTTGGCAGGCTTCTTTCCATTTCCCTATCGTGCTACGGACTTCCAGAGGAACCTTGAGCCTATCCCTTCATCTCTGTAACTCAGCTTACTTGTTAGAGTAATACTCAAATTTTCTCGCTCTCTTTCTCTGGTTGAGGCTGGGGCTGTTTCTGGGTTTTAGGCACTACTGTGAGATGAATAAACTCCATTTTATTTGCACATGATCACCTTTGTACCAGAGAGTGAGAAACATCAGAGGCCCTATGTGTGACAGGACAGGTCCACGTAATGGAGAGCAGAAATCCATTCCAGTTCTCATCGTAGTCAGCCTATGTTGGCCCATAGTCTTTTTTAGTCCACAGAAGAACACACAGTGAAATCCCACCTTCTGGGAAGTTTCCACACAGATTAAGAGGAGAAAAGAGATTGCTAGATAAGTATCCAATCACCTATCTGCATTAAATCCCTTTTTATGGTGTTAAACCTTCAGAAAGAATTCTCCCCTTCAGGACAACCACTATATTCCAGCTCCTCCATATTCTCCTGTCTCCTCTCTGTTTTCCCTGGCTTCATGTTTTTCCTTTGTTTTTCTATCTTCATATTTCCCTGCAGCCACTTGAATTCCTGGTACTACCTCCTGTATTTTTTCAACCTGTCTCCTTCCTCTCATTATCTGCTAAGGTTTTGACAATAAAGTAGCTAAAATTGAAATGATCTCTGCAATGAGAAAAGAAGGTGTGCTGAGTTTCATACTTTCTGAAGGCATTGAGTAGGACTTCCTTGTTACATTTATAGCTGGTTGACTTTGAGGGATGGGGGCATTTAAAAAATGTAACTGTGATTTCTTTACAGTCTATCATCTGGGTCACTTAGACATATTATGTAGGCCAGATCTCTAACATCTCAGGTTTCTGAACCATGCTTTTTAACTAACATGGGTCTAGAAACACTCTGCCCTGAAAGTAGATCATACCTTTTCCATTAGACAGTACCATCTGCCTCTCTTCCAAAGGAAGTCCCCTTATTGGAAGTATTGTGTAGTAAAGAGATCCAAAAGCAGCCTTTGAAGCTTATTTCAAGAATTTTATTCTGGATGCCAAGCAAAAATCGAACAAATAAGAAAAGGTAGTCTGATTCTTAGTGTAAAGGACTAAAGTGAAAATGATGTTTCAGATTAACTGGAATTTTTCCTTTCCCTGACTATGCTGGGTTTGAAGAACCCCTTTTATCAGTGTTGTTAATGACTCATCGCAGCAACCTGTCAAGTCAGTTTTCAGCCCCAGTTAGCTCCTGGTGCACCATCATGAACTGCCAGCAGAACTGATTCCTGTGCCCCTCTCTCTCTATCCCTCCCTGCAGTGCCTACTGAGAAGGTTAGACTGGAAATGGCACAGAAGATATATAGGGGACTGAGAAGCGGGGAGCAGCTATGGGAATAAGCCCAAGAAATATGAATTCTAGCAATAAACAGACAGTGAAAGCTCTCTGGGGACCTGTCCTTCTTGGGTCACATACCCACAGAGCTCCCACTAGCTCTAGCGTGGATAGGGACTATGAAAGAGGAGCTGCCTTGTGTTTCCATTACATATCTGCTTTCTCCAGGTGAGCAGTAGATCTAGACCATCAAGGAACTTGTTTGAGAACTGAGTACTGGACCCTTGTAACAGCTGATTATAGCAGACATTATGGGTTTGTTTGTTTTTTGGGGGGAAGGGGTTGCTTTTTTTTTAGTGGGGACATTTCAGCAGCTGTTAGGGTTTCAGTGCCTGTAGGTGTGATGGCAGGTTTGTGGTGTTCTCTTTAAAGAGACCCACATTTGGCTGCTGTGCCTGCAAAGTCCTGGGGTTTCACATGCTGTGAAATGTTGGTGGCTAGTAATGATGGACCTGTCAATAGAACACTCTGAGATGAGAAAGTAATGCCTCTTGGTGGTAAGGCAGGCTGCTAGGGAATTGATTCACCCTTCACATGTGATGGATGAGAGAATAAGTATAGGAAAACAATGTCCATGTATGTATTGAGCATTAACATAGGGGCAGAGGTGTTTTTCTTCAACTAAAACATTTGTCCCCATTCACTGTTTCAGAGTTTCTGAGGGAAGAGGCTTTGCAAGCTTCTCTCTATATGAGATTAAAATAGGGTATAGCATTAATGCAAGTCTTTCTTATCAGTGTTAATTGTCTTGATCTTACATAATAGCCTTTCTGAAAGAGTCTGTCCTTGCAAGGACAAAGAGACCTTGATCTAGGATTTCTCCGAGTAACAGAAATTGAGACAAGAAAGGGCTAGTATGGATCTTTAGTCCTACTGCCAGCACACCACAGGCCACTGTACTTTGCCCAGTAATTTCTGCATTAGGTTTCTGTCCAAGCTCCAACATACCTCTAGAAAGACATGCAACTTTGAGTTAAAGTGATGGAGAATCTACCACACCACACTTACGCCTTCACTATTAAAGATTTGTACCTTATTTCAGGTGGACTTTGCCTAGCCTAAGCTTTCAGCTAGGGTGTCATTATGCCTTTTTTCTACTAAATTAAAGACATCTAGTATAGGAAATCTTTTCTTAGTTGCATGTAGACTGTGATTGTGTCATCTCAACCTCTTTTCTGCTGCCCTGGAAAAACACACTTCATTGATTTTGTGTACTGGAAAAGCACCTCATATTCCTTAAATAAATATAATTTAAATGTTGCTCCTGTATTGGGGTAGAAATGGACCGCATGAGAGTGAACAAAATGGAGGGTTCTTGTATTTGCAATGAATAAAATAAAATAATAGAGAGCATCATGTAGGGAGGGAAAAGAGTTTGGACTGTGGCACAGATTTTTGTTTCCAGTTGCTATGTGAATTATATAGGCAGGAAATGATTCTTCACACTGTAAGAAGACTCCTTAAAACTTGAGGTTCTTCTGCTTCAAGGTGCATATTAACTATTCAGGATAATTTTTGTGCAGTTCTGGTCAAAATGGTGATGAATAGTGCATGGTCTGAACTGAGATAATAACAGCAATGAAGACACTAAAAATAGAAGAGTAGATTTTCAGATCCTAAAGCACTGCTTACTGAGTCTCACAAGACAGGAGGAAGAATAACTTGTCCTGGTCCCCCCACTCTCTGCACTTTTTAGAGAAAAGCTTAGATTAGAAACTACCAGGGAAGAACGTGGTGGAAGTGATTCCAAGCTGCAAAGCACACTGAGAAAGGGCAACCCTAACTTTAATGTAACACCACAAAAAATGTTGCCCTGTGGAATATTCTGTTTATTTAGGTCAGCAGAGCTGAGGAACGGAGGGACCTTAAACTGCCACATGTGGATCACATCATGGTTTAGTGGTGGAACTCCTTGCCACAAAATATCTGTGGGAAAGTCCAAGAATTAATGAAATTCAGAAAGCTACCAGACATGTATGAGAAAGCTCTCTTTTGAGCAGTTTATTCCATACTTTCCCATTTTGAGCACCCTGTTTTAGAAGCAGTAGTTAGTACTATTGTCAGAGAGAAGGATACTGAGTTATATGAGCTACCGGTCTGATTTGACCTTGCCTTTTCTATATAATCTTTTTTTTCTAAGCCTAACCATTGCCTTACAGATAATGTTCTAGTATCAGTGAACTTTTGCACATTCACATCATCCCCATTTCTCTCCTGTACCTCCAGTAGTACCAGCATTTTTGTCTGACCTGTAATATCCTCATACCTCCCCATGGGCCTTATCCCCTTCACTAGAGCCTGGTATTTATTGCTGCAGCCCATTACTAGAAACGAGTGGCAGAAGTTTTTCTCACTTCAGCCAGAAAAGTAGCCCAGACTTCCAGAACAGCCTGTCTCCCTTTTGTTGTTCCTCCAAGCTTTGGGACCAGTGTGCGTTACAGTGCAAGTTCTTGTTTGCAACACAAGTTCTGGATCACTCAGGGCTCAGTTTCCTGACTATTTTGCACTAGGCTTTCCTGGGTAAAGACAGGATACCCAAAAGGAAAGTGACTGCAAAGTCATTTTTGAAATCTGGCTTCCAGTTTAGAGTCAGCGACTTTTTGCACTATTTGCCAAAAAAATCAGGCTGTGGCTGAGGCATATTTTTTAATAAATTCTGTCAAAACATTAAACACGTCTTCATATCTCTAAAATATTAACTCTATTCTGAATCATCAGAAAAATTCTGCTCTACTTTTTGTTCATAGGGACCAAAACAGTCTAAAAAGCTTTCAGAGAGTGGAGAAAATAGTGTTTTGCAGCACAGTCCTTAAATTTATGGGTTATTTCTACTCAAAAAATGTAGAAAATAGACTCATTTGATTGCTCTATGCACAGCAGCTTAAAACAACCAATAATAAAGGTTGCATACTGGAATGTCAAAGTTTAAAAATGCTGCATTTCCATTATTTATATTGCTAGAGAGTGTAATTGCTCTGTGATTTATGTCTTGTGAAGGAATCTTGAGATCTGGGTTTGACTTACCTAAATTGTTAGAGATAAGAGATAGAAAAAAATGTTGAAATGTCTTTATCACCAAGGTCTTCCTTTTTACAGACAGATCACTCAATGTGGCATAAGAAATCCCAGTGCTTTAAATCTATAAGCCAGGACTAGACTGGTCAGGTTTCACTCTAGATCAGTAGATCTGGCCAAGTAGCAATAGCCTAGTGGGAAGAAAAAAGCAGTAAATCTTATGATTTAGCTTCTTCACTCAAAGATATCTGTAACCCAAAGGACTTCAAATGAGAGGAAAGTCATGTGAAATACCAAGTTTCTGGGTGAGACTTTGTTGAGAGTTTTTCTCACTGGCCTTCACTGGCTTCTGCAGCAAAGTCTGTTCTCACCTCTGAGCTTCCCTAAAACATACCCTGGAGAGGTGATGTAATTGCTTCTTCAGAAGCCAAGAAAGCTTTTTGATTAAATTCAGCATAAACAGAACAAGGCCATTTCTGGACATTTTAAAGCCTTGTCTCAACTTTTCCACAGAACTGTTTTTTGATACTCCTTGGTCCAAACTCTCTCTGGCTAGAAAGACTTCCATTGCAACCTAGGAAGCTCTTGGTTGCAGGTTGTATTTCACTTTTCTTATCAAAGGAGCATGCTGGAGTCCCTCTTAGTGTAATTTGGAGACTTATCATCCACGAGCCCATTTATCCCCTGTGCTATTTCAGCACAAAACTGTTGTGCGTTACTGTGTTGGAAAACCTGTCCTTTCTTAGAGGTGGTGCACTGCCAGAATGATCCAAATAGACTGTGAATGGAGCTCACTTGCATAGTTGCCTCCAGTTTCTGTTAAGATGGGGATGGAGAATCTTTGGAAAATGGGATTATTTTTCTTATCTTCCATGCTATTTTTGCAGAGCTTTGCACATGTTAACATTGCCCTGTGTTGTTTCTTCATGCTTTTTCTCTATTCTTAGTGCAACTGCTGTTGTTATCCTAATCTTGCATGAGATAATGCTAGGGAAGAAAAAAAAACTTCTCTCAGATTTTGCTCGTCTATAAGCATTTTTCAGTAAATACATGGATTTACCAATATGTTGAGAGAAGTATCAGTGTTACCTGCTAGCTTTCATCTCTCCTTTAATGTTTCTCTAGACCCAGGTTCTGTCTTGCCCTTAGGCATTAACAATGTTGCACGTTTCAGTTTCCTTTGCTGTATTGTTTGCCTTTTGTTCAGCTGTTTCTCTCCTGTATTTTCTGTGAATATCCCACATCCATGCAATCACAGGCACTGCAAGCAGGGAAAAGGAGTGGCAGAGATACTGTATGACTCTTGGACTGGTACCCCCAGAAATCTTGTCATTCCATCACTCAGTCAGCCCTGTTCAAGCCTGATTTAAAACCGATTGAGTTGTGGACTGAGTTGCTTTCATCTGTAAAATAGCCTTTTAAGGCAAGAAGAATTGCCCATTCTTTCAGACTGCAAGAAGAGAACATATTTGCCTGCATGACACCATTTTAATAAGAATAATTTTCTTAACATTAAAATCAGTGGATTTGAGGCATCCTATTTTCTGCAGAGAGTATCCTTTCATTTTACTATTTTATTTTCTTAGAGCAAAGATTGTTTGGCAAATGTATCTCCACACCATGATAGGAAAAGGCTGAAGAGCACTTTATTTTGCAGAAATATCATGGTGAACCTCAAGTTTCTTAAGGAAAAAATGTGTCTGTGATTATGAACTGAAAGGAAAAAGAGAAATTGTAAATCACTGCAGGTCTAAGGAAGGAATGAAAATCTGAAGTTTAAAAATAATGCCACAAGACTTCTGCAAAGTTGAGATTTCTGTTAAAAAAACAGTCTATCTCGTATCCCTCTTGCAGCCTTGAAACAAGGCTTTTAAAGTGATAATGCTAGACTACTCCAACACTCCCTGTAAAGAACTTCTCAGGTCAAATGGCGAAAGCCTAGAAGCAAAGTTGTGGAGCAGGATATACGCAGGAGCTCTTGATTTTCCACTCCAGTTCTCAGTTTTGCACTCAGCATTAGGACAGAGATTGCTCAGCGAGTAACTAGCTCACTTTTAAAAATGTGACATTTTACTTCAGCAGTCACGGTCGGGCTGACATGTCCTGAGCGGTATAGGCTAATGGGTGTAAAAAATGCATGCAGTATTTTTATTTTTAACTGTTGTTACTTATTAGAGTAAACCGCTAAGAGAAGAGAATGACAAAAGAGCAGTGGGTTATTGGTATCACTGCCTGTGGGTTATTGTGGGAAGTATGCGTGATAAAGAGCCATTTGCTGTCACCAAGGAAATGCAGAATAACTTTAGGAGGAGTAATATCATTGCACCTGACCGGGTCAAGGTTATAATGGTGGCTGTTGGGCATGTACTGATGCTACTAAACCCCTATTAACATGGAAAGGCTTGATCCTATTCCACTGAGAGCCGGGGGAGTCTTGCATCGTAACTTCAGTGGGAACAGGATCGGGCCCAAACCGTCTTAACACAGACTATTGATGACAAATTTCTCACATGGGAGAAAAAATAGTGCCCGATTTTTGAGAAGAATGACCCCAAGTTGTAAGAGCAGGGGCACATTTTTGGAAGATTCCGTTTTTATTCACAGAGACTTGCTAAAGACTTTCTGAAATGTCCTAAATGTGACAATAGAAAAAAAGAAGAAGAAGAAGAAGAAAGAAAAAAGAAGGGAAACGTTTCCGTTTAAATAAAATATTTCTGATGTGAGAAGATGGCACTTCAAAACCGTAATTATAGAAATGTTAGTAGTAAAAAGCATCCTTCATAACCTGGCAATACAAAACCCGAGCACAAACATAAACTTGTCATCCGAGTGGGAAAAGCATCCCTCCAAGTATGATTTTTTTCCCCTCTCACCACTTTTATATCCGAAATTTGAAAGTATCGGACAACTACAGGCAGGTGGCGTGGTTTGTTTTCATTTTTTAAAGCTGTGCTACGGGAACGGTGTATTTAAATTGCCTATAGCCGAAGCGCGCGGCGCGCCCCAATTCCCAGGAGACGGGCTGCGAGCAGGGAGGCAGCCGTGGGAGACGGGCAGTTTAGGCTTCGCGCTCGTAACAAATCGATCCTCGACTGCAGCACACACTAACAGTAGCAGCACTGATTGCTTTAATACCAGCCGGTGCCGGCCCCAGGGCTGAGGCTGGTTCGCCTAAGAGCCACCGTGCCCTGCGCTTTGCCCCGCGTGCGCGCACAGGGAAAGCGCCGCAGCGCGCAGGCTACGCTGGCTGAGCCAGACACAGTGTGCGGGAAATAGGAGGGATACAGCAGACATCTTTTCCCCTCCGTGTCGCAATGAATTTCATCTTTTCTCCTTTTTTTTTTTTTTTTTTTCTTGCTGTTTCCTCTTCAATTCTGCCCGCGGAATCCGACGAGTGCTTTACACTACAAACCGCCGAGTAATGGGGCGGGGATGATAAAATTCAGGGTTTGAAGAATTCGCTAGTGCCTCGAGAATATCACTTTAAAACTGCTTCGAAATATTGCGTAGCTTTTTAATTGAAGTAAACAAAGTGCAACAAATCCTAATTCAGATATGATTGCGCTGAGATTAGGCTCTAATTACTTAAGGTTCAGGTGGACTCTGCAGGCTAAAGCCTATAGGAACAATCTGAATTTCACAATCATTCTGTCAAAAGCAAAGAGATGAGAGCCCACACGCTTCCTAACAAGTCATTTTTAACAGTTACAAGCTTCTTACAAAGACCACACAGGGAGTCTAAGAGATGCAAATCTAATCCCTGGTCATTCTGCAGGCCTTCAACAAAGATGTACTAAAGCCTAATAGAAAAGAAATCAGTTCTCTGTCACCAGCTCCTAGTAAAATCTATTAGAGAAAGTACGGATCTTGTATTTACAGCAGTTGCTTTTAAAGGTTAAGGACAAGTACATATAACAGGTATAATTTTTTTTTGTCTGAAATATTTAATAAAACCTATTATCTGCTCGTTTTATTACTAAACATGCTTTGGAAATTAGTTTGTATTCATTAGACAAAAGATATATCCCTCTCTTTGTTCTTTAAAATATTGGCAACAGAAATGAAAAACGTTAGAGTCTTTTAGAAGACTGTCGTTTCGGTTTATTCTTTTTTTTTTTTTTTTTCAGGGCGCCTCATTTAAAAACGCATGCATCGACCTCAGAACTGCGGTCAGTGTCTTGTCAAAATACTTTGAAATGTCTCCATCCCCTTGGTAGTTTGACCAGTGTCCAGAAGTGAATTTTTAAATCAAACGAATATCTAAATCAAGAAAAATAAAAGGGCCAGTTGTATATAGCCAAATGATACATAGAAATAGCCAGCCTTTTTGACGATACTCTCCTCTCTTAAGTTTTATTTTTAATGAAATCATCGAAAGTCCTCTATTTTTTTCCCTCAGTCGCTATATAATGAATTACCTCTGTCTCTCGGCAAATCTTACATTGATTTGTTAAGGCTCTCTATTGTACTTTTGAACCATTCAAATTAACTAACATAAAAGCCGTCACTTTACTGTGCGAACAAACACAGATGCAAACACACCTCTGTGTACACCTTTACGTGTATGCATTTATTATGTTTTTGCAGAAGATCTATATTAACATAGAGGGCTTCCCCCCCCCAACACTTTTATATAGCAACATTAATTTTTAGGTCACTGTTACTCTTCGTAGGATTTTCGCCTGTTTCTTTTGCCCAGAAAAAGGTCTCAGTATACCAGTCTATAACCCAGTAATGTAAGTAAATGAGGTCGCAGTCTTCCACCAGCAACACTTCGATTGGGTTATGTGGGAATATTGCCTGGGTAAAGACTGTCGGATTAGACCTTCTATTTCTCTGATAATAAAACTAACGAGTCACTTGTTGATGAACTACAAGTTTTCTGCGCGTTCTTGGAGTGCAATATTCACCATGGGAGCCGAAGTGCGGGGGCAGGGGGCTGCCCTAAATTACAAGGGGAGCTAGAGTGTGCTCCGCAGAACAGATGATACTTCTGGGGATGAAATCGCCCTTTCTTATTCGGGGCTATGTTGCCGGCATGAGTAAAGACTTAACTCCCGACAGCATTCAGGTAATACATCTCCATAGCTTGGTGACCCACAGCAGAAAGTAAGCTGCTCTTTAGGAATTATGTAAAAGCAAATCAGATCGGAATCGTTTGCTTTTTCTGCTCTTAGCCTTGGAATGTTTTTTTCCCACGCCGTGAGAAATTCAGCACGATCCGTACAGCGTGGGAAACACCTACAAACTAACCGGCATGACTTTAGGAGAATTAAAAACATGTGGGGCCAAAAACTACTCATTTCTCTCCATGATCAACACGTAGATTTCGGAGGGACAACTCGTATGAATAAATCCATCAGTGTCTCGGCTGGGAAATAACTTTTCCTAAGCCGAACAGGCCCCCTTTCCTCCTCCATCTCTGTGTCCATCTCCCCACGCCGGCATTTTCGTGGGAAAATCTGCTCCCTCCCTACGCCTGGAGACGGGGGTACGAGGAAATCTTCTCTCCTTCGGAAATGGCAACGACGCGAAACCCTCCCTCTGCACAGCCGATTCCAACCCCGGCAGCCGGCACCGGCTGCTCCGCAGCATCGGATAAGTCGCGCCGCGGGCCGGGACGCGGCGGGGTCTCGGCGGCGCCTCCGCAGCCCGCAGGCGCCCGGCCGCGCCGCCGGTTTGTGGGGGCCCCGGCGGCCCCCTTCCCTCCTTCCGTCTGGAAAGTGCCTGGCCGCTCCCCGCGCCCCCAGATTGCCTGAATGGGCCCCGCCTGGGCGTGGGAAGGGCCGCGAGGGCCAGGAGCGATTACTGCCCACTTTGCGGGGGGAGGGGGGGACGACAGGTGGCACGGTGGCACGGTGGCACCTCGGACCGGGGAGGAAACGCTTTAGAGCACCAAGGGCAGCCTTCAGGGACCCCGGCCACCAGCCCCTCGCCGAGCCGTCTGGCCTGAGCCCTAATTAGGGCTCGCACCCTAATGAGCTGGCCCGGCGGGGAGGAGCGGGGGGGGGACGGACCTCCCTTGGCGGCTGGGGGAGCAAGACAGAAATCACAATCGCGGGAAGTTTCCCTCTTCTTTTCTTCTTGCCGGGGAAAGTGCTACTTGCCGGGGGGACGGCGCAGCAAAACGCGGGGAAGGGAGCGGGGAGAGGTCTGGAGGAGCAGCGAGCGCGAGCGAGCGCGCATCGCCGCGGCGCTCTGCCCGCCCGGCGCCGCGCCCCGGGCCGGCGCTGCCGCACTGGCAGCCGAGAGTCCCCGAAGCAGTGCCGGAGAGGACGGGGCTCTGCAAAAACCCACCTGCCATCCCGTTCAGTGTGCGTGTGGTTTGCAAGCCGGTAATAACAATCTTTACCTCTTATAGGGCTAAATCAGCTTTCTACGACATTGCCTTATTTATTTAGATATTTATTTATTTACTGCCCCCTTTCCCAAGGGCTGATTTGGTCCCTTGAAGTGGAGAAGAATAAAGTGTGTGTGGCAGAGGGTGGGAGTGGGAAAAAGCAGAGACTGCTGCGACCGGGACGCGCCACAGTATTTAGCTGCAAGGAGCAAGTGTCGGCTTCCAGCATCCTCGGAGAAACAGGGCGGATGGCTGTGATCGGAGCTGGGAAGTTGCCTGCAAACATTGTGCTCTGTCAGCAGCGCATGCAGTCACATAAACAAGTAAATGAGGGAAATCGGAAATGCCAATTAATGTGCTATGTGCGGTGTTGGGAGAGCCTTTATTTCTCTATTGGTTATCCGCAGGCGAGCCTCAACTTCCCTGCCCGCTCCTTTCCTGCGGGATGATTATGATGGAGGACGCGTAGGCCTCCCGGCTTTCTCGTGCCTTTGGGCACTTGAGGAGTAAGAAAAATGCTCTAGAGGAAGCAGAGGCGGGGAGGTGCGGTGTCTGCTCGGAGCAGGGATTGCTGGGGGGGGTGAGGTGAGGGGAATTCTAACCTGGGACTAAATCCCCCCCAGGCTCTGTTGTCTGGCTTTCTTTTCTGCATCTTTTCCGCCAGCTCTGTCTGCAGGACAGGACGTGGCTCCCAGGGGACGGGACTGTAGGAGTCCGGATTTGCTCGCAGAGGCAGCGACGTCCCTGGCCCCTGTCCGCGCTGCACGGCTGTCCCGCGACGGCCGCCGCGCCCCGGTGATGGGGCTGCTCCAGGGCAGCACTCGCTTTGCTGCCGGGCTGTCGCCGCTGAGGACACTAGCCCCTGTTTGTCACCCTCCTGCAAATGTTCTTCCTCCGGGACTTACTTGAAAACAAATTCGCATTTTCTACAAAATCATTTACCTAGTGTACTCCTGATTAAATGACTGTTAACCCTAAGAGACGGGTAGGACAATCAACATGCTTTTCCAATCACCATTCTTTTCTTGGCTGTTGGTATTTTTCCCCCCAACGGGGAGTCTCGCTGTAGGTCAAAAACTTGCTTTCTAAAGCAATTAAGTCATATTTTCAAAGGGAATACTAGATTTAAAATACATCGTGATTAAAGCATCGTGTAAAAGGTCTGCAGCGGGAAGAGCGTATTTGGTGCTCGTCTGTAGATTCTCTCACCTACCACCTACTCTGAATGCGTTCTGTATCTTCCAGCATGTCCGGCCCTCATGATTGCAAATAGGCCTGTTTTCAAATGGAAATAGGACTTCCAAACTGATTATGTGTATTGAATCAGAATCACTCGCTAGATCCTCTTGTTTAAAATGTATTGAAAAAAGCATGATGGTTGCACAGCTCTGAAACTGTCTCCTTCTCATCTCAGGGAGGTCCATCTATTTTGCAACTTTTTGCCATTTGAGAATGTTTCAGCTGGATAATTACGCTGCCGTTGTGGAAAGGAGATACACTGACACACAAACATCCCCTCCCCGCTACACATGCAGACACACACACACGCACACGCACGCACACTCCGCCGCCAAGCCCCGGCGCACGCACCTTTTGCCAGCAACCCCGAGCCTCCCCGCCGCACAGCTCGGCGGTGCCCGGCGCTGGCCCGCGCGGACCCACCCGCGCTCCCCGCGGCCGCCCGGCTCCCGCGCCTCGCCCCCGCTGCCCTGCCGCGCAGCCCCCGCGCCCCGGCAAGCCCCGGCGCCGCAGCCACCGCCGCCGCGCACAGTCTCCTCTGGGAGCCAGGCACAAAATGCGCAACCCACCGGCACCCTCCCGAGCCCCACGGGACGGCACCTACAAGTCGGGACCCAGTTTCCACGCCTGGGTTTTGCTTCGTGACCTACTATTGAAAGACAACCAGCCTGTGTGTGTGCGTGCGTGTGTGTCCATGAAAGAGCCAGAGCCAGGGAGTGATAGCTTTTGCTCATACACTGAAGAATAAGGACAACCTCCATGCGAAGGTTCTGTCTGTTGATATGTAATGAGTGCTTTAAACCCTGTCATATCTTGCAAAGAACAATCCATTCAAATTCACAAGCATAATTAAAAAGAAAGGGGAGAAAAGGGGGGTCTGCAACTGGCAGGCAGCGATCAGCCCCCCGGCTCGCCACGCCGCGCATGGGGGAGCGCGGGGGCGGCAGCCGGACCGGGCCCCTCCGCGCCCCCCGCTCGCCCGGGGGCAGCCCGGGCCACGCACCCGCCCCTCGCCGTCCCGCGGGATCGCCAAAACTTTCTCGGGCGCTTCCTCGGGATTTGCTTTCCTCCGACTCAAACCAGCCAAGCCCCTAGCTCCGTGGGGACGGGGGGGCCAAATCCTGCGCGTGTGCGGGGTGCCGAGAGCCCGTCGGGGCTGGACTAGCCCAGGTGGGCAGCAGCCGGGCTGTCCGCGGTACCGCCCGGCCGGCCCGGGGTCCCACGAAAGTGACTGCACGGGAACCTCTGACAGCGCAGAAAATGTCAGTGCCGGGCCACGTCCTCCTTCCTTCCATGCATTTGCACAGTACCTTGAGAAGACATAACTTCTTCCGGCCGCATCCCGTCCCCGATCACTTTTGGGTTACCACGGGGGTGCCACGTACTGCCCCGCCGTTAACCCGCCAGGCAGACGCAGCGACCGGGCAGTGCCGGGTCCCCAAGTCCCACGCCATTCGCCCTAACTATGGCAAAGCGCCACGGGCAGTCGGCACCTGGTCAGTGGGTTTGGGATCAGCGCTAGGACCGAAGCCCAGCGGGTTCCGCGGCCGTGCCGCGTGCGCCCCGCCACGCGTGCCGGGAGAGAGGGGAGCCGCGGAGCGCGCGCAGCTGGGGCTGCGGGGAGCACCTGCAGCCTCGGCGGCTGGGAGCGCGGAGGGCTGCCTTAGCTGACATTTAAAAAGTAAGGAGCGAGACCGGCGCTCCCCTCGGCAGGCGCAGAGCCGCATTGAGATCGCGGGCGGGGAAATGTGCCCCCGCCGCCCGGCCGCGCTGGGCCGCGCAGCACCTGGGGCTCAGGAGGCTTCGCCCTTCGCTCGGGAGAAACCCCGGCTCGGGCAGGGCCGGCCCCGCCCCGGCCCCGGCCCCGGCTGCCGCTGCGCCCCTCGGCAAAGCCTGCGCTTCGGGGCAGCAGTATCAGGCCCGTCTTGCTGGACTGAGACCTGCCACCTGAACACCGGCGAAAACTTTGGCCGGGTTATTTCTTTCGCAGGCGGCGGTGCGGGGAGGGAGGAGCGCGGCGGCGCCCGCTGGTCCGGCGCTGCTCGGAGGGAGCCGGCGAGGCGGCGGAGGCGAGGCCGGGCCCGGCGGGGCGGGCGCCGGCGGCCGCGGCGGCGAGGGGCGGCCAGGCGCGGGGGGTTTCCCGCAGCGAAAAAGAAAGAGCCGAGCACGGGCCGGGGGGCAATGCTTGTTTCAAAGTAAGAGTTTTCTCATTGCAGCCTGCCTCTGCTCCCTAGACCCAACTGTTAATGCCGGATACAGCAGCCCCTAAGTACACCATCCTCAGTGTAGATGCATCTATAGGTATATACTCGTATATGGGCGCACATGTATAGACTAAACACCCCGCATCGATCATTCACTTTTTTTTTCACTGCGATGAGCTAATGCAGAAAGGGATGAAAGGGACAGGGAGCCGGGTGCACTCCGCTTGGCAATAGCAACAGTGCGTTTCTAAAGTAAGGCGCAGGTTAAGAGCAAATGCCCAGAGCAAGAAGGTGCACAAAAGAAGATATTTTTAAGAGCTCCTCTGAGAAACAGCAACATCAGCAACAAAAAGTTTCAGAAACAAAAGCACCGAGAGAAACTCTAAAAGAACTGTGTTCTAGAGTCACGTTATTAGGTCACTAACACACTGAAATGAACTCAGCCACTTCAGCAACACCTTTGATATGAAGCAAAAAAGTCTGTTCCCTCCAAGATCCCAGGTGTGCGTAACTTTGTCTCCTTCTAGCACATTATTACTCGGAAAAATTTACTTGATCGGAGAAGAAGGACTCTGGTGAAATCCAGCAGAACAGATGGAAGTGTAGATCTCACACCTTGCTTAATTTCCTGCATTGCAACTATCTTTTTTTCTTAAACTCATGTGTACATACACTTTTTTCCCCTTTCCTATGGATGAAACACTATTCAGAATGATATTAGAAGTTTTCATCGAAAGAATACAAGAAGTCATATATGCTTACTAAAGCCAGAGATGTAAATTCATTTGCTAAAGAAGCACAGCCCCCAAACTAATTTAAAATTACTCGGAAAGTCCCGCTGTGCTTAACGAATAAAAATATATTTCAGAAAACAGTAGCCATCATTTTCAGATTTAGTTGCTAGCATGAGATATGGAGCTAGGCAGCAAAAACAGATGTAAGCATCGCTAGTCACCTCGTAAATACTTTTTAAAACATTTTTTTAAAGTTTCTTATATCAGCTCAGGTCAGTGAATTTCTAGTATCTTTCATAGTTAATGCATTCAACGATTTGTAAATGTCTTTGTTTCTTAATGTCTGTGTCACTGTAAAAAAAAAAAAAAAAATTTCCCTCTCCCCCCTCAGAAAAATAAACCTTTAAATAGAAGATTAAATGTCATAATTAGCGTTTTCAAATCTAGGTTTCCCAAGGAATTTTCTGCACAGTAAGTTGTTTAAGCGTCAAAACGAATTTCAATTTCTTTTTAACATCAATATATCTTATTTACCGTCTTATTTATATAGCTGACCAGAAGCTTTCGAGAGAAAGACATAGTATATAGAAAACTTTGACCTTACCTGCTCCCTAATGTGCTTGCAGCCAGAAAAAAAAAAAAAAAATCATTTCATGTTATTCACCAGTTTGCCAGAGAAGGTAATCTCTCTACCTCATAGGAACGGCCGCACTGGGTCAAATCTCTGTACACTTTTGATACATATAAACAGTATTACCATTTACTTTTTTTTTTCCCCTGAAGGGGATCATAAGAGGAAAGCGGTCAGATAGAAAAAAATATTTCTCAGCTTTGTTCCCGACACGGCCATAAAAGGACTGAAATTCTTCAGAAGTCATCAGTTTTTACCTCTAGGTCCCCTTTGTAAAAGCAGCCGTCGCGACAAGTTGGACCGGGGCTGCCTTCCCAGCGAGGCCCCTGTACCTGCGCTCTGCCAAAAAACTGCTAAAATACTTTTTTCCCCCTGTGGCAACTTCTCTTGGTGTCATCTTAGAGCTGTCTCAGATTACATTGTTTGGGATCTGCACTTTGAACACTGTCTTAGGGCACTGCACTGCCTTTTGAACTGAGATGCAGGCAATATACTTTTAGATCAGCTCCCCATCGCTTTTCTCGTAGGTATGGAAACAATTCTGCGCTACTTCATTATTCTGCCTGCCGGGGACAGAAATAGCATGTGGGTGCAGGCCCCAGGATTGGCGAGTCTTCTTAATGTTTCTTCCCGAGCCTCCCCAGCTACTGGTGGTAAAAGACGGTGCTGTGAAACAAAAACGTTTTGATATGAAACAGCAAATATGAAGAAGCCTTTTGCTATTGTTGCTGTTGTTGTGACGGTGGTAGTGGTGGTTGTTTTTTTTTTTTTTCCACAGCCTGCTGTGCCTCTACATGCACACTTCATGGCACTCAAGCATGAACTCCTATTTACAGCAGGAAAAAATGCCCTCAGCAATTCTCGTATATTTGCAGGCAGTGTCAGGGAGTGGGGGAGTGGAAGGGAACAGCCGTTCTTCACTAGCTCCCTTTCTCCCTCAAAATACGGGATGCCCACGGTCTGATGTCGATAAAGGACCAGTTATATCGGGAAATGTGTATTTCTTCCATCATTTCAGATTTAAATCATGCTCGGCCCTCCCCCCTTCCCACCCGCCATCCCATTATCCAAGTTTTGCATTGATTAACGAGAGACTGAAAATCAGCGTATTGGAAGAAGCAAGCGTTTACACGGAGGCATATATTTTAATTTAGAAAAGCTATACAGTGACTAAGTTCTCGTGAGTGTTCTCGAGGGAGATTGGAGAATAAAATGTATTTTTAAAAAAATCACCGAAATATTTTTATCTCAGTCAAGGCATAACTGGTTTATACAAAGAAGTTTATGATAAAAGGCAATAACACAATGTCATAAAAAAACCTCTATAAAATTGTTAAAGAGAAGTTTGTTTGCATTTCTCCTGATTGATATGTAAATACAGTTTGAACTGTGTTTGCTCGGTCTCTAGTGCTTAATAAAGAGATGAATTCACCTTTCTGTGGAACAAGTAAACAGACTTTAAACTAAGCCGACATCAGACAAAGTGGAAACGAGTTTATTTAATCGAAACTAAATCTAGTTTAAGAAAGATAAGTTAGTGTACATAATAATCCATTACAGTAATTACACCCACCACCAAATATGTGTTTATGAGGTTGTCGAGACATAGTAAAATTCATTTATTTCCCCCGAAGTCTATGATGAAAAGTCACTAGCTGGTTCTCTATTGAACTTGCCAACTTCAATTTTTTTCGGGCCAAAATAATATTTGTAGGTTGTATGAATGTCTTTCAGTTCTCGTCAATTTTAAATATTACTGTGTTTGAAAGGATGCACACATTAATTACATCTGAACGGGGAAATGTCGACTTAACCGCATCACTTTCCACTTTGCTCTCGTATATTAACTCCTTAAGAAACTAACTCTAATTAAAAAATGCGTAGCCTTCACCGTGCCCTGACACCGCTCCTGCTGCCTTCGCCGGGACCTGGCAGAGCTGTGACACGTACAAGGAATTCCAAACACTTTATCCCTTTATCAGAAATACCAGCACTCGGCTCCAGACCCCTCCGTGCCAAGTTTGACACGACGTTATGCGTCTGAAATGAATATCCTCAGTAAAGAAAAGAAAAAAGGAATATTTTGGGGTTAGTTGAGAATGTCCCTGTATAAAGCAGGGCATAATATAAAGAATGAAAAGTCTCGAAATTCCTGTTGACACACGTGATGTTCTCTAGTTAGAAATAAAGGGGCGGGAGGCAGAAAGAATCCGATAATCTTTTTTTTTATTCTGTCAATTTCCCTTTTTCTCCATCCAAACTACCATTTGGTGTCTGAGTAACACCGGTTATCTTGTATAAATAAAAGCCTGGAGCTTTCGAAAGCTGCTACTTAAGCTGGGGTCTGGTTTGTTTCCATTCCAGGCAGTCTGTTTTGTTTTTTTTCTCTCCCTCTGTCTTCAAAAATATCAGTAGTTCATAATACCTCTGTAGTTCAGAGATCTTTGAATGACCGTGATTCGCTTCCGTGGTTTAACAGAGGATGTGGGGGAAAAGCGAAACCATGCAGAAGATGCAAAGGAAAATACACTATGAGGTCTTTTAGGATGGAGGAGTTCTTATTTTCAGGTACACTCACAAAAAGGATATTTGGGGTCTGAAAGACAGCGAATTACACGTATTTGTTGATTGTCCAATACAAGCCGCTTCACTTGATCTGTTTTATCTATTTACAGCGAAGTTAATACCTAACTCTCTTGCATTATCCAAAATATTTAGCTTATTAACAAATGCACCTCGGTTTCTCAGCTACACGCGCACACTGCATACACACACACATGCACACACACGTACACACACTTTCTCTTCGTCTGCGTCTTTGCAAGCTTCCCCAGTCGCTACAGAAAAGCAATCGGCGCTCCGCTGCGCTGCAGCCTGCAGGCAGCCTCCCGCTCGGTACTACGGCTGATGACGTTTGCAGAGGAAACCGCAGCGTTGTGTGCATGCATGCGGAGGGGTGTACGAGGAGAAAATCAAATGCATTCTCATAAAGAAAGTTAATTCAAACTACATGTCGTACACAATAAACTATCATTTTATTTTGATTATAAATAAGGTGACTGTACTTTCCTTAAAATACAAGTACATAGGAAAACCTGGTAGAAATGAGTCTCTTTTTTTACAAGTTATTAAAACTGGACGCTCTTTAAAACGGCCGCATATTCTATATTGTCAGCAGGTTCTTCGTTAGTTTGTTTCCAGTGGCATTAGACTTTTACCTTATCCTCCGTGCCTTTGGCATTTGAATTTCTGCTCCCGGAATACTTTGCTTTCTCTAACAAAAAGTATCTGAGGTGCACCCCCCCCCCCCCCACAAAGCGGGCTAATCAGTTTGGACTCTATCCCTTCACTCTCGAGTTTATCAACCCCATACGTTTGCCCGTCATTTTTCCACGCTGGGGACTTATCCTGTTTCCCATTAACTCCCTGGCGCAGTCCCCTTCTGGGAACACAGTCCGGGCCTCCGGAGGGGCAGAGGTTCAGGATTTGGTAGCATCCCGGTTTGTTTCTCCATCAAGGGAAAAAAAAAAAAAAAAAAAGGAGGAAGGGAGGGACCGGGGAGGGGAGGGGACCAAAGGGAAATAAAAAAGAATATTCGTAATGTGTATAATTTATTAGAAGCTTCTTAGGAACTATATTTAAGCCAAATATCTACATAAGTTACAACAGGAAAAGGCGGCGTGCGCAAATAACAAACTGCCAGAGGATTTACGACGGGGCGATCAGTGTCCATAAAAAAGGCGGGGGTTGGTTTGGTTGATTGTATTTTTTTTGTCTTTTTACAACAAAATATACAGGTTACTAAAAACTATGGGTTTAGTCCAACTTTTGACAGCATTATACATCTACAGGTTCACATCAAACGTAAGGAGGAAAATAAAAGCCAAGCCTTTGATGACTCCACGTCTCCAACCGCTGGCCCTGGCGGTGGGGCTGGGAGAGGAGACCGAGGGGAGGGGGGAAGCTGCTTCTTGTGTCTGGGTGACGCGAATGCTTTTTTGGGGAAAACCACCCCATCCCCCGAAATTTCTATATTTACATGCAAGTCCTAGACGCTGGCAAAGTGTACATCTGAAATCCAAGCCTTCGGACCATGCCTAACGATGGTCCCCTTTCTGCAGACTGCTCCATTGATATTAGTCAGAATTTTTTTTAACACCCCATTTAACAACCTTGGGGAAAAAAAGACCCAAAACCATCAACAGTAGCAACAAAACCAAACAAGAAAGTCACTCTCTCTCTCTCTGAGGCGTACTCAGAAAACCACTCAGTTAAACCAGAAAATAAGCGTTAAAAATGAAAGAAAAAAAAAGAAAAGAAAAACACCCAGTAGTTTGGACAGGGCAGAGATTTGTGTGACTGGGGAAATCTGCTTTTTTTTTCTTTTTTTTTCCTTTTTTTGTTTTGCTTTGTTTAATCCTTTCACCAGGTCCTACCGTATAGCAAGGTGGAGCAAGACATGGCAGTGCCATAGTCAGAAGTAGAAGAGTTTAGGTGAGACAAACTGGAGACTTGGCTCTGCAGAGAGGAAGGGCTGGCTGAGTGCTGTCCCATGTCTGGAGACTGCCCCGCACTGTTTGTCTGGTGGCTCTGATGCTGTCCGAGGCTGTTGCCATTGGTAGCCACTGTGATCGTTGTAGCTGCCTGCTGCTGATGGCTCTGGATCGCTGCTGTGGGTGTGTTGGAGCCTGCTTGGCAGGGCTTGCCATCCTTCACAAGCACTGGCACTGCCACCCTTCTGGGAGACTGCTGCTGCTGGCAAGAGCCGTTCTCCTGTTGCATCTGCTGCTGCGCAGCCTTGTCTTTGGCCTGACGTTTCATCTTGTAGCGGTGGTTCTGGAACCAGATTTTGACCTGAGTCGGGGTGAGGTGTATCATGCTGGCTAAATGTTCCCTCTCAGGGGCGGAGAGGTATTTCTGCTGCTTGAAACGCCTCTCCAGCTCGTAAACCTGGGCCTGGGAAAAAAGGACCCTCCGTTTCCTCCGCGGCGTGCTCTGGAGCGGGGCCATGCTCTTGCTCACGTCGCCCAGGGAGCCGAGGCTGCCCATGCCGCCCATGTTCATGCCCGAGGACGGTGCCATGAAGCGAGAGACTGCAAGGGAGAAGACGGCACGGTTTAAGCGGCTCGGCTCAGCTCGGCTCGGCCTGAGCGGGGCCCCGCGCTCCCCGGCCGCGGCCCGCTGCGCCCCGCCGCCGCCGCCCGCTCCGCCGGGGCCCCGCAGCCTCCCCGTAGCGCGGCCCCGGGCGGGGGCCCCGGCCGAGCCCCCGCGGCGCCCCGCTCCCAGCCGACACCCCGCGGCCCCTCGGCGGCGGCGGCGGCACCCCCTCCTCGCCCGGCCCAGCCCCGGGGAAGAAAGGCGACCGCTCGCCCCTCGCCCTGCCCTGCCCTACCCTGGGTGACACCCGATCTGGGGACCGCTGCCGAGCAGCTACCTGGAGGCGACAGCGCGCCGGCAGCGGCCGGGCCGGGGGGCTCCGCCGGGCCGGCCGCGGCGGGCTCGCCCGCTCCCCGCCGCGCCTCCGGGGACGCGGGTCCTGCTCCTCCGGCTCCCCCCTCGCCCTGTCGGAGCCGGGCGGCGGGCAGGGCACAGGCAGCGCCGGCTCCCTCGGCGGCCCCCGGGCCGTGCCGCTGCCGCCCCGCCGGACGGCGAGCCCCGGGCTCCCGCTCCCTCGCAGCGCGGGGCTGCCCGCCTCCTTCCCCCGCCGGCAGCCCCGGGAGGCTGCCATGAAACCAGACGGGGGAGGAGGGACCGGACACCATCCTCGGGCAGGGGGAGGAATGGGGGGGCGGCTGCGATTCGGACCGGCTTTTGCCCTGGCGCGGAGCCCCCGGCGCCCGCGGTGCGGCGGGGCAGGTGCGCAGCCACCCCCGCCGGCCACCCAGCCCCGGGGCTCACTTACTTGAGGAGAAGCGGGGGTCCGGGTTGGTGCCGTACCATCCTGTCGCCGAAGCGCTGTTCCTCATGGTGTCCTGGTAAGGCGGGAGCTCGCTCATGTTGCCCAGGTTCCCATTGCAGTAGCCCCCCATCGTAGCGTGGGAGAGCTGGGGGACCCCTGCCGCTGTCATATGGTAGGCGGCAGTCACTGTTCCGTTGTGGCCCATGGGGTGCTGCTGCATGGCCGGCTGAGAAACCTGAGACTGTCTGTAGGCTGACAAGGGAGCCCCCAAGTTACTGCCCTCCATGCCCACTTTCTTGTAGCTTTCCTCCAAAGGACTCAAGATGTCAGACACTGAGAAAGGAGTCGTATGCTTTGGGCTCATCGACATGATTCGGCGGCTGGGGGAAAAAAAAAAAAGGAAGGGGAGGCAAATCTTTTTTTTTTTTTTTTTTGCCAAATATTCTGGTGTTGCCTTAACGCCGATCTTGTTGGATGTACACGTAACCGAGTGGACGAAGTCCGCCTTAATTGGATTGAGTGGAGGCTCAGGGCTGCCTTTCGTTTGTTTTAGCCAGACGCCAGGTTTTAGGCTGCCACCAGAGGCGGGGCATAGGCACTAAAGCAACAAGACAATAGAAGCCTACATCTTGCCCAAGATAATTAGCTTACATGCTGATGACAAGGTAAACACCTTTAAGTTTTACTTGTCAGGATTTTTTTTATGTCTTTAAAAAAAAAAGAGAGAGAGAGAGGGAGAGAGAGGGAGAGAGAGGGAGAGAGACCCCGTGAGCACAAGTCATTTTATTTTTCTCGGGGGTGGCAATATTATGGATGGGGAATCGAAGGCAGTGCAAAAAGCCCCATTTGGCTGGGTGAAAGGATTTAAAATCAGCTCCCGGGTGGCAAGGCTGCCACCCAGCCTTTGTGAGAGCTGGGGAGACGGGGCTGAGTGCCGGCGAGCAAAGGGACCGAGCTGCCCTCTACCTCCCACCAAGTTTGATGTGGCAGGAGCACTGCAGCCGGGAAGGGCGAGCTCTCCAGAGGGGGAACACTGGGCCACCGCTCCCAGGGCTCCGCGCTCCCTGCGCGGACTTGTCAGGTACCTCGGCTGGCTGGTGGCTGAACAGCACCTGGGATTTAGCGTCTCGGGAACCCTTTTATGTCCTCTAAGACCCCCAATGCGAGACCCCTAGTGAGAGGATCGTTTCTCCCCCTAAAACCATAAGCTCCGTACATCTAGGGCTTTTTTTCTTTCTTTCTCCCCCCCCCCGCCCCCTTTTTTTTTTACTTCGAAGAGTAAGAAGATGCAAGTTTGCAAAGACGAGCAGTAATTCAGTTGCCTGGGGCGAGGGACTGCTGAAAAATAGGTTAGAGCAATATGTCGCTCGCTATTCTCAAAGGGAAGGAGTGTCACAGGCTGTCGTGGTCCCTGTGAACCCGAAGTTGCCTTCTAAAGTTATTTATACAGTACGGGAGCTGGGATGGAGAAGACCTCTCAGGTCATCTGCTACACCACCTTGCCAATGAATTTCCTGCAGTTTCTAAGAAAGTGCAATTTCTGGCACTTTCGGATCTGTTCTCGGATCTGGTGTGAAAACGAAAGAGAGCCCATTCACAGCCACACACACGTATATACAGCGAGTAGCTAATGTCACTCCGGTCTTGGAAGAAATCTCCCAAGTTGTCCAGTGTCTCCAAAGCTCACATTTCTCGGGTGTTCTCGAGATGAGAAGAGAAACCTCCCCTAAGTGTTTCACACCCCGGCCTACTGTCCTGGAAACTCATTTAATAAAGTGATTACCTGAATATTAAGAAAATTGCAGCGAAGGTACAGTTAACCCAGTGACTTTGAAGTGTCAAATAACTGTTTAGTAATTGCACTTGTAAATATGTTTGTGCTCGGCTGGTTCGTGCTTAAAAATGCAAAAGTGCACTTGCTACCCGGGAATAACTAAATATCTTTGTCTAAAGTGGCAGCATAAATAGCCGGTCGCTTTGTGGCTGTGCTTGATATTAGTACATAAGGATCATTTTGCTTCAATTGGGAGGCTCTCATTCAGTAGGCAAGAAACCGTTTAGGAGAAAGTAGGTTCCCGTATGAGAGTTAACATCCTTCAAGTGTAAGCCTCAGTCTTGATTACACTTTAGAGCTCTGCAAGAGGTGAGCTTTTCCACACAAATATAATCGGGGGAACTTTCTTTCAATCAGGCCTTCAGCTCCTCTACATCATCTCAGCTGCCTCTTTCGGCATCAGCTCCCTCAAGCCTGAATACCCCACAGAGGGCTTGTTGTGAGTCTGCTGGGTTACCACAAGCAGGGAAGGGCGACTTTGGGTTAGAAATGCGGCTGCTTTTATCACGTTCTCGTTTCTTTTCCAAATCTTATATCTTGTCTGTTCCGGTCCCTGGAACATTTCTCCCCCCACCCTCATCTCCCTTTTCTGCGCGTGTTTTTCAGTACGGTCTTTGATTTTGCTTCTACAAAGAGAGACACTAGATCCCGTCTTGTTTCCCCCCCCCCCCCGGATTTCTCACCCGTCAGCTCCGTACCTGTATTATTAGCCTTATAAAGGAGGGGGGTGGGTGGAGGAAAGGATTTACCAAAGGATTCACCAAAATAACGCTGCGGTCGACTCAAGTCCGGGACGAACGACAGCGAGTGACCGCACTATCGGCGGGGCAGGAGCTGGGGCAGCGACCCTGCTTCCCTGCGGGGGCTGAGGCGCGGGGCAGCCGGGCGCCCGCCGCCGCCGCTCCGCGGAACCCGCTGGCGCCGCAGCGCCTCCCGCAACGCGCACCGGGGCGCGGCCGCGCTCGGGCGCGGCGTCGCAGCCGCAAGTGCTCGCCGCTGCGCCTGCCCGGCGGCGCCGCGGGAGCGGCTCCTTCTGCCGCGGCTGCGGCTCGGCGGGCTTACTTATCCTCTGGCTAGACTGAACGCAGGTTAAACAGCCTGCAAAACACCGCTCATTTAGACTAACCCGAGTGAGTCCAGCCTTGGCTCTGCACGGGGTCTTGTAAAGGGAAGCTAGTGTGAGAGCCCTAATTCTGCCTTCGCTGGGCAGCGGGGAGAAACTCTCATTGTGGGTTTGATCGGTTAGTTTATAAAAACACCGAGCACATGCAGGCACATCTACACCACACAAGGTCCCAGCCGCACTTTTTTGCCCCACTAGATCGATCTAGTGAACGGAAGCAGGCTAGGCTCTGGTCCTCCTTTCCCACCACAGAATAACTGTAAGATGGCAAATCAAACCCCGGACAACTAGCAAGAAAGCTTGTTTGCTGTTGTTCTGTCCCAACCGCTCACCCTTTTTTTTAACCCTCCACCCCAACTTTAGTTTGCCAAAGCTGTCTCCCCGCATCCCCCGGGAAGTGCAGCCGCCCGGACAGGGTCCTGCCTAGGCTGCCTCTAGTGATGTGCTCGTTTACCTGGTGATGCTGCTTAGTAAAACGCTCGAGTTAAAAGGAAATGCTAAGGAGGAGAGCAGGGAAGATGAGATGCGTTTTGCCTGGTGGAAGCATTTTCATGAGAAAGGCACGGTCTTCACCCCGTGTTTGCAGAATGCGGCTATACGGACGTCCCTTCAATAGCTTCTGACCCCACACAATCCGTTTGATAACACTCGAGAGGTGGAAGAATGGGAGACTTTGTCAATCAAATGGTGCCAATCCCAATGGAAACGGTGCCACCAAGACCGCAGCGCGTTTCCTCATCAGCTGGATTGCGGGGGCTGGGAACTCAAGGATCAGCTTTTGAAAGTGCGCACAGGGCTCTCCAAAGACAACAATGTCTTTTTTATACGAGCTGCCGTGCCTCCCCAAGGGGAATCAAATGTGCTCGTCCAGCCAGAGCCGCGGAAGGGCTACAGCTATGACTTGCCACCCATTTCGCCGGGCAGCAGCCGCGGAGGGGGGAGGGCATTTCTGCCTGTCCCGGCGCCTCTTCTCAGCTCCTTGCCCCAAATCGCTCTCCCCGCCTTTAAACACTTTCAGCTAGAAGTGATCGTTCCGCTGCGCCTTTCCTCCGCAAGCGGAGCTCACGCAGGAGCGCGGGCCCGATTCAGCACAGCACTTAAACACGTGCTTAAGTGTGACCAGACGCCTGGGGTGATTGGGTCCGAGTACGGGGCTAAAATCTTTGAAGCATCTGATCTCAATGGGGAGAGGAGAAGGGTTCCAAACAACTTGTAGGCAAATTCTTTCTCAAAGAGAGATTTTTTTTTAAGTGCACCTTATTATTACAAAGGCGAAAGGTGCTTCCCGTCCCCAGTGGGTCTGTTCAAAAGTGTGTGTCTCCCTGCACCAAGCCATTGCGACTTCTCGCTGCAAACACTAAGTGTCCAGCTCTTCCCTGTCCCCCTCCGGGGCAGGGGTGTCCTTTCCTGCAGCCATGTGTCTGCTGTGAACTGTCATCTGCCGTTGGAGCAAAAGGCTCAGCAAGCTTCCACTGCGGCGGCGTGAGCCGCTTCTAGAGGAGCCTGAGTTAAAGTGGTCAAGAACAGAGCTGGGACTGATCTCTTTCTTCTGTCCTGTTTTTTTATCAGCACAAATCTAGCACATACATCTAGAGATATTTAAATTACTCTTCAAAAACCCTTCGTCTGGAAAATGGGAGAAACACCCCGCACCACCGGGACAGCTAGCTGCAATTCCTCCCCCTTGGCCGACCCTCAGAGAGCTCTGAGAAACTTCATCACTAATTTCTTATGAGTGTGGGGCTAATATATCCCCTACTCCCGTAGCCCTCAGAAATCAAGTGTGCCCGGCACATTTTGCCCGCAGCCCGTGGCGGGAGGGAGGAGCGGGGGGGGGGCCGTCTCGGCAGTCACTGCGTGGGGCGGACATGTGTCACTGTCGCCGCCGGGCGCCGCGGGGCGCTGGGAGCGGCTCCCTGCCTGCCAGGCGCATGCTGGGGCGTGCGAGGCAGGGCTGCTCCCCAGACCCGCTCCTGCAAGCGCTCCCTCGGCATAGGGTGCTCTGGGGAAAGAACTGTGGCCAGGACGTATCGGAGTAATTCAGCTCCGTAGGAAAGTCGCCCTGCCCCGGTTATTTCGTTAAGCCGGGAGAAACTCCGCAGCAGATCGGTCGAAATCTCTACCCCTGGCGTAGGAATCCGAGAAAACAACCAAAGCAACCAAAGCCTAAACCAAAAATCCTCCGTCCTCCCCAGCACACGCACAGTTGCTCCTCCAGATGCTCGGGGCATGGAGGCTCTTGCACATGGAGTTTCTTGGGGGGCCCTTTCGTGACCAGCCCTCCGGCCCCACTTGCAAGGTTCCGTGCAGAGGTCTGGTCCTCGCATCCTCGCAGCCCTTTTCCCTCCCGCCTTCCCTAACGCCTGTCTGACGGCGGAACCCCTCTGCCCTAATCCTCCGCCCCCGTCTTGCCTCGGCCGGGGCGTTCCCGAACAAGAGGGACAGACGGGGCCAGGCGCGGGGTGCCGGGGCAGGGCCTGGGGGCCGCTCTGGCGGGCGCGCCCCGTCGGCCGGGGCACCCTGCGCATCCCCATCGCTGCCGGGCGGCACGGGGCAAAGGGCAGCCGAGATTAAGGCTCCAGACAGCTTGGGGCGGAGAACAGAGGGACTCGCGCCGATATAGTAACTGTCTGATGCTGGCACCGTTCTTATTAGCAATTAATATATTGTCCTTATTAATCCTCCACATCTGGCTTCCTTAATATCTGTAGATTGTCGCTGTTGCAACATTCTCAGTGCATCTATACGAGACTCCTTATTTTCCCAGAAGCATCTCTGATACACCTAAGTCAAGGTGATTTCGACCGGGAGGTGGTTGCTGAGACAATTTGCAGAGAGTTGTACTAGAGAGAGAGTCAAAAAATACAGGTATGGATTATACAGATACAAATTCAAATCTGAATACTTACCACTTATCACTAAATACCTACAAACAGAATCCTGTCGGGATCGATCTATTTATTTTTATATATGTAGATGTCAGTATATTACATTAGATATCTTAGGAGATATGTGCTTGTGTATGTATACATATATATAGCCACATGCATACACAAACACACATGTATATATGTGAGGGGTGCATGTCTCGGGGAGTGGACATGTATGCATGTATATTTATGCATACATTTATAATCCTTAGTCCTGTCGTTTGTAAGTGTTTCAAAAGGGAACACAGCTTTTAAATCCGTTTCTTTGCAGTCCTTACTTTCCTGTGCCTTCCTAGTGAGCTCTGCTGGAACTGAGCACAGCTCCTGCCCTGTCAGCGGTGGTGTGATGTTTGCCAGGCCTCTGCCCACGGTAGCACTGGGGAAAAAACTGCGGTTCCCCCTGGGAAAGAGGGAATCCCTCAGCTCCTGGGGTGAGACTGGACACCGAGTTTAGGGCTGCCGATGGACATGTGTGTGCCTGGAGGAAGGGAGATCAGCACTATTGGTTTGATTTGCCCCATCCTTTCCGTGGTTACCACTCTCGGCCGGTTTCGGCACGGCTGCCGGGGGCCGGCCGGGAGGAGGCCGGGACTCGCCGGCTTTGCCTGGAAGCGCCCCGTCCCCTGGCAGCCGCGGCCAGGGGACGGGGGAGCTGAGTCTGCCCTGGGCGCGCGTGTGCGGGGCAGGGGCTACGCGCCGGGCGTGCCCTCGGGGCGGCGCGGCCGGGGCCGGGGAGGGAGCCGGGCCCGGGGCCGGGGGGGCGCGGGCCGGGCCCGGGGGCGCTCCCCCGCGCCCGCCGGGAGTACGTGCGCTGGCGGGAAGGCGACCTTTCCCCCTCGACCTTTCCCTGGGGGTAACCAAAGCTCCCTTTTATTTTCAATGTCACTTCGGAGTTTGCCTTTTGTTCCCCGCTACCTCTCGCTTCCAGGGATACAGGCGGCTCCCCGCTGGCTCGGGGAGGGGCGAGCGGTTGCAAAGATACCTCATTTAAAAACGACAATGGAGCCCTTTCGACCGGCCCGGGTGGTGCCGAGCTTTATTTTGGGGCTGGGGGAGGGGAATTGTTTGCTTTGCTTTTGTTTTCACAGCAAAACTCGAGGGCAAGTTACAGGAGGGCTGCGAGCAACCTGAGCCCTGATTGCCCCAAGGTATCGGGCAGGGCCACCCAGCCAAAGACGGGACTGCACTCGGCGCACCCGCCCGCCTGCCCACGGGAGCCTGGGAACCCGCGCACACAGCACGGGCTCGGGCGGGCCCATCCTCAGTTCCCCCGCTGCCACTCGCTTCTGAGTGACCAAGTTCTCCAGTCATTGCCTCCAAATCCCCTCTGTTCCCCCACCCTTCTCCCGTTTGCTGCTTGGCCTGAGCTCCCCCAGGAGTTTTAATTCAGAAGGAAGCTGCCAGCTGGCCCGTTGCGTCCTTGATTTTTTTTGTTGTTGTTTGTTTGTTTTTGGCAAGGGCAATCGCTGCAAGGTGGGACTCGGCATGTGTGCTCCCGCGGCTCCAGCGCCAGCGTGCAGACTCCCAGCCCTGCCCAGGAAGGGACGTATCGGATCCGGGCCCCCTCCGCCCCTTCGGGTGCAGGCGACCCACAGCAGCCTCCGCTGGCCGCCGGGAGAAGTGCAGCGCCGAGCCCAGAGCAGCGGGGGGCTTGGGCGCCCCTGTCCCTGCCCTTTTTTGTTGTTGAAATTTGCCCCTAAAAAGACATAGAGCCAAGACAAAAAAAACCACACACACACACACACACAAAACCACCACGGAGGGGTTTTGTTCGGTCGTCCTCTTAGGAGATCGGTGTAATTATGCGGATATTTGGCCCTCTGCATTGTTTCATCTGTGCATTGCTCCAGATCTAGAGGGAAGGATTAGCTTCTTTTAAAGTTGCTGTAGCATCTCTTTTCAACAGCTTCCCGTACAAACAGCTCAGGCTCTAAACAGGGTTCTTCCCCCTCCCTCGGAAAGTATTTGTGATGAGCCTGTTCCTGGATCAAGAGGAGCTGTTATAATTTGTGGCCATTGCAAGTGTTCACTTTTGAGTGACACAGTCAAACTTGTGTTTAAATTGTGCTCTTGAAAATTCATGGTCACACACACACAAAATTCTTACATAAAAACTGCCTGTCAGGCATGATCCTGCCTCTTCCCCACCTTTTCGTTACCCCCAAGCCTGCAGCACATGTGTGCAGCCCACAGGGGCTGAGCTCAGCTCCCCCTCTGCAGGGGCTGCCTGGTTGTCAGTCTGCACTGCTTGCAGGATCACGCTCTTTTCCAAGTGCGGGGAGTGAATTTGCCATGTCTCTGTCCCAGCCTCCATGTCAAACTTGCCTTCATCAGATCAAGTCCTAAGAGGTAGAGCTGAGATGAGTCAGTGCACCAAAGCATGGTAGGACAGGTAGTACACTGGACTGACCAAACTGCCTACTATGAGTGACAGCTGGATTTTTTTTTTCTCATGTGAACCTTAAAATCAACATTTTCCCCATATATATATATATATATATATATATATATATATATATATACAGAGAGAGAGAGAGGAAGAGAGAAAAACCACAGTTCACTCTGTCTTGATTTTCTGCTGTTCACTTCCTGGGACAGAGGGCGCAGGAAGTTTCCTAGGCAAAGAGGACCATTTCAGAAGCCCAAGTGCAATTCTAGCGATATTTCAGAAGTCTCCTTTTCAGTTCATGGGAACCAAAGTCTCCTGGGAAGATCATGCCCTCCATCAGGCTAGTACAACTGGTAGGTCTAGTTAAAAGTTGACGTAAAAAGCTGCAGCACAAAGGAAGGCATTTGTAGCAAAACTCAACAATGAACTTTATTGGTCCTGCTACCAAACTCATTAACAAAGCTGTACACTCTCGAGCATTGTTTCCAGGACTGTTTTTTGTTA
The DNA here is from genome assembly GCF_036417845.1 of Apteryx mantelli. Taxonomy (NCBI): domain Eukaryota; kingdom Metazoa; phylum Chordata; class Aves; order Apterygiformes; family Apterygidae; genus Apteryx; species Apteryx mantelli. The sequence goes on from NC_089981.1 coordinate 62,205,474, forward strand.
AATAGCTACTGACATATATATGACCCAGAGCGCAAATGTAACAGGTGCATCCCTCTTGCCAGCATTCAGTTAGCAGTTTCAACTAGTTCCATTTGTAGGCACCACCGTTCCAAGAGTTTTCTACTGTAAGCAGGGTCTCCGACCTTCCTTGCACAGTGTGACTTACACATGGCAGGGAAGCTCTTCTTGGGCCATGAGACCTGTGTGCAACAGAAGGACTTTGGCTGCCCTGTCAACTGTTCTCATCACCTCTAAGATGATGGGTCAGACAGAACATCCTGGAGGCCATAGCAGGCTCCATCATCTGGACTACCTTGCAATACTGTATCTTCCAAAGAGTGCTGTAAAAGCAGTGTATGTGGCTCACTCACTCCAGCACCAATAGCACCTGTACTGGCTAACATATCTATGAAGGCAGAGTCCCTCTATTTTGTGCAAGGACTGGAGATGAGGAATAGTGAATTACAAATGTTTATAATACTGAGTTACTTCTGGGAGCAACGGGTGTTTATGCCTTTCTGTGACTTTGTGTACAGCTATATCTTTGCTCAGACACTGGCTTTTTTCACTCTCTGCCATTCACTGTGCCAAATAAGTTTATAACGTAAGCTTCACAGTACAAAGTATGGGATCTGTCAGGATGTTGTTCTTGCCAAGGAAGGTGACACAAATGGTTCATCAAACTGTTTCATTTTTCTCCCTCCCAAAAAGAAGAAAAAAACTTGGTAAAGAAAGGATCCAGCTGAAAAAGGCTTTTTACCAAGTCTTGTGGAGAACAGAACTGCTCCCGGATGAGCTGCTTGTATTATAATCGGCTGAGGCCTACATATTGCTCTCTTGCTCCAAACAGCAACCTTTCTTCCCTTTGGACACATTAATCCATTGAGGATGATTCTTTTGCTCCTCTGTTACTGAAGGGTTGATAGCAGGGTTCCACTTGCAACTGAATCCTAACCAAAATATCTCACAGATATAACAAAAGACAACTTCTTTCTTCCTGGAGCATCTTTCTTCCTGTAGTTGATAAACAGAAAAGAAAGAGTGAAGCCTGAGATTCAGCTGGGTTGAAGAACTGAGAGTTAGATAAGCAAAACAAAGACTATCTGTATTATAACCTAAAAAAAATGTACCCAAGAAGTTTCTGAAGCCCAAGACATATTCTACTTTTGCATCAGAATAGCACTTTTTATTTGAAATAAAAGTCTTACAACATGTGCTAAAACAAGTCTTTTCTAGCAACTCTATTTTCTTTTTCCACAGACATTAGTCATTATTAGCATTCTAGTGCAGAAGAGTCTCCGTGTAGCAGGACTATCTTCTAAATTACTTTGGATGATAGAAATAATGAAGTTAAAAATTTCACTCATCTTTTCCCTGTCATAAATGAAAGCACATATTATACTCATTCAAAAAATAGCTAACCATAGACTTAGGTTCAAGTTACATTTTCAATGTAGAAATGTTTGTGCTGAAATAGCCTAGATACTTTCTTGGAAGTAGTTTAATGATGTAAAATAGTCCATTAATGGATTTTGACTACTGTGCAGTTTTTGAAATAATGTCTCTTATAATTAGTTATTTCATCATTCCTTTATGTGCCTTGCTTATTTCAAATTCCAGGGAAAGAAGGCTGCTAAGCTAATATAATGAGATAATACCCTTCACTGGCATAAGTAAGGATATGAGATGGACTGCTACCCACATTGGTAATTATACATGCTCCATTTCTACAGTTGAAACCAGAATGAATCCTCTACAGCATTTTACTGTCTTTGAATAACATTATCTGAAAAAACAAGTTGGTAACTTGTTTACGCATTAGTATTGGAGGAAGCAACCTGAGCTGGCTGTCCTTGAGTTTGTGGAATCAAACTTGTTCAGCGTGCACTTAACACAGGACTAGGGAGGAAAACCATTGTGCCATCTGCATACATACTTGCTGTGCTTGTTCTGCCGCTCCACAGGTGTACCAGCTTCACAAGGGGTTCCCTACTGCCCTCAGCAGGTTGCCAGAAGTCAGGGAGAAGACCACAGTTTGTCCAGTTGTGAGATACAAGCTCATTAGATGAATAAACTTGACCCTTCTGTACCATCTTCTCTGCAGGATCTCAGAACACTCTGTTACTATTATTGGGCTTAGGGTGTGAGGAGGAAGTGTTTTTATTGCCATTTTGAGATGACACAAGAGGCAAAGATTTGGCTTATAGTCATACAGGAAAAAGGTGAGTCCAATCTGATCAGTGTTCCCTTCTGGAAATCCATTTTGGTTAATGAATTAGAGGCAAATTCACTGCCTATTTGGCTGCACTGACCTCTCTGGCAGCACGACTAACACAGCTGGCTGTCCAAGCTGGACGGCAGGTTTTATGGTGAAAAGTGCATGCCCAGTCAGAGCAGCTTGGTGCTGCAGACAGCCACCAATAACCTCCTTGCCTGCAATGGGTAGAGAGCAGCTAGAAAAAGGCCAGAGGAGAAACACCTGGGTGACCCAGCAACTCCGCAGTTCCTCCTCACGGGGCTACAAACAGTGCTGCAGGCTGTGGCTCAGGAGCATGTACACTCTGCCATCACCTGCAGGCAGGGGTCCTCCCTGCCATTTGCCACCTGTGGCCCAGGACTCTTTCAGAGTGAGAAATAAGAATTGCATTTAAATTCAGTGGGAAGAGGTTCTTGTACTTACAGCCTTTAAAGCTTGCACTGCAAAACCTATCAAAGAGTGCTTGCTTTCATTATTGCATTTTGGTGCTTTTTCAGTAAAAAAGAGCTTTGTCCTGAATACTGCCTGGAAACATCAAATGGAAATACATATTACATGAAGCAAGGGTTTCCAAACAGAGCTTGCTTTGGGTACTGCTTGCTGCAGCAACCATAGCTGCTGGCAGGGATGGCAGCTGGAGCTGTGAGTGTCGGCTGTGGCCAGGGCTACCAGCAACGATGGCGGCTGCCTTATTAAATTTGTGCCAGCCTGCATATACCTCTGTCTACTTCACCCAGCTCCCTAGCCTCCCATCAATGCCCCAGCACTACGACTCCAACCATAAACCTGCTTATCTCTCTCTCAATCCCACAAACAAAGAATCAGCCCTCTTCCTTCTTCCTCCTATCACATTTTCAGTAGCTGACTGGCACTAATGATGTATTCATAGGAGCTGACTTGAGTGCCAGTGCCTGTGGGACACTTTCTGCATACAGGTATAAGCCTCACGGCTGACTACCTTTCTATATAACACACAGAGTAGTTTGAGTACCAGCAGTGGTTTGCAGGCTGCAAGGTCTTCATGCCTAGGAAGATGGTGAACTACAGTGACCAACCACTTCAGATATATAAAATAAAGAAAAAGAGGTCTGAAATGTCTGAAAATTGTCTCTCCAAGAAATTTGTCTTCTGTAGAAGCTTCTGTAGAAAGTTTTCAATGAACTTTGGATGCTCAGCTGTCCGTGGCGTTTCCCACAAGGGTCTGAACTGCAGTCCCTTAAATTGCGGTTTCTTTTCTGAAGAAGTCATCATGTATCCTGCATTTATAAAAAATAGCTAGAAACAGGGGAATTTTCACTTCTCTCAATCTGCATGTCTTTTCTTTACAAAGCTTGGAAATATTTTTCCTCTGGTGTTTATTCATTTTCCTGTGCTTTATATCCAATTAGACTATTTTGCTGCAGATTCAGAAATGTGAACAGTTCCACCTCCCTCGCACGCTGCTTCATTTCTCTTCAATTTCATTTCCCTCAGGGTCACTGTTAGGTGATGATATACAGAAATGTCCCCGGTGAGGTGCTGTTTCCATTAGCTTTCTGCTTCAGAGGTGGTCAGAGGTCTGAATTCTTATATGATTTGTTTTCTTGGCTGCTTAGAAAATAATGTTCAGTTTTGATCTCTCTTCTACACAGATGAGAAACACTCTATTTTCAGGTATTTCTTTCTCCTCTTAGAAGACAGTGGCTCTTACCTCTGTTTTTAAAATGAGCAGGATGTTTTGGTGGATGATTTTTCTAATTAGCATTCAATACTATTTTTATAAAAATGATGATAAAAGGAGGAAGAAATCATCTGGCAGAACATAGCATGATCAACTATACATCTGTTTTAAGGAAATAGCAGCAAATGCTCCCAGATACACCTACAAGAAACGCAGGGAGAAAACTAAGAATACTTTTTCCTCTGGAACACAAAGCATTTCTGTAGATGAGTAAATATACAGACTCCGCATTAAAAGGATCCAGTAAATTCAGTATACGAAATCTTTGCTGATTCATAAGTGATGACATGCACCATGCTTTCAGTTATACTGTTCCAAAGCCTTCTCCATTTTGGCAACTGCCTTTTGGGGCAGGGAGAGAGCCATGACAAACCAAGTACAATAGGTTCCCATTCTTCCATCAATGAAGTGTCGTTTGAAAGTTTATCTTCTTTTGAGCACTGAAATAACTCTTTTTCTGATCATGAAATTCTGATATAGGGAGGCACTTCAGTGCCTTGCTGCACTTTAGTTTACAAGAGCAGTTATTGCCTTAAAGCTAGTATAACTCTATAACCTTCTATTGGCTCTTCACACCACTTGAGGCCCATGGTAAGGCTTTGCAAGAGAAACTGGAGAAAAATGGCCCTGTACTTTGCAGTCATGGACCTTGAATAAACTGTTGTGGAAGTGGGTTGGAGACAATTTAGGGCTATTGTCTCAGGGGAATCAGTGACCCAGAAGTTGGAAGGAGGGGGGTTAAAAATACAGTGACTGCTACTCAAAAATCAGAAGAGCTCTTATTCATACGTCCAAATAAATAAATAAACAAATGTCAGAGTCATGGTGAATTTCAATCCACTAGTCATAATTCTTCCAGTTAGTTTAGTTGATCTTTCTGTGCTTTGACTGAATATTTTCTGCAGTTATCTACATTTAGCTAGGTAAAAAGTCAGCAGTAGATACTATATTGTAATTAAAGCTGGGAAGGTATTCCTTATCATTTTCAATGGAAGATATATTTTTTCTGAATTTGCATCGTTTTCTGTTGAGCATATCGAAGTGAAACACTTTCCGGGGTGCTGGATTGACGTGAATGGCTAGATTGGTGAGATGAACTGAACTGAACTAAGTTAGACTGGGTCAGTTGGCTGTTGATGTGAGTCTGCCTCAGCTGCTGTACAATCTTCTGGGATTTTCCTTGGGGGTGTCGCCTGCCCACATTGTTCTCTATCCTCCAGACAGATATCAGAAATTGAATTTTCTCTCCCACAAATCTGTTTCAACACAGGAGCAAAGCAAATGTAAAATTTCAATTTTTTTTCTGGGACAGAAATTTCACCAGACCCCTGATGTTTTGACAAATGCTTTGGTCTGGATTCAGGAGAAGTATTAGATTTTTCTGTGAGAGAGAAATTTCGGTTTGCAATCATCTCAAACTGAAATAACAAATCCAATTGTTCTGAGTTCTTAAAATTGTTTTGAGTAACTAAAATCCCATGAGAAAAGCCTGTAGTCTGGACTCTCTCTGGGGAGCAGAAAGCTGTGGAAAGAATTCATAGATGGTACATCTGAACTTCAGATGGTGGGCAGAAGCCTGCCATCACACAGACTAAGTAGTTAGCACAGACATTTTTCTTCTGAATGAAGCACAGATGTTGGTTTATGCAATTGATCAGAATTACAATGGAAAATCATCTATGTTGCCACCACATCAGGAGTAACTGGGTCTTTTTCAGCATCAGGAATGTTGATGTCTGCTTTACAGACGCTGAAAGACATTTGACCTTCCTTTGTAACTCAATGTCATCATTCATTACTTGTCAGAGAATTATTTTAGTCTATTAGGGCTTTTTTTCTCCAAAGCCTGGCATGGCTCAAATTCTTGCCCTAGAAGATAAGCAGATGGGAAGGGATGTAGCCAGAAAACAACTAGAATCAAATGATTTTAGGCAACAACTTAAGATATTGGATCTGCTCCTATGGGCATCAGTATAACTTAGACTGCAGAACTCTTTGAGCAGTACAAAGTCTGGTCAAGATATTTTGCTTCATTACATTAGAAAGCCTTCAGCTAATCATTGCACTGAGCTGGCTATATTATTCACGACTGTTATGGCAAGACTGACAGGCTTCCCCAAAGACAGGAATCTTGCTTGTCCTAGTTGGGCAGTAGCCCTTGTTTCCTAGCGGGATGTTTCTGAGACCTGTGGGGTCACCCATGACACAGCACCAGCTCTGTTGCTGCATTTCAGGACTCAGTGAAAAAATATTCATGCCTTTGTTCTAGTAGACCCAAGGATGTGGGTCCTGGGTTTTTTTTACATATTGTTCTGTCTCTCCTGGTTTAAAAATAACGACCCCCTAAAATGTGTTAGTGTTTTCTTTTTACCCATTGATTGCATATGTGTTTCCTTCATTTTTAAAAATATATTATTGTCTTTTTTTAGTACATTATTGAATTTTACTTTAAAAACTGCTCTTTGAAAATGTTTAGTCTTCAGCAGGGAATCTGAATGCCTTCAGCGTTTTGGATTTTTACTGAAAAACAAAATCCTGCATATCCTTAAGAGACATGCACACTATCCTTTTATTTGGCAAACTAGGCCATCCTGTACTGTCACTTTTAAACCGAGCACTGCAGGATATTTTGCATGAAACAACCCATACATGCACACTATATACTGTCATAAAACATCTGCTAGCTTAAATTCACTATTGCAGCATAAAGCTCATTTGTTTCTTGCTTTCAAGTCAACAGCTCTAGAGATGCATAGGTAAGCATCTTTTCCTTTTTTTCCCTGAATAGCAAATGTTTTCCACCAAGTTTCACAATGGGCATTATTCTTTTATATACTATAATGTCTTTGTCAGTTAGTGTGTTTCAGAGGTCTCTCTTTGGATTAGTTATCCAAATGAATGTTAGGTAAAGCTCTTCACTTTCAAATCCTCCTGTCTTTATGTTCAGACATAACTTGTACTTATCTCACAGAGTTGTGTATACACAGGGAAAGGAGAGTAGTGATCCAGTAATCGTGCAACTGGCAACACACAGCAAAATCTTTTGCTTCTTTCTTTAACTTTGAATGCAACACATAGCATCAATATTAAATTTCTTCTCTCTGTGGTTGCCTCTTCCTTTGCCAGTAACTTTCTGTTGCTAAGCCTCCTCTTCTTCATCTTCAGGTGCATGTGTTCCCTCTCTTGCTCTCCTGCCATACAGCTGAGGAGATCAAGTCATATTCCGGGAGAAAACAGTTGTGTGACTGTGAAGACCACGCATTTGCAAGGTATGTTTCTACTCCAAACCCAGGCACATGTCACTATGCTCTAAGAAATGCATAGAATTGATGAGCCAGGTAGAAAAGGAGTCAAAGAACAAGTGACAAGTATGGTTAACAGCCTTTTTAGAGGGCCAGATTTTTGGGGAGCTATTCTATGGTTGCATAAGCAGCTCAAAGGATCTCTAAATGGCCTGAAAAGCAGAAAATGTAGATGCATCTCTCCAGCCACTTGTGCCATGAAAGGCAGATTGTGTGCCAGGATGGCTCTGCTCACAGAGATGGACTGAAGAGAGGAGGCAGCATTGCAGACAGGGGCTCTGTGGTATTAATGCCCCCCTTGATGTATAGCTGAACTTCTCTTGGATTGACTCCAGATGAGGTAGCAACTGTTTGTGTCCATTCACCTTTATTCCAGTTCATCTGTGCTTAGTTAGGATGGAAAGCTGAGCCATAAACAACTTATTCTTACACAGCTTGAAAGGCCCGTGGCAAGGGGAGGAGACAATATGACTGACTCTCAGACCAGTAGCCTGATGAAATACAAGTTGGAACAGGCTGAGATTGCTACAGCTGGGGATAGAAGAGACTTATGGGAGGATGGTCCTTTTGTATGTTATTTGTGGAGCCAAGATTTTGATATCTCAGGCCTGTAGAAGGGCACTGGGAGAAAATGTGCCTTTTCCATTGACCTGGGGCTTTATTTAGCATGACTGAATCTTTCCCCGAGTGTTTGAATCCAGGAAAAAAACCATCTCTTGTATCCACCTACATGATAAAAACCTTCTCCAGGTGTTTGTATGAGAGAGGAACACAGAGGCTTTATGCTTTAAATAAATACACATGAACGTATTTCTTTCAAGGCTAGTTGTTCTGGTAATCATTTCTTTAAAATTTCTTCTTGCTACATCTCATTTCTTTTTCACATCACATGCTTCATTTTCCTCTTCAGAAAAGGGCAGGTTTCCTTACTGCTCCATCCATGTGCACAGCAGAGTCAAAGGGCTGGAGTCTGGAGGGTATGTGGCTGGAATATAATTGTATTTTCTTTAGTAGTTACTCCTGGAGTACTTGAGAGAAAAGTCAGAGACAAGTTATTTTTAACAACAGCAAAGTCTATTGTCACGATTGTTTAATGCGTTAGGGTGTAATATAGGATGTATCAGATGATGTTCATTTTTAAAAAGTACCCTTTCATTCTTTGCAAACTTCTGCCAGCTGAAGGCTTTGATGTTACGTTGGATTTATCCTTCTCGTTGCCCAGTTTTGCAACTCTTTTCTCCATTAGCCTGATCTAAGAAATTCTTCCAGATCACAGCGTCTGATAGCTCTGATGGTTCCCGTGTCTGCCTAATTTGTTTGTGTGCTTAGAGATGAATCGTGACTGAGAGAAAAACTTGAACTCTGCCATTTCCACTTGCTCATATATATATCTTTAATGAGCAGTAAATTGTGCTGGAAAATGTAGTTCCATTTTTTTTGACACTGTGTATGTGCAAACTGCACCAAATAACAGGACTAGACTGACAGCTCTGCTGAAAGAGTTGTCTCTTTTTCATTTGGAGTAGAAGACCAAGATTCCTTAGGGGATTTGAACCAGCTTACCCCACCTCAAAGGCTAATGCCTTCACCCCGTTGTGCCTGTTAGACAGCATCTCACCTCTTTGGCCTTAGCCAAGACTGTTGGCTAAGTTGTTGAAGACTGCACACATGCAAAGCAGGGGGAATGAGAGCCCAGAACAGCAGACCATCTGTCAGACCACACAGTCACAGCCACCCCTCTGGCTCAGTTAGTTGTGTATTTCACATCTACTAGAACGGCTCCAACAGTGGAAGATTGATTCTTATTTCCCTAGTGCTTTATCTATTCTTGGATTGTTTTTTTTATTGCTTTCCTTGAGTTTTTTTGTGTCACAACTTTTCCAGTGCTAAAACTACTTTTTTTCTTGCCTATTTCAAACTGTCACTTTTATTCAGACATTTTGTCATTCCATCACTTTTAGCCATGAGCACTCTGCTTCTGTCACATCTTTGTACTACAGACTCCTCGGTTTTCTCTGTTTTACACACCTATGTTGCAAGGAATTGACTCACCCTAGAAATGCTTCTCTGTATTGCCTAAGAAAGGCAGTTTATACAGCTGTCTCTGATTAGAAATCTACTTACTGACATCTCCAATTAGGTGAGCCAAATCTAGTTCTTGTGTTGGTCATCAGCAGCATCCTTGCAGAGTGACTTTGCTGGAGAAGCTCCATAGCATTTTGGAATTCTCTTTCCCAGAGCTGAACCGCTAAGACAGCCAAGGGAGCCAAGTTCAAGTCCCTCAGTCCCTACTGCCTGCTCAGCTCTCTCTCTTTGCTCAAAATGGAAACTCCCCCCCCTTCGCAGAAGCCTTTATTCAAAACTTTTTTTTTTTTAATCTAGTAGCAATGCAGCTTTTGGATTTACATTCATTGACATAGTATATTGCTAGGAAAATTTGCAACCCTCCTTCCTCCTACCCATTCTTTGAAATAAAAATGCAAAATTAAACAAATAAGATCCTTTTCCTCAGTTTATACTTCTTAATTAGCACACACTTTTTACCTTAAATGGCCCTCCTACTGTTCACAACATTGGTATGACAGTTATACTATTTAATTAATTATATAGCATAAGAAGTAGCTGCTGTACAACGTGTTTCAAGGAATACTTTCTGTCCATTGTTAATGTACGCATTATCAGGTGGACAATACGATTCATCATCCCAATTGATTAACCTTGCACTGGGCTTTCCTCCCTTCCTCCAGATTCTTCATCTTGCATTTTTCCTAGATAAATCTTGTGTTGTTATTTCCAACCATCTTCCCAGACTCCCTTAGTCCTTTCATTTTTTATGTCTGTTTAACATGCATGTCCCCAGAGAAGGAAGGGAACACTTCCCAGGGAAGAATCATCTTCAAATGTCATCAGTGTGTTTCTAATCTTCCTTTTCCTAATCATACAGAAGATATTAAATAAAATCAGAGCTAGCCTGTCTCTGTAAGAACCCTCTAGGCACCTTCCCCAACTTGTCATATTAGTGCTTATCATTTAATCCAACAGTTAATTTACAACTCATGTGTTAGTGCTCTTCAAGGAAATTAATGTAACAATTCAAGACCTTTGGGATAGGGTGATATTTATTTTAAATAAAACTGATTGCAGTCACTCACACTCCTTCTCTCATAGATTTCACTCACTTGTGTTCTCACACCCACATACTCACAAATATGCATATGTTCATGTAGTCTGGCTGGATTCAATTGTGTGTGATGGAGGATAAAGAGTGCTGGCCATTGAGTCTTCACTGCATCTCTTGGGTTCCTTTTGGTTGGCAACAAGTTGTTTTTTGGATAGGTCTTTTATACCTTTAGGAGTCAAACTTACTATGACATGATCCCTTGACTCCAAATCTTGCTTATTCCATCCTCTATAAATCTTGAGTAAGGTTAATGGTCATTGTTTTGGGCTATTTTTATGGCTGCAGTACATCTTCCGGCTGGGGTAGTGATAAGAGGAACGACTCATGCAGTGTGCTATAACTTTGTTCCCCCCCCCGCCATCAGAGGTCTGTGCCATGGCCTTACTGGAGCGCAGGCCTTCTAGTCTTCATGTAAAAGTCCCATTCCTCAAGGTTTACCAGTTTGACTGCAGTTGATCATATCCTTGGTTTTCATTACAGGTACCTCAGGTATTGTTATCCTATCTGTCCATAAGTATGACCAATTACAGGGAAATTTTTGAAGTTGCTTCAACTATTCACTCAAGGGACTTCCATTTATTTCAGATTTTGTGGACTTATATATAGATTATGTTTTAAATGTTATTAACTCCCTTTTACAGATCTGATCAACAAATGCTAAATGTGATTTGTTTATTCCTATGCACTTCTAAAATATCTCAGCCTGAATAAAGAGTCATCTCAAACTCTAAGTTAATGTGGGACATTATCAAAACACTCAAATGTAAAAGATCCCATACTGTGCAGTTTGATTTTGGTGGAGTGACTGAAGCATACTCTAAAGGTGGGACAAATAAGTTCCATATCTCAACAGTTTTAGAGTTGCAGTCTGTTGAGTTAAATCAATTACAAATGGAGGGTCATTCAAAGACAGCAAAACATTTAAAGTGTAATTTCTCATTTTGCAACAATGAGTCAAATAGCACTGCACAAGCTCATCTTTTGCATGTTTTTGTTCAATGTCTATGGTTTTTAGCACTGGTGGTGTTAGCTATGAACATATTACATATTTATTCTATTTCAAGGTCAAGATTTCCTGAGAGGATAGAGATATACAAATAACTTATGTTTGATATGGCTGGGTATTCAAGCAGCAGTGCAATTGTAAGGGATAACAAAAGACAAAATGTAAGTGTGATACTTCAGGTCAGAACGTGTTGTTTTTGGTTCCTCTATAATATTATGAAGAAATAGAAATTCTATCTTCCTTAATAAAAATATCTTTATTTCTTTGTAGGTTTACTTTATGATAAAGGCTTTTCAAAATGATTCAAGCAGCTCTCATAATAAAAATAACTCATTAATGCTCCTACAGGATTAAATATTATTTCTTGATATATATCTGGGTATGTCAGTATCCGGAGATCATTGCTTTCTCATTGGAGAGAAATATGAAACAGTGCTTTTTGTGTTTAATTATAAGTTGTTTATGTTTCAGTAAGCAAATTGTGACCTCATTTAGCTTCTGCTTTTGGGCTCATTTTATAAAAACAATTGTTTGGGGGTTACCACTGCCATTTTGTTCATTCTGTGTGTATGCATAGCCATCTCTAGTGCAGACTGTAAAACTCACAGCACAGTGGGTGGTGATGAGCATGAGTGTGCACACATACTTCTGCTTTCTTTGTCTTCTGTTAAGTTCAGAAATTCATAGACAAAGTAAGATGACCCATACTGAAAAGGCATTGCCCTACCTTTGTGATGGATTTTTACATTTTCTGCTCTATCACGTAATCAACAGTTTTATATGACACCATTACATTACATCAGTTATTTTAAAAGATTTTTTCATCTTTTCCTTCATTTAGGGCTAAATTATGACCTGAAGCAACAGCACATTCAAGGGGAAAAGATCAGGGCATGTCCATGGGGCTAAAGTGCTCACAAAGCCGTGGCAAATGCCACTATCCCTGCCTCATAATGTTTCCAAGGGTGCTGGGAAAAACAATCGGTAGTGGAATTTCATTCAGGTTCATGTTCAAAACCCAACACAACGTGTTGGCCACAAAAGCTCCCACAAACAAATGGTTGAATTCCTGGCCCATTCAGTGATGGAGAGTAGGGAAGGAGACAGTTGTTGTTCTTTTCTTTTCCCTTCACCCATGCTTCCAAGGAGTCCGTTAATTGAAAATACAAAGGTGAGCATGAGGCCAGACAGAGTCTCAGCAGTACTGGGAGGCTGCAGGAGAGACAAAAAGTGAGGAAAGTCCTGCAGGAGGAAGCTCATGGATCAGAGGCAACCTGAAGAGCAGAGAGAGTGCACACAACCAAGGGACAGAAGAAGAGAACTAAGGAAGGAAAAAGAAAGAAAGGAAATCAGAGAGGGAGAAACGGAGGGCACATGTCCCGATACATAACATGTAGGCTTGTCTGCTCTCCAACACCGAAGAGCACTGCGCTGGCTGCTACTGTCCTAGGGCTCTGCTGTCTGTTCCTGCTTCCCATTGAAATCAAAGAAGATATTCAAATCACTCTTCAGGGACAGGTCCGAGCAATGCAGAGGTGACTTCTGCTTCCATGCTACCAATCTGATTCCACAGCTGGATTCCAGCCAAAATCTGACTGATTAGTAGGAACTTCTGCCATCGGGAGGCAGAGACATCACTGTCACAGGAATTGCACTGAGATTATGGGCCCTGCTCTTGCAAGCAACAAAAAATGGCTATAGAACTTAATACACTGGGAGCTAAATGCCAGGATGCCAAATACTGTTCGTCTGCTTGGTGCCTCTACAATAATTTCTTCAAGTACAAACACTTAGAGATGCAGGCCACCCACTCAATCAAAATAACAGAACTGTTTTGTCTCTTGCATTCTGCCATTTATATTTTATTTAAACATGCTACAGCCAGCTGCCCACTTGTGTCAGGTTCAGGTAAAGTCTGTCATAGAAGAATAAAAAAACATTAAATTTCTTTTGCATAATTTTTTCCTCTTATTTTTTCTGGCACTTGGAATAAATAGTTCAGGCAGTCTCAGCATGATCCTAACATGAGCCATCCAATACTTGGTGTTTTGCCTAGAGCCCAAGGTCTTTTAAAACATGTAATTGTCTCAGTTTAGCCTTCCTTTGTCTTTTTAAGGTAAGGTTCTTGCTCTCATACCTGCAAAGGACAGCTTGATGGAACCTACACAATTCAAAGAATATCAGATAAATAAAGAGCTCGAGATTTCCTTACTTTGAACAAGCTCATATTTTGAAGCCAGTTTAAAGATTTTGGAGAGGCCAAACCTAATTTTTTGAACATTTGGTGCTGCCAGTGGTGCAAGTGAATGAGATTCTTCTTGAAAGGTAAAAAATTCATGCAGGGAGGCTGGCCTGTTAGCCAAAATAGGAGTTATTTTGCTGGCTTTTGACAGGAATGCTACCCAACCTTTTTTTGTTCAGGAAATTCTGTCAAGATATGAAACCTTTAAGCAATAAACAAACAAAGACAATTGAGGTAAAATAAATAACAAGGAGATACAAATCATTCTTCAGCCAAAATGTACTTGGAGTGTAAAAAGAAAGAATTCAGAAGCAATGAGCCTAATCAAGTTACCCCATTGTTCAGATCATGTTATATAGCCTGAAAATTTTTAAGGAAATCCAGTTCAGCCTACCAAGTATTGAAAGCTTCACCAAATATTAAAGAAATCCCACTAAAACCCTTGCATGTTGTCCAATGAAGTCTTACCACAGGCTGCCTGATTTTCTATTGAAATATGTAAACTCTGCAACAGGTGGTAAGGAACTTCAGGAAAAATTATTTTTTCTTCTGAGTTTTGCAACAGTAACAGAGCAGGTTCCATAAATCCTCTTTGCAGATAGTCTCAACTCTATCCATTTTACTCAGATCCCTGATTCCATCGCAGCAAGATTTCTGCACAGTGGCTTCAGATCTCAATGGTGATAGATTGTCCCCTGGAGCAAAACATGCAGAAAAAATGCTCAGGATCATGAGTCTCTTTCTTCTCTCCTTTAGGTAGGAAAAAATCTGTCCTCTTCCTGTTTCTTTCTCCAAATGCTCAGAAAAAGTCCAGCATTTTTCCAAGTCTTCTGATGCCAATTTTCCATCAAAGAAAATTGTTAGAGAAGGAAAATAAAGCTTGCAAACTCTTGAGCCTGGAACTGGGCAATTTTCAGATTCAGAACAAGAATCATTGTAAGAGGAAGATCTACTCTGGTTAGAAGAGGTTAAGGGCAGATGTCAAATGACCTTAATGGTGTCAAACCAGATATAAGGAAGAATGAGTTAATCAGTCTCATGTAGGAGACAGAGATAATCCTAATGCTGCTCAGTCCCAGAGGAAAGAATGAAAATTCTGACCCAAATCTAAGCAACCTTTTCAAGATTTTAAGACCACAAAGGTCTGTCCAATGAGACAACCTTAATGACTCAGAAAAACGGGTCTAGACAGAAATATTGACTGAAGAGTGACACATCAAATATAAGCTTCTTATACAAAATAATGCATGATTTATCATCAAAGACTCGAGGCTGAGTCGGGGTGAGGGGTTGATCAGTCATTGGTCTCCTATCCACTGACCTTGAGTGGTGCATTTCTTTTCTCATTCCTATGAGCACTTACAAGACAAAAATGTAGGCTGCCACTGCTTGACTTTTACAAACTGGGGAACTGAACCAGGCCTAGTGCTTCATTTCTTTCCCATTGAGGATGAACTCCAGCTCCAATTGAGTAGGTCTCTTTGGAGCATTTCAACAAGCTGTCATGGAACGGCAGATCTGCAGTGGAGAAGTTAATATCCATTCTCATAGCAGCTGACAAAGGAGACTTTCTGCCTTTGCTACATTTCAACAGATGTTTGCCCTTAGCATTAGCCAGTCTCTCAGCAGAGCTCTCCCTTTTGCCATTAAAGTGCAGCACTTTTGAAATGGCCACACTGTAGTTTCCATCTAATATGCTTACATCCAGCAGCCACCTGCAGGGCTAAGAATCTTGTGCGGGGAGGAAGAAAGTGGAGAGGTAGGAGAGAAGCAAATGGTGACTTGAGGATATTTCTTATGGACTGCTGGTTCCTGACCCATGCATGAAGAATACCCAGTTCCCAATTCTAATGAATTTTATCCAGGAACAGAGTGGGTCCAAGGGTACCCCACCCTTGAAAAACTGAATCCTATTTTCCAGTAGGATACCCCTACAGCAATTCCTGGAAACTTAAATATTCAAATTAAAAAAAAAATTACTGTTGACTCTCTAAGCAGAGAACAGCTATTCAAGTATAGAAGAATCCTCTTGGGGGTGTCTCTGTTCCCATTGGGAAAATGCAGGGACTTTTTGAGAGATCAATGTGAACCACCCATCAGTTGCAGGATTCTCTCCTTTTTCTCCTTAAGAGGGATTCAAGCAGAGCTAGTTAGAAAATCCTCCACAAAACATTTATTTTTGAAAATGTTCATTCCTAAAAACCAGAACTTTTCACAAAGACATTTCATTTTTAGTCAACTTTTACTAGAAGTGTTTCTCAGCTCTCTGTTCTCCCAGGAGCAGATTTTCATCCAGAGCCACAATACCACGACAATACTAAATATAACACACCAACCCAAGTATAAATAAATAATATGAATAAAATAACATACCAAATATAAATAAGTATAACATAACAATACTAAAATAACTGCCTGGTTGTGTTGTTGAAAGTGCATACACTTTCTTGCATGAAAGGAGAGTCTGATTTAGAAGATGAAGTCTTCCAAACTAGCTGTTGGCAATTTTTGTAGAAGTTAAGCAATGATGTATCATTATATCACAAAATTTTTTTAGAGATTTCATGGGAGACTCTGCCCCAGAGCTGCCCTCCCTCTGTGTGGAATGGCAAGTGGCTGAGATGCCAAGTGTGCACTCTGCCACATGGAGGAAGAGGCTG
Source organism: Apteryx mantelli (assembly GCF_036417845.1). Lineage (NCBI taxonomy): Eukaryota > Metazoa > Chordata > Aves > Apterygiformes > Apterygidae > Apteryx > Apteryx mantelli. The sequence continues at coordinate 62,221,842 of NC_089981.1, forward strand.
TCTTTGCTCTGGGTTATCAGGCATCTTCTCACTATTTCCTTTTACTTCTTCACCTTGTGCTCCCTATGTGGTACCTTAGGATCCCTGGAAGGCTGCCACTCAGGGAGCACTTCCTGGGAGTCACTGCTGCCTCCCAACACCAACATCAGTTTTTGCTGAAGCTACCTTGGGCTGGAGGACTGACCACTTCTGGGTCGCCCCTACTTACCATCCCATCAAACTGATCAGTCCCCTCTGTTTGGATCAGTCCAAGGCACAGTTAACCTTACATCTGCTCCTCAACCTGGCCTGACATTTTGAAACTCTCCTGTGTTATTCATAAAAATGACAAGACAAGAAATATCATCTTTTCCTCACTGAAAACTCAAAGTTAAAAGCCATCACAGCTGCTGCAGAGGCTTCACCAAAAGCCGTATCAGCAGTTTCTGTTTTAAAAACATTTTTTTTACTCAGTCACACTGATGCAGCTGCAGTTTTCAGCAGAGCCTTCTCTGCGGCTGATTTGCCTGTTTTCTCTCACTTTCCATTAAAAAATATGTAGGGCTTTAAACACCTGAAGACTTAGTTTTTGAAACTCTGAAAGTGAAGGTTAAATATAACACAGCATCTGGCAAAGCTCTGTCAGAGCCAAGGTCAAGTATTTTGTATTTTTAGTTGGAGGAATGTCTTTGTTCTCCTAAAGAATTCTGAATGCCGGATGAAGTTATCAAAAGTTGCTCCCCAAACTTGCAGTATTAGTAACACACTGTGGCTACCTCAGTGCTAATGGACTCTACCAGATGAATTTGAATTGTCCAGCCACAGGCAATGAGTGGAGCTCCAAACCCCCCATGGTCATGGAGACAATCAGAAGCTTCAGTAAGCTGTATAAATGCCGCTCTGGGCAGCATACTCTGGGAGGCAGAGGTATTTGATAGAGTTTGTACCACTTCCCCAAAATGCCTTCCTCCCTGGAAACTCACCCCAGTCCCCCCAGGAGCCACCTGATTCATTTCCTCTCATCCAAGTTCCAGGTTCCTTCAGAAACAGTGACAACTGCATAGCAGCTGCTGCTAAAGACATGGGGACAAAGTGAGGAGTTGGCTATCATGAGCACAAAGGTAAGGGGTTGTCCCCTGCTGACCTGAGACCTGCACTAATAGCCCTGGCTGGTTTGTGCTCTTACAGCAGGAGCAGGGGTCCAGGCTGATTCCTGCAGGGCTCTACAGGGGGACCTTGCAGCAGAACAAGCAGGCCATTTCTACACCCTCAGAAGCATGGCAGACCTGCAGCAAGAAGGTGGTCAAGAAGACAGTCACATGTCATTTGATAAAATCTTGTGGTAGAGGAAAGAAAATCACCTGTTGGAACTCCTAGTGATGTGATGGGGTGGGGGGAGATGACATGCCATCAGCTTAAAGATTTTGCTTTCTTTGTTTTCGTCTACTACTGTGCTGTTGTCTTGGCTATTGTCTTCTGTGAGTGCTGCTCCCATGTACATCAGAAACAAACGTACAGGTGAAATGGATATTCAGCTCCAGCAGCCCTTAATATCAAAGCAGAGATGAGTGCATTCTAATGCAAAAGGTATAAGTATTGTTTATCTAACACCTCTGCTTGACATCTAACTTTTGAGCCCATATATGAAAAGATACAACCTCCTCCCTATCCATTTCAGTAAGAATTTCTGGATGCAGTAGAACAAAAGTACTTTTGTGGGCTTTGTGCAATTCAGTGCATGCAACTGAGCAATAAAAATTTTAAACAAAAATATCACCATCACCACTAGTGGGAACACATCAGTCACACTATATTATCTTGTCTTTTCAATATTATAGCATGTGTGATACAAAGTGGTCTGAACAAAGTAAGACCAAAAGCAGTGAACTGTGGTTTGTTATATGTTGCGGTTTCCTCTATCTGGTGGCTCCACTTCATTTACATTGAAACCGGACTGATCTAATCATTCATCTGAGGGCACTGCTGTCAAAATTCCTGATGTTAGGGCTTTCCCAGAGCAGAGTCTCACCTGATAAAAGATTGCGAGAATGTAAGAACTGCAATGCTAAGTTAGATCGAAGGTCAGTGTCCTACAATAGAGAAAAGTGAATGCCTAGAAGAGAGCAGGAGGACAAAGAAAGTGCATAGTGTTGCTTCTCCAAAATAACCTTCCAGTCTCTAGCAATCTGTGCCTCAAAGATCTCCTTAAACAGATATGGTGTTTAATAATCTTTCTGTTTCTGTTACTTGAACTGTTCCAATCTTTCCTTGAACTCACTCACAGTTTTTGACATCCGCAATGTCTTTTGGTAAAGAGTTCTTTTGCTTAACTACTTTGTGTGAAGAACCCCCTCCTTTTTGTTTTCGACCTGCCACTTGCCAATATCATGGGATGGCCCCTTGCTCTTGCACTGGGACAGGGACAATGAACTATCATTTCTTATTTGTCTTCTCCTTGGCACTCAGGGCTTTATACTCCTCCAACATGTTTCCCCTGTGTTACCTCTTCTCAGGCTGAAGATGCCGTGCCTTGTAGGGAAACCATTTCATACCTTTGTCAACCTTCTCTGAGCCTTTTCAAATTCTGTTATACCCTTTCTGAAATGGGCAAGCAGAACTGAGGTGAGGGCCCTAGAAGGAAGGAGTGTTCAAGAGAGCTGGTTAATATTCAAACATCACTTCTTCCAGGCTCAAGAGTGGTGCATCCCTATGAGTAGGAAGTCAAGCAAAGGAGGCAGGAGACCTGCATGGATGAGCAAGGAGCTCCTGGCAAAACTCAACCAGAAGAAGGAAGTATACAGAAAGTGGAAAGGGGGACAGGCCACTTGGGAGGAATATAGGAATGTTGTCAGAGTATGCAGGGATGCGACGAGGAAGGCTAAGGCCCGTTTGGAATTAAATCTGGCTAGAGATGTCAAGGACAACAAGAAGGGCTTCTTCAAATACATCAGCAGCAAGAGGAAGACTAGGGAAAATGTGGGCCCTTTGCTGAATGGGGTGGGTGCCCTGGTGACGAAGGATGCAGAGAAGGCAGAGTTACTGAATGCCTTCTTTGCTTCAGTCTTTACTGGTCAGGCCAGCCCTCAGGAGCCCCAGATCCTGGAGGCAAGAGAGAAAGTCTGGAGAGAGGAAGACTTTCCCTTGGTGGAGGAGGAGTGGGTTAGAGATCATTTAAGCAAACTTGACACCCACAAATCCATGGACCCTGATGGGATGCACCCACGAGTGCTGAGGGAGCTGGCGGACATTATTGCTAAGCCACTCTCCATCATCTTTGAAAGGTCATGGAGAACAGGAGAGGTGCCCGAGGACTGGAAGAAAGCCAATGTCACCCCAGTCTTCAAAAAGGGCAAGAAGGAGGACCCAGGGAACTACAGGCCAGTCAGCCTCACCTCCATCCCTGGAAAGGTGATGGAGCAGCTCATCCTGGAAGCCATCTCCACGCATGTGGAGGAAAAGAAGGTGATCAGGAGTAGTCAGCATGGCTTCACCAAGGGGAAATCATGCCTAACCAATCTGATAGCCTTCTATGATGGAATGACTGGCTGGGTAGATGAGGGGAGAGCAGTGGATGTTGTCTACCTAGACTTCAGCAAGGCTTTTGACACTGTCTCCCATAACATCCTCATAGACAAGCTCAGGAAGTGTGGGTTAGATGAGTGGACAGTGAGGTGGATTGAGAACTGGCTGAATGGCAGAGCTCAGAGAGTTGTGATCAGTGGCACAGAGTCTAGTTGGAGGCCTGTAGCTAGCGGTGTCCCCCAGGGGTCAGTACTGGGTCCAGTCTTGTTCAACTTCTTCATCAATGACCTGGATGAAGGGACAGAGTGCACCCTCAGCAAGTTTGCTGACGATACAAAACTGGGAGGAGTGGCCGATACACCAGAGGGCTGTGCTGCCGTTCAGAGAGACCTGGACAGGCTGGAGAGGTGGGCAGAGAGGAACCTCATGAAGTTCAACAAAGGGAAGTGCAGGGTCCTGCACCTGGGGAGGAATAACCCCCTGCACCAGTACAGGTTGGGGGTTGACCTGCTGGAGAGCAGCTCTGCGGAGAAGGACCTGGGAGTGCTGGTGGACACCAAGTTAAGCATGAGGCAGCAATGTGCCCTTGTGGCCAAGAAGGCCAATGGTATCCTGGGCTGCATCAGGAAGAGTGTTGCCAGGAGGTCGAGGGAGGTTATTCTCCCCCTCTACTCAGCCCTGGTGAGGCCACATCTGGAGTACTGCGTCCAGTTCTGGGCTCCTCAGTACAAGAGGGATGTGGCACTACTGGAGCAAGTCCAGCGAAGGGCCACAAAGATGATTAGGGGACTGGAGCATCTCTCTTATGAGGAAAGGCTGAGAGAGCTTGGCCTGTTTAGTTTGGAGAAGAGAAGGCTGAGAGGAGATCTTATCAACGTGTACAAGTATCTGAAGGGAGGGTGTCGAGAGGATGGGACCAGACTCTTTTCAGTGGTGCCCAGTGACAGGACGCGAGGCAACGGGCACAAACTGAAACACAGACACTTCCATCTGAACATGAGGAAAAACTTTTTCACTGTGAGGGTGACAGAGCACTGGAACAGGTTGCCCCGAGAGGTTGTGGAGTCTCCTTCTCTGGAGATATTCAAAACGCACCTGGATGCAATTCTGTGCAATGTGCTCTAGGTGACCCTGCTTGAGCAGGGGGTTTGGACTAGATGATCTCCAGAGGTCCCTTCCAACCTCAGCAATTCTGTGAACTGCAAATATATAGTGTTGAGGATACAGATGTACCATGAATTTATACATAATGGCTTCTCTTTTGTTCTCTTTTCCTTTCTTAGACACCTTTAACATTCATTTTCCTTTTTTTACTTCTACTAAGCATTGACATGACATTTTATAAGACTGTTTGTTATAAACTGTCATTCCTGAGTAGTTATCTCTGAGCCCATAATATTTTATGCGAAGTCAGCATACAATTTTTTTTCTGTTGTGCATCACTTCATGTTCCTCTACACTGAATTTCACCTGTTATTTAGTACCCAGCCACTCAGCCTTGTAAGATCTTTCTGCAGCTCAGTCACCCTACAACTTATGCTTGAAGCATTCAGTATCTGTTATTTCAAAGACTAGAACATGTAGTTAATTACTATTTATCTTTAAAAACATACTCAAATGTAAAACAGGGAAAGTTATAACCACTTAGTCTAGTCTGCATATTCAGTAACTCCAGGCTTCCTATTTATTGCAAATCAGTGACAGGGGAAGAGAAGATTTCTCTGGAAATTTCTGGTGATGTGAAGCTGGGTGGGGGATGCATCTGGGATGTGAGCTGGAGCAGTCTTGGTTAAGTAATCTGTGCTCTCTTTTTCCATCACTATAAATAAGCCACTTGCATTGGCTATTGCAGCAGTGGGAACAGACGGCACATATGGGAGAATGAGTGTGTACAGTTCAGAGGTGTCTTGGAAGATGTAGCTGGCATTTGAAGTCAGGCAAGATCTAGAATCAAATACCTCATTCTCGGGATTGAAAAATCTTTTAATCTATTTTGAATAACAGTCTCACTTTTTCTTGAAAATACTGTTTGGAATGTATAATTGGTGATTAGGGAAAGGATGGAGAACAATGATCCTAGTCTCAGTCAGTGGCCTTTGACCAGTTAGTTTTTCTTCTCTGCCAAGCTCTGAGCTCTGCATGGGACATAAGAGTGCCACGGAAAGTGTATGCAAGGAATTCCCAAGTTCTTTCCCTTGAGCCTTGTGTTACCAGAGTAGCATGAGCCTAAGGGAGAAAAGGGGCCCATCATTTTCCCTCTTCTGAGCCCTGAGAATCAAAACCTCCCATCTTCACCACAGATGTGGGCTGGACTTGCTTAATCTGCAACATTTAAGAATTAAGATACAACAAGAAGAAAACACAGAAGTTTATTAAAAACGATGAGCCGGCAACCTACACCTCACCAAAGATACCTTGTAGAAGCATAAACTTTTTCCCTCTGGCTTCACAGGGATGATTTAACTGCCAGAATGCAAAGAAAACAGAAGCTAATTATCAAATGAACATTGTCTTAATATGTTAATGAAGCGGTTTTGCTAATAGCGAGAGACCTGAATTTTAATACATTTTAAGAGCTCCTTGATTACGTGTTTGTTAGTTGTTATGATCATTTTAAATTATCTGTGCATGGCTTTATAATGGGTTAAAAACTGTATTAAGCACTGTATTCTAAACAGGCCTTGATGAGGCAGGTGAATAGTGCAAACATTGTCGCTAGGAAATTCACTTCAAAAGAAATGTAAACTAGTTATCCTAAAATGTGTCATCAGACTGAACAGTCACACTTAGCAATGTAAGTAATTTTTTATGTGCCTGCCAGTTACTTCTTCAGAAATTTTTTTTCTTATGAAAACACCTTGGAACCTTATAGCTTATAAGTTTATAAGGAACCTTATAGCCATTGTATCAGAGTGTTTCTGTATGTATGAGATAGTATAACCCGCCTCAAAGCATGTTTTGCTGTTGAGATTAGGGGAATGAGTGAAGCAGTTTGGAAAATATTGAGTTGTTTCATCCTATCTCTGATGATTAGAACCAATCTTGTTTTTTATTCAGTTATCCGCAGACAAATGTATTTCGTTCTTCTCTGTTCAAAGAATCTGTACAATCTTCTCTAAGCAGGTCTGGGGCTGGTACAAATGAAAAATGCTTTCTGCAATGACACCAGCATAAAAATATACCCACCTACTTGGCACTTTCCTATTAGAAGATTTCTCTGTCCCCCTTTCCATCAATTTTATTCCAAATCAAGTCATCCTGGAACATTATTCTTTCTTCCCCAGCTTATTTTCAGCCATCTGGAATGGGCTTCGATCAAAATAGTCATCCTGATGAATGATTATTTTTCCTATGGAGCAATAACTGAAAGAGATTTGCTCCTCCTTAGTGAGAAATTGGTGACTGTCATGAGTCCTCTGGCTTCAACTTCTGCAGCTTCTAGGAACAGTCAAACTGAGGTTTCCTCTGAATGAGCTAGTCTCCAGTCCTTGAAAACCCAGTTCCAGTCAAAAAAAATGAATTAAGCCCAGTGTGGGGTCCATGTGGACAAAATGTCAGAAAGTGCTAACTCCTTGGAAGGATGTCAGTGTTAGATAGGGCTTGCTCATGTGTTTGTGTTCATTTGGAGGACTTTCCCCTGTTGTTAAATTAAATGATACTTGAGGTGCTGTGTGCCACATGTGTTGGGTTTGCAGGTGTGTGAGTACATGTATATTACCTATGCAGGTGATCGAGGAAATTAGACTTTAGTCTTAAAAGTGCAGCTCTGGATAGGACCTGGGCACAAATGGGAAAAATAGTCTGTTTTAGAAAAAGCCACTAGATAGATTAGACTTGCCCCTCACTGCTGCCATTAACACTGAATAAAAGGCTCATGCCTGCAAAAATAAAGGTGTTTTGTGAGTCTCATATAATATATAATATCAAGTCATTCAGGATGGGACAGACACCCTCATTTCAATGGAGGGCACACATCCCTCTCTCATTCAGATGCTGAAAGTGCCTGGAAAATTGGGCTGTCACAGCGGTTTGGTGACTATATGGGCTAACTTAGAGTACTAAGCCCTGGACAGTGCCTGAATAATGGCCCAGTACTCTTACCTTCTACTGACATGGGCATCTGAGATCTTTTAGTACCTCAGGATCAAGCTCATGCAGTGGTAGGGACAGATAGCCTTAAGGCTAAAATAGGGAACTGAGACCATCTGAAATTCTAGCCATAAAACACCTCTTAGGAAAACAGCTGACAGGATACTTAAATACAACATACTTGGTTTTGATAGTCTGCAAAATCAAGTATATGTATTAGGTGAGATAAATAAATTAAAATAAGGTGATATTGTTCATTTGATTATATTAATTTTCTCTTATAATTTAGAGATTATAAATGTCCCCCAATTTCTTGCACCTTTGTGCCAATTTGTCAGATCAAGTAGGAAACACAATCCTATTTAACATAACCAGTGTTTGGAAAATACTAATTGCATCGCTCCGTTTAATTTATTTTTAGGTTATACTGCCCTCTAGGGGATTAGGCATATAGCTAGAGATTTTTGCATAATACGATTTTTTTTTAATTCATGGAAAAAGAGGTCACTTTCTTTGTACTGCAGTAGAATATATTAATCTATATAGATCTCATAATTTAGCATTTTAAGTGTAACTTGCATTAATTCTCTTGGGAAATATATTTTATAATTAACATAGAGTCTCTGTTTTCTGGTTGTGTGGCTGACTTCACATAGACAGAATATTCTTTTTACATTAGGATTTTTTACAGGGTCCTGTCAATAAAATTAAATCGGGGGAAACTTCCCACTGATTTCAGCAGGCATTTCATTAGAATTATGAGAAAACTCAAACACTTAAATATCCAGTGTGAAGTATATACATACATACATACATACATACATACATATATATACACACACACACACATATATATTTTATATATATATATACACACATAATCAAAAATAACCTCTCAATGTTTTTGAAAAATCAGCTGGTTAAAATAGAACAAATGGCAGAGCACTCACCATATCAATGGTTGTGATGCTTTTTGACAGACTGAAAGTTAAAAGAAGGAAAATAAGGAGGAAATGGAAAGGCTGGAAAAGCGAAAGAAAATTACTAAAAACATTGGCCTCTGGATGGGTGAAGAAATTCACAGGTTTTTTGCAGATGGCAACACTTGCCAGGGTAGGAGAGTCTGGCTAAAAGGCCAGATTTCTAGTTGCCTAGTTATTGCAAAAAATCCAAATCTTGGACCTTCAGTGTCACTTACTGATGCCATGATTCTGCCACTGACTTTCTCCTCATTCCATTTTAATTCTAAAATCCATTGACTAAGCAATAGCAACATAATCTTGGCTGACTAATTGAGGGGAACTTGCTCCAAGGTGTGGCAGAGGTGGTACAGTGGCTTGACAGTTTGTCTGTCTGCTAATGTGCCAGAACCTTGTCTCAGAAGCACATACCGAGGACATGTTTGGCCAGGATGGCTTGAGCAATACCTTCCGTATTAGACTGGGAATTTGCTTCAGAGCTCTCTTAAGTCTCCAGTTTGTTCTGGGTCTGTATAGATCCTCCAGTTACCTGGAGGCAAGGCATGTTCGGAATAGGAATGCTCCTTCTGTGCTAACTTCAGTGACTCTACCAAGACACACACAAGTGCCCTCACAGACTGTTCATGCCCATAGGGAGAGGTTTCCAGTACTGCCCTGAAACTATAGCCATTGCTTTCACTGCCCATGCTTATCTCAGTGTACAGGCACAGTTCTTGTTTCTGTGCTCGTGTCATATTTATTGTTTGGAAATCTTGTGTTCTTCTCATCTCTCTGTAGATTAACAGCAATGTTTACTATTCTTGCTGGGATTACTCACTACCCAGCTCCATGGTGCAGTTGGAACCAAATATTTGATAGCATAATTCAACCCCTGCAAATGTGTCAGCTGCCAACTCTTTTCCCTGGGCTGTGCTCTGGGACCTTCTGGATCTGCCAAAGCCACACTTCAGGTACTCTCCCAGAAAGTCTCTGTATCCTCCGTCCTTGGCTCTCGCTGCTCTTTTTCTTTGTTGGAACAAGTCCATGTTTGCCAGTCCCAGCAGAGTGTACAGGGCCAGGGCTTGCTTCTGCAAAGTTATTTCTAGAAATCTAACAACTCCAGAGATCCCCTCAGGCTGCCTGTTTTGTCTGTCAGTTAATGATGCTTTCTTCATCGCTACTGGTACCACTGGAGCCGCTGTTCCCACTGTGGTTCTCTGCATGCTTAGAAAGAATATAGCTGAACTGGCTCGCTCGAAGGATACCCATTTTCTGAGACGGTGCATTCTCAGGTAGCATTTAAGGCATAGGCAGCCAGACTGACTTCCTGGATTACACTCCTCTTCCTTCCTACATTTGGGCTACTCCCTCAGTTTCCATGTAGGCAGCCTCTTTACAAGGAGTGGCCACATTCGAGAATCCATATTCCGTAAGGAATTCCAAAATACCAGCAAAAAGCCTGTTGTACTTCAAGTTCAACAATTAAAAATACCCTGCGAGAAGAGTGTGAATTCCATCATTTCATTTTGAAAAAACAAAGCTACGCTTTCACACTGACATTTTCAAAAGAATCCAGTGAGGCTGGTCAGACATTAGAGGCGCTTTTTATATTCTGTGCCATTGTGCTAGGTACACATCCTCCAGGCAGTAAGGAGTAATGGAGGATAAACATTAAATCATAGCATTCACATGGCCAGTTAAGAATCTGCATGGTTGAATAGACTCATTTTAGCATAATTTAGGACACATTTTACATAATATATTTTCCTAGATCTTGCATGCCTGCATGAAGAACTTCTTGACTCCATAAGTGATTCTCTGATGAAAACAAACAAGGCCCGATGGTGACTAAAGTGCTCCTCAACACAAGAGCAGTGCTGCAGCCAGATTCTGCCACAGCCATTCTTGCATTAAGTAGTGACTTAGTCTACAAGTAGGATGTTTAGTCTCAGTCTGAGCACTGCTGGTGAAAGGTGCTACTCAGCCTGAAAAAGAACCTGATTTATAAGAAGAAATACAAGCCAAAACAACAGCTTTTCCAATCACAATAGTTGAGTGGGGAGGTTAAGATTTAAGATGTAATACCTGAGTTAGAATTTGCCTTGGAAAGCAGGGTTATCTCCTCTCTTCTGCAAATCTCTTCATGGCCTTCTTGCTCACATACTCCTAGGATCCAGTCTGGAAAACAGGACTCACAGCCTGTGCCTCACAGACCTATCCCTCTGCATTGCTTTTGCACTGACTTACACAGACAGAAATAAGACCAGAAAGCAATGAATCATCTTGTCCAACCTTCTATATATCAACAGTCATTTCATGTCCCTGTAAGACTTGTATTGAGCCTTGAGTGTGACTTGAGTGTGATTTGAACATGCCTTGCAGAAGGGCCTCCAGGCTACATTAAAAGAGTTCTTACTCTTACTTATTAACTACAATTAATTACCATCACACTTTCAACTGTGTGCCCTGTTCCATGTCTGAATTTGGCTGGCTTTCAACCTCCATTGTTGTTATGCCTTTCCTCCCTAGGTTGAAGAGGTTTTTGCCTCTAGGAATGCTAGATCTTATTGCAGAGCATTCAGCAATGCAATTGCATGTGCCTCTTCACATAATAACCAGCATAATAATCCCGTGTGTATCTGGGAAGAGACTTTTATGCTGTTATGAAATGATCCCTCAATCTTCTTTCTGGTAGGTCAAGTAGATGTAGGATTTTTATGTGTTTTGTCCTTATTTTCATCTTCCTTGAATCATTTTGTGGATCTTGTTTGCATTTACTCCTGTTTTCAATATATTTTGAAAATGTGGATGGAACCAGTAGACACAGTGATCTAGCATCGATCTCTTCGCAGCTAGAGATGGAAGGAAATCATTTTCTTCCTCCTACTTTCCACTTCAGTCTTCAAAATCTAAGGATCACATCAGCCTGTTTTCCTCCACAACTGTACTGGCAGCTTCCAGGGAACTCTTGGTTCACTAGTTCTGTTTCAGATTCAAGGCTTCCCAGCTATGTTTTCCCTATTCCTTCTGTAGAACCTGTTTCTCACTCCTTCATGTACCACTTTGCCTGTGGCAATGTTCAAATGTATTTTTAAAGGCCAATCTTTCAAAGCAATACATGCTGCTTTATATGGTTGCCTTTTCCACCCATTACCTCATATTCTGCCCTACACTTGGGGTGGCAGATAAGGGGCAGGACCATGTAGCCAGGGATGGAAAGAGAAATGGGAATAGAATGACTCTTCTAGCAGCAACAAGCTGATAGATTAACTCAACCATCCTGCAGAAACTCACCTGAAGAAATATTATTGACAGGAAACAGAAAAGGGTTTCTGTCTTCTGCATGTTTTAATTTGGGACAAAGAATGTGAAGAACAGGAAAAATACAAAATATTGAGGGATTGTGATTAAAGGAACCCAGCCATGCTGTACACTGAAAGAGGCAGAGATCCTATGGAAAAAATTATGTGTGATCAGATGATTAAAGACTATGTCAGAGTAAATAAAAAAGGGCTACCTCATTTCTGGAATATCCTGACTTTTGAAGGTATAACTTTGCAAATGCAAAGATGTTTAAATGTATTTGCACATGTAACACTCTTCTTATTTATCTCCCCCAAGAAACAACCTTGGACAAGCACGAGACAGACTATGGTCCCATTTTAAATTAATATTAAGCATGTGCTTAAGCACTTCCCTGAATGAGACAGGCCTTAACTATCTAATTCTACAGGTCAAGGTAGGATTTTTTAGACTGTGTAGCTAGGCTTCTACATTCACCCCTAATGGTGTCAAGGGCTAGTTTTTAGAAGTGTTAAGTGTCCAGCAACACTTCATCATCAGATACCTAGCTATAACACATGTCTCATTGCTATGCAGGTTTCTTCCATGGACGTTCTGTCTTTGTTCTGTTCATGAAACTTAATATTTGTTATTCAAATAAACAGGTATTTTAAAGCAGCCAAGGATGGCTCAGCTTTAACTTGCTTATTGTGCTATTTTCTCTTTTTGGCCTGTGAGGGAGGGTCTGACTGTGTATTCCCATATATTTAGGCAGCTCCTGTCACAATGTTAAGCCTTCCTTCTGCTGATGAGCTTGGATGCTATTGTGCTAGGGAGAAATACTGGTGATATATCTATATAGTAAGCACAAAAGGAAAAAGTTCCCATATGAATAATGGTTCAGAGAACCTGGGGGAAGATGGACTTATTTATTCCCTTTACTCTCTCAGTCATTTGGTTTCCAAAGGCAAAAGATATTTTCCTTAAAGTTAAGATCAGCTATTCTTTAATCTCCAGGAAAATGATTACTATCATTTAAGAAAATTATGTTCTTTCTAATTAAGCTGTTTTCAGACAATTAAATTGCTTCCTCATTTTCATAATTGTCTCATTGCTAAGATCTATCTCTTTCCTGATTAGCAAGGTAGAAAAACCCCAATCTTTTTTTTCTGTACAATATTTAGTAGTTAAGAAAAAAGTCCCAGCAAATATTGTGAGTCAGATTCTTCCCCACAAAACTTGCCCCTTATATGCTGCTCTGGCTTCACAAAGTTGATCAAATAGCCAAAGGCACCCGGAAAGGTAATCAGAAAAGTAAGAAGAAACCCGTTTGGGATAGTCCTGTGGTGAGCTAGCATGGGAGGAACCATAGCCTGGGATGCCAGAGTGCTGGAATGAATCTCTCCATCGCCTTCATCTTTCATGAGGAAAAGAGTGACTTGCCAACCAGTCCCAATGGGGAAGAAAGCTGGCTCTGTCGCCGAGGACCAGGGCAAGGGGACATGCTTGAAGGATGCTAGCGCAGTGTCACTGCTTCCCAGTTACAGAACAAACAAAAACACCCTATTGGGCAGGTATGATACTCATGGCAATGACTGCATTTCTCATGCTGCTTTGGCAGTTCACCTGCAGGCAGACCATCCTTGTGGCAGTCAAGTCTGTGATTCCAGATCTCCTGAGAATTGTACATAGCCACCCCCCGATAATACAGACTCTTGTTTTGTCCCTTCCCCTGGTAATACAAAGTACCAGCTCAAAATGAGACAGTTCTGCTGTGTGGAACAAGGGATCGATTTAAATTCTGCCAACCCACTAGGGCAGATGTCCTGTTTTCTACTGCATGTGCAATACTTGCTCTTGGCACTACCAGTAGTACTAAAACTAAGGCTTAAAACTGATCTTAGGTAAATGGAAGCTCCACTTTTTGACATATCTAGATAAAATGGACCTTGATTTTTCCTTTTAGCCCCTTGAAAGCACGCTTGTCTACATCAACAGTTTGTCTACATCTCAGTCTGAGGTCACAACAGACTAAAACTGTGGATTCCCAAATCCACAGTACACAGCTAATTAACCTTCACTGGGCATTAAATACTTATTGTATTCAGCCCTTACTGCTTACAGAGTTTGGTACACAATTGATTTGCTGTGCGCAGATGCCTTGAACAATGTACATAGGAAGTCTGCTCTTTCCTCTCCTAACTGCAATTTGGTGAGTTAGTTGTCCAATACACCTGGATCCATCAGAGAAAATTTATTTTTGTATCTCGTGTGTATAAATAACTTTCTTTTCTTCTTTCTCTCTTTCTTCTGTTCTCTCTTTCCCCATGATCTCCTGTGCTGTTGCAGTAGGGTGTTAGCTGTTAATGTAAGAAATCTAACACTTACTGTAATGTACAAAGTGTTATAGGGTGCTAGGTGTTACAGGGTGCTGGGGGATGCCATGTGACTTTTGACATGTGAAAGGTATGTAATGAAAGTCCTGCGGATCTTCCCATGCTTTTTGCTTGGTTTCCTGCAACTTAAGGGGGACTGTTCAAAATGCCCAGAGGTATTCCTGAGTCCCATTTCCTTAAACTGGGTATTGAAGGAAAATACATGGATGGGGAGTTGTGTTTCAAAAGCTCTGTTCCTAGTCTGGCATGCATTTACTGTCACACACTTGTTATTATGAGAAATAAAGATATTGGATTAGTCAAAAACTATGGACCAGAGTTGTATAAATGAGAAGGCAAGGGAACATATAGTATGTATGTATTGAAGATAGATGATTAAAGTAATCAGGTTAGATCCTCAGCTGACTATAGAGTTGTTCTTAGAGCGACTGTGACAAACGTTGTCTGAGGATCTAGCTCACTATATCTCTAAAGGTAAGGCTAGGATGGAAAGGGCCTTTCCACATTCACACACTCCTTGCCCACCTGCGTGAATGGGTGGTACACATTCACTCTAGACCAGCCTTTGCAGTGCTCAGAGACGCAGAGAAACGGCAACACAGACTAGCCTGAGGCAAGTGTAATTCAGCCTGTGAAGGAGAGAACAGTCCTAAAAACATCCTATGAAGTCAAGGGTGTCTCTCACAGCACAGCCTCCTCACGTTCCCAGCTTCCAAGTCAGCCTCTCTTCCGCAGCACCAGGCTTGGGCTCTGTTAACCGATCTCAGCCTACAAGATAAAGGCAACACCTCGTTAGTGGCACAGTCCCTTCCTTCCTGCATCACCGAGCAAACTTTCTTCAAGAGACCCATTCTCCATAGTTGGTTCTCAAGCACACAGTCTGTGAATGCTGTGTAATGAACCCAGAGATCCCTTTGGTCTCTGCTTTCAATAACCCTGCATCCCACCAGCAGTGATTCCTTTAGCATTTCAGAATTTTTCCAGATCCCTTTAATTATAACTTTATGGGCCATTTTTTCTAAGTGGCCTTAAAGTGTCTTCTAACTTTGTGCCCAAAAAGGTGGTTGGTTGGTTGGTTGGTTGGTTGGTTTGTCTATTGGTGGGTGTTAATAAGTACAGAAATAACAAATCAGTAACATAGAACATATGAGTACTGATCCACACTTTTGTGGTCAGGAGAAAAGAACAAACGCATCAAATTAAATTCAAGAGGTATTTCAGCAATGTATTGCTCTTTCTACAGCTTGTTCACTGCCCAGCTTATACAGTGACAAATTTCACCTGAATTTACTGAACCGCTTCATAATAATATTGAGTAGAGACGAACAGAACAAGGAGCTTTCCCAGTCTCCCATAACCCATAGAAAGGCAAAGAGCACAGGACTTACTAAGAGGGTAGGGAAAAGAGGGAAGAGGGATCTTGGCTTCTCTCCCCAGAGTGCAGACTAGCAGAGCTGGCTGAGAGCCTCCGTTCCTGGCTCTGAGCTCAGCCATGTGCAGGGCTGCCCCTCACTGTGCATTACAAGCAAACTCCAGACCGTACTGTCCCTTCACACCTCTCAGCCTTTGGTGAGCCTTTAGTACTGATAGCTTTGCTCATTTCTAGAGTGATTTGTGTTTCATATCCTAATTAACTTTACCTGTGAAGAGTACATACTCTGGCTGTGTGTTTGCTTTAACATGACTTCGAGTCACTAGTCGTGTAGCTGCACTTTGGTTGCTATTCCCATGGAAACTGAACCACAGAACGGATGAGCCTGCCTTTGAAAATGCTGAATTCATCAACTCTCATGATTTTCACAGGAGTGTCACTATGATTGTTCTTTTTCTCAGTGGCCTGGCTCTTGAAAACAAATGATAAGTGATAGCACATACAAACATGCACAATTTTATTTTTCGTTAGACCTAACATGCTCTTTTGAGAGAAAAATATATATAACAGAAGTGTTCCCCAAAAAGAAAGTAGGAAGCAAACATAAAAAAGTTATTGTATTTTTTTAATCTCATGAGTTTTTAAACTCATGATTCCATGATTTTTGAGATCTGACTCACCGATTTTTAATACTTGTGTGACATGGTGTTGAAAATGTGACATAGACTCATAAGCGTAAACACATGAACATAACTAGATATATTCCTCCATTAGAGATATTCATGGGAACATTAGCTATCTCCTACAGTCTCCTTCCTGTAACATTCCTAACTAAAAGTAAAAAAAAAAAAAAAAACCTTAAACAAAGTTTTTTGCCTTCCTGATGTGAGGGACTGTTTTGTTGCAGTATCAGGGGCCGTTATTGCTAACTGCCTCTTTTGTCACAGACTGTCTTTCAAATTGTTCCACGGAAAGTGTTTTTATATGAACTTCATTTCTTCCTTGGTAATTTTGTGAGGGAAAGGATAACCAATGTCAAAGCTGAGGAGGGTAGCTGAGGCAGCAGCCAGCATCAGAGGAAACACAGATGGCAGAGCAGTGGTTCAGGTGCAGCAGCCCTGCCAGACACAGTGGTATGGAAATGAGGAGAAGATGCAACCAGTGAGTCCACAGGTTTCCTCTGAGAGTCAAGCCTCTGCTGTTGATTAGTCTCATCTTGATTGTTTTCAGGAATACTGACACTCTCACACTCTGCTCTTCAACTTTCTGCCCTTTTCATCATACACTTTAACAGCCTGTCTCAGAGGGTGATAATGAAATACAGATAACTTTCGTCTGCTGAAAAGAATCCTGTAGAAAATATCGTGTGGGAAGTGATCCTTCCAAACACCTGCATGTCCCCTCTGTACTGAGGGCTGAGCTAGCTGGAGTGTGTTGTAAGAGTGATACGCAGATGATCAGTAAGCTCTTTGCTTGGCATCCCTTTTTCATTATGCTGCCATTTTAGAGAAATGTTTTTATAGCCTCTGCTTGATTTTCCTTCAGATCCCTCCCTATGTATCCTCCCTTCCTGCCTCCTACAAAATATGGCCAGCTGGTTACTGCTAAATTTAAACAAAGATGTGCTACTTGTAACTCTCTGTTTGCTTCATCCATACAATATTACTAGCCTAACTCAGCTAGCAAGAAGTACTTCTATTTTGATGCGCACAGGGACCGTAAGCCCAGATGAAGGTCAATGAAGGCTGTTGCATAGATAAATAATGCTGACAGGGAGTGCTCTAACTGGTTTTCCACAGGAAAGTGCTGATTCAAAGGGATTGCGATGCTTGAGGGGCACATGTGAATTCTGTTTGACATTTGGCAGACACCACAGGAGCAGGAGGTTGGATGCCCAGTGGTGGTCTGCAGAGCAGCTCCATGACCAGCAAAGTGTGGCCCAGATCTCCACCTGTTCCTAATGCTGCCATGCTGATACTGAACAAAACAAGCCAGCATCTCCTGTGCAATGGGAAGCGTTCTTTCTAGCCAGCTCTAATTACAAACAGCATACCATTTTAAAATAACCAATAAAATAGGGCATCAACAAAGGAGCTGTTCTTTGCATCTCTGAGATTCACACAGCGTCCAAGAGCTCAAACATCAAGGAGAAAACAGCAGGTAGCTTAACTCCCAAGATCTCTCCCCTGCTGTTGTTATCATTGACAATGAAGGCAGTGTTGTAAGTGCAGAGTGCAATGGACAATTCATGCACTTACTGTGTCTTGCGCTCTAACTACAGGCGCGTGATTTTCTGAAGAAATGATGACAGGATCAAACATATTCTGGCAGATGCTCACAAAATCAGAGCCCCTTTCACTCAGTAAATGACCATAAAAATGCTTTGAAGATGACAATAAAAAGTTATTTAATCATGTTCAAAACAGAAGCACCTGCCAAGTCAATATATCATTTTTTACATGATTGGCTGGTACAGTGACAATAGCGAAAAATGCAAAGTGAGGCTGTTGGGAGCAGCTACTGGTCTGATTCTGTAGTAAGCATAGCCTGATGGTGGAGAAAGAGAGAACAAGGGAAGGGGAAAGAGAAAGTAAGAGAGTCATGCACATATTCATACATATTTCCCTAGCCTCCTGATTTTTCAGCTCTTTTTACCACTGTTGCAGGATGCCTTTTGGAACCTACTCTCAAGATGTCCTGAGCACCCTCGATTTTTAGTGAAGGTAGTGTCCTAGGGAGAAGACACAAGTGACCTAGAAAGAGACCTGAGGCAGCATGGGTGATCTTCATGCTGTCATAGCAGAGGGGAAAAGGTACTGGGGCGAGGGGGAGAAATTTGGCCTTTTTGTAGGATCACTGCCCTAGGATCTCTCAGAACTGGTGTGTAGGGGGGGGATGCTGGTAGAAGTAGAGACAGAGAGAGACTGTCATGTGTGGCTGGGCCCAGATATACCCAGAAGCCCAGGACAGCTGGTGTCTGCCATGAGCAGTGTGTGCTATGGGGCCACGCCATGCACCAAAGAGCCCATGCCACTACATCACAGTTCCATCTTCTCTGATTCGGCAACATTTTTGCACATGCCTTTTACCTGTGACTTGGCACATGAAGTCATAGTATTGAAGAGCTTCTCAGCTATACCTGGTGCAGTCTGAAATCATGACACTGCTTTACTGGGCTCTTTCAGGGTCAGCTGAAATTAGAGCAGCCCAAGGGTGGTGGCAATTTGCATGGGTTGACAGCAGACACCATTCTGGACCTGAAGACCACCAAGGTAGCAAATTTATACGTGCAGATTTTAAGGCCAAAAGGGCTTGTTGTGATCAAGCACTGTGACCTCCGACATAATACGAGCCACGGGGATCCTTGGAATTAATTCTCACCATGAGGCCAGCATCTATGATTAAAGTAGAACATTTTTGTTTAAATATCGCATTGTAGTTTTAAAATTTTCAAGGTCAGAGAATTTGCCACCAAGTTGTGGTAAAAATGGTTAATTATGCTCACTGATTAGGAATCAGGACAGATTTCTAAGTAGGATTCATCTAGCTATCAGACCTCATTAAAGTTTTACTTGCTAAACTGAAGAGCCTTTTATGACCAAATTTATATTCACTGTGTGAGTTTTTAACTCAAGTTGCTTCTTCACGGTCTTTTGATAAGCTAGAATAGACAGAACCCCTGACCTTCACTGCACCGCACATTTTCCAAACCTTCACCTTTCTTGCAGCTCTTGCATGATGACTCTTGAGTTCTTCAACATCTTTTTTAAAATGTATACACCAGAACAGTATTCCTGTAGTGACTTGAAAACCAGTGCACCAAAATTCAACTCTCTGTTGTCAATGAAACATTTAAATCTAAAGTAGTCAAAGTAAAAAGTAATAATAGACTGCTATGTTACTTTGAAGCACAGATAAAATTAATTTTCTGTAGCCAAATTTAAACAGACAAATGTTAAAGTAATCACAAACATACACATTGATGTTATGAAAACTAGTTGGGCAACTGAGTCTGAAGATTACTCAGTGGTAAAATTAATTCTCTAGGATTATTATATTAGATGTGAGTGAAGAAAATGGAGTGCTAAATTACCAGGTTAAAAAACTGATGAGGAAGGGAGGCATGTTAACACAATTTCAACCTTTAGTAGAAGGCAAATAAACCAGGCACAGCAAAAGTACTTGCAAAGGTGAAGACAGAACTTCAACACCGAAGGCACTAACAGTAACATTGGCATAGCATCCTGAGGCCGATGTAAGAGAAGTATAGAGAAGAGCTGAGTAAAAACAGTCATGTCCATGTTATAACTATATGTCCAAAGGCTGAAAGGCAAACAGCACAGAAGGATGTTTGAAAATGCTGTGCTCTGTGAAAAACAACTGGGAAACGGAAGAGACCAGGAGGAGCCCCCAACTGGTACCCAGCTAGCAGCAGCAGATGTATTTTCTGAAGTGTGATGGCAAAGCAATCATCAAGAATGATACTGTATTTTGCAGAGAGCAGATGTGTCCAATTAGGAGCTCTACGTGAATGCACACAAACAACAGAAAGAGGCAAATCAACAGCTTACAGAAAAGCATGATATTAACTATTGGGCACCTTTCCATGCTGGGTTGCAGCCTTTTCAGGGAAGTTCACTTTGGCAATATTGGAAAGTTATGAGCATATGGGGTAGGTGTAGAAAATACCCAATATAGGATGCAAACCTTGAAGAACAACTATAGAAAGACAGGCATAGTAGAAAAGAGAAGTAAAAGGCATAACACAGGTTTTATGAAATACATAACAGTTAACACAAATAGTCATATGTCTGAGAAAAGATACAATAGATGGCAGGGATCTTCAGTCATTTTACATGGCATCCAGATAGGGAGAAATAAAAATAGTATATTTTGTTTTTCAATCACCTTTTTATTGCAGCATAAAAAAGACATTATTTACTTAAATGCACATAAGATGTGTATGAGAGAGTACACAAACAGCCCTGCATAGCACCTGAAGTTCCAGTGTATAATTCATCTAATTCCATAAATCAACATATTTTGTAAAAAATAGGATTTTTTTCTCTCTGGATAGTTTTTTTCTCTGTAATTTTTAAGTGGTTATACTTGTGATTTAGTAAAATCATTATTAGTGTTGAACATCATAAAGTCATTAACTTAGTACCAAACCTGCCATCTACACACAAATAAAGGAAAATAAAGAAGTGAGAGGAAAATGTATTCCCAGCCTACAAAGTCTGATGTGTCCTGCCAGTGAATATTACAAAGCTATACTGTAACTACCGGGAATGTCAAAAGATCTTTTTATCCTCAGAAAGACTGTGAACTATTCAGCGGGACTGTTATGCAAGTTGGATGAGCCTGGGGAGTTTGCCTGGCTGCTCAAAAGCAACGTGAAGATCTCTGGGACAGTCCCACAGAAATGCAATCTCCAGACTCCAGAATTGGTGAGAATGAGATTTGTTCTTTTTTGTTCTGATTATTGCTACCTGATTTTCCATATCCTTTTCCTGTTTCTGTCTGGTCCTTTTCTGTTCTGAAGTATTCCTCATCCGGGGCCAGATTCAGTCAGATTCTGAAGAAGGTATCTAACTCCCATGATTGAGCATTAAGTGGAGCAAAGAGCTATGGAGAAGCAACTAACATGACATCAACTCTGAATGGTTTTGTCTCCTTTTGCACAGGAAGACTGTGCGAGACCTTCAACCGACTGTCTGCAATGGTCTTCACTGGTCTTGCAAATAAAGAGAGATATAGGTCTGCTCTGGAGAGAGAGAGAGATCCAAATTTTTGTTTGGGAGACCTATATTTGGAGGGTAGCTTTTTAACATATTTCATGATGTCTTTTAAATAGAAGAGGGTTGGAGATTACAAAATGAAAACTGGGACAACTGCCAACATCATCAGTCTGGAGACTTGACTGCCTTCACTCTTTAGAATGTAATTGTGAGCCTGAATACGATGGAAAGTAATACTGGCCTCACAGGTCAGTAATCTGTGCCTAGTGGCAGACAAAGTTCTCTTATCCCTGTTAAATTCTGTAGATGTGTAAGCAACTTTTGGTCACATCAGTAAGGCTAGTTACTGCTGAGCTGTGCTACTCTGCTCCTGCATGATACTTGAATGGCTTTAAGCTTGAGAAGCACAAAGCCATTTCTCTGATGTGGGAAGAACTGTGCATCCATTGCCCCGTTTCTCCCAGGAAGTTCCCTATTTCCCTTTTAACTGATAT
Source organism: Apteryx mantelli (assembly GCF_036417845.1). Classification (NCBI taxonomy): domain Eukaryota; kingdom Metazoa; phylum Chordata; class Aves; order Apterygiformes; family Apterygidae; genus Apteryx; species Apteryx mantelli. The sequence continues at coordinate 62,243,676 of NC_089981.1, forward strand.
TAGAAGCCTTCCGGAAGTCAGGTGAGGTGCCTGGGATCCTTCTCTCATTGCTGATGGTAGTGGCACTTGACTCTTCCTCCTTTTTTTTTTTTTCATCTCAGGAAGATGGAGTGGAGTCTTTGCAACTCTTTGTTCACGATGTAAATTTTGGAAAGCGTGCACTATCTGATGCCCAATCACATCAATGATGTGATGATCATGGGATGGGACCAGTACTAAAGGGCTGGAAGCATCAACTGAAGGGGAAGGAAAATAAACTATCTAGGCTTTTGATGAAAGGGCTGAGCACTTTCAGGCTCAGTCTGGCATTCCTTAGGTCCTAGTTGTTCCTATCTTCTTAAGAAACAGCAGTTATCAACCATCTGAGTCCAGTTAAAGATAGTGGACCTTCATCAAAGAGCTGTGGCTTGTGAAAGTCTCTGTGTACAGGGAAAGCCAGGTCTGTGCTCTTCCACAGACTGTGATAGGCACCACTGGTTTCTGAAAGCAAAGTAAGGTCACTCTCCCACACAGCATCAGACAAGCCCTGACCCCAGAGTGGAAGGCTACTGCTATCAAGAGCTATGAGGTAGGAGGGGCTGAAAAGTACAAAGAGTTTCCACAGTCTTGATTAGCACTTAGTTAATAGCACAGTCCAAGCAGGTTATTAACCCAGACACACATATTGCAAGGCTGCCAGAAGCCTTTCCTAAGTCAGTGATGAGGGAAGGGAATTTCTTTTGGTGCATGGCAGAGTTCTGCTTGGGAAGTGATCTTTTCCATCTGTTTCAATTTTTAATCCAGAAGCTAATGATGGACACACATTGGCAGGGACACACTCAATTCTGTCACAGACTATAGCAAAGACACTAGATTATATGCTCTTTCTAAACTATTGACCATTTCTTGGAGACAAAGTATGGGTTCTCAGTTAACAAACATGTGCTCAGGGGTTCCCACTGAAACAGGGCTGGGCCTTTTCCAAGGCAATAATTTATTTACTGACTAAGAATAAAGCACCCAGGAAGATGTTTGAGGACCCTAGCAATGCTTTTCATTGGCTGAAGATGGTATTTCGGTCTTGATCATGGCATGTTTATTCATTAGTTTCAGTGAAATCCCAGGCCTATTTGCAGGGTGAAAGTGACAGTGAGACCTGGTGTATTGGTGGGGTGAAAAGAAAGGGAGAAAAGACAGAGACTGTGTATGTATTTACCCCATTTAGTAGGAAAAAAAAAAGAAAAAAAAAAGAAATGATCTTCTGTCTTGCTAAAAATTAAACCAGAAAAAAATAATGGAAAATCCACTGAAAGTCAGAAAGTTTTCTGCCTGGAAACCATCATCACATCAATGACATCTATTATGATGTATCTGATAGATATGGCTTAACCACTGGTTAGGATAACAAATTTTCCTTGCAAAATACACTTAAAATTTAGAAGTATTCTTTTGTTTCTATCAGGAAAAACAGTATTTTCAGTCCTTCCCTATTTTCTTGACAAGACCATAGCTTTTTGTCATAAATCTCCATAATGCATTGAACTCACTTACTGTTTAATGTATTCTTCCTTCTACCTGGAGGTACCAGTTAAGGGGGCTGCTTTTCCCATTACTTTAAACCTGCCTTTAAAGCTCTCCCTGCACCTCTGTAGCGTTCACTTCCCCAGGGCCTGCCACAGCACGATTTTATCTTTTCTCCGCACCCAGGAGTTGCACCTGTTGTGTTCCTGGGCTTGGAAAAAGTCAGTGCACGTTTTGCTTAACGAAACCCGCATTGGGACACTGCAGCCAGTCCCGAAGGGAAACAACCGCAGCCTGGAGCTGTGATGGGAAGAGGCGGCAAGGGACACCCAAGCACCCTCTGTCATTGTCCAAACAGGCAGTTATTGGTAAAAGTAATAAGATAAATAAAGGTAAATAAGGTAAATAAAGACCTGCAATTTTACAGGAGCTTCGTAGGGCCGTGGGTGGGCTCCAGGACAGGAGAACAGCCTGGATAGCCGAGGAGCTGCGGAGGAACCCAGAGCCCTCCGGACTAGATACTGCCAAACCCTCGGCAAGCTGGCAGAGGGTAGATTTGGGCTGGGGGAAGGGTCTTCTGCTGCTGTCTTTGTTTCCGTTTCTAATGACGATGTCGTGCTATTTTCGCGGTGGATCCTGCTGCATAGCGGAGTAGCAAAGAGTTAAAATGGAAAGCAGCATGTGCACTTTCAAAACTACGTGTGACAAAGTCCACTGCTTAAAGTCGGGTTCCCTTCCCTCCCTCCGCCCCCACCCCTCCTTCCAGCAATCATTTATTATAAAAGGGTTTTATGATACAAATTTGATAATCTCCCATACACATTGGCACTGTTCTAATTGGAGTTGTAAGCCCATAAAATTCAAGCCCTTTGTTTTCATGAAGGCCACAAGGTTTTAAAAGATACTATTGTACCGCCTAAAACCCATAAAATTGTCACTAGGGACTGATTAAACAGTCCTGAATTGAAACAGTGCGGATTTTGTCTAGGTCCTTTTCAAGCATAACAATGCTCTTTTCAACTCCCAAGACAAAAGGAGGTTTAAGGAGCGATTCTCTGGGAGATTCTTCTAAGATAACCCCATCCATATGGGAGACAAGGTGGCCAGCAGCTGAGACGGAAAAAAGGGGGGAAAAAAAAGATTTGGGATACGGGGGGGGGGGAGGGAATCAAGGGAGGAAAAAGCCCCAAAACAGGTGACAGAGAGGCTGTATCCCCCTCTGTCCTTCCTGCACGTCGCAGAAGCCTGGCCCGCTCCGTATCTCACCCTCGACACCTGGCACCCGGCCGACCCCTGCCTGGGACGATGCTGGGAGGGGATGAAGGTGGGAGGACTGGGGTCGCTCCGTCCCGCCGTCCTGCCCCGCCGTCGGGGTCTGATCCTCTTGCATGGAGGCACCCCCCCACCCTCCGCCGGAGAGAGCCCCCCCGGCCTTGGCGGAGGAGAGGCAGCCGCGGGGAATCAGGTGCTGCCAGGCAGCCGGGCCGCGGAGCGGGGGGCACGGCACAGCCCAGGCACACATCTGTTCAGGCGTGGCCCCCTCCCAAGGGAAACCAGCTTCTCACGCCGTGTTTCCTCGCAGGGAAGCCGTCGGGGTCTGTCCCCGCAGCGGCCCCCTGCGCCGGGCGCAGCGCGGCCGCGGGCTGCCGGGCCGGTGGGCAGTGCGGACACTGTCGCCGCCCGCGCGTGGCCCTCTCCCTCCGCTCTACAGCTTTTCCTCGGAGAGCAGGTTGCCTCCTTCAGACTCCGGCGGGGGCTTCACCCCCTAATATCCTCTCTGGCCCCGATCCCGGGTTCCTCATTCGCGGCACCCCTTGAAGGGGTGGAGATTTATCTGCGTGGGAACAGCCAGTCTGGTCTATATTTCAAGGATACCTGGGTTATTTGGGGAGGGTTTGTTTCCCCCCCCTTGACGGTTAACAGGACAATTATATAATTTTTTTTCCATTAATAAAACAACCAGTTCCCCAAAGCATTTCAAAACGTAATTCTTTGGGCTCTAAAAGACGTTACTATCTTCTCCTAACTATCCTTTCCTACTAGACCTGTGGAAAAGACGCGTTCTCATGCGAATAGCGGCCTGAATCCTGGGTCCTGCTTTAGCAGGTCTAAAAATGATAACATTGAACCGGCTCCCTGTCGGTGCCAGCGACGCCGAGCTCCTCGTCCGTGCGCGGCAGAGCGCGGGCAGGGGCCGGGGGCGAGGGCGAGGGAGGAACCGCGCGGTGCAGCGACGCGGAGCCTCGGCCCCGCCGGGCATCGCCGCCCAAAACGAATGCCAGGTAGCCTCAGGCGGCGGGGAGCTTCAGTCTCACGCCTCCCAGAGAAAATAGCACCAGGTTTAAAGTGCGGTGTTTGTAACAAACTTTATTCGCCGTTTACCGGCGTATGTGGGTAAAATTAGACGAACTTTAAAGTGAAATTCAACTAGCGAGTTTAAGAAAAGTATTTAAGCTTTATGGCACAAGAGGTAATCCTAAGAGAAAGCCCTAATCGTCAAAAATACACTTCCCCGCCGGGGAAAATTTATTTGTCAAAAATCAGTTTATTAGTCACTGCAAGAATAAGCTATTTTAAAATAATCTAGATCGCTAGGATTTTTTTTTTTTTTTAATCGGGAGATCTCTCGAAACGAAACACGAGGAGCGGAGGTTTTACAAAAATAGAGCCGCACCCGAGATCCATGCCCTGGGGCGAGACCGGCGGAGGGGGAGGCAGCCCAGGCGAGCGGCCCCCGGCCTGGCGGCCGGCGCTGCCTGCCCGCGGCACCCCGGGGCGCCCCGCTCCGCGGCCCCCGCCCGCCCGAGCCGGGGGACGCGGCCCGCGGCGCTGCCGGCGCCTTTCGCGCATCAAGAGCCTGGGGCTGGGGACTGGACTCCCCGCGCCCTTGGGATGAGTCCGGCCCTGGAGGGCGAGGCGCCGCTATCACCAGCTCCAGGAGACGATGGCGGGGTGCGCTAAGTGCTGGTAAGCGGGGAAGACGCCGAGGGCGGCGGCGGAGCCGGGCGGGCAGGCTTGGTAGCCCTGGACGGCGAGGGCCGCCTGGGCGCTGCAGCCCGCCAGGGCGCAGGCGAGCTTGGGGCGGGCGGCGGGCGGCGGGGGGCTGGCGGGGCAGCCGCGGCACGGCTCGCCGTCCCGCACCAGCACCGGCACCACCACGCGGCGCAGCAGCGCCGGCGGCCGCGGCGGGCTGCCGGCGCCCTCGCTGCGCGCCCGCTTCATCTTGTAGCGGTGGTTTTGGAACCAGATCTTCACCTGCGTGGGGGTGAGGCTGAGCAGGCGGGCCAGCTGCTCCCGCTCCGGCGCCGACAGGTACCGCTGCTGCCGGAACCGTCGCTCCAGCTCCAGCGTTTGAGCCTTGGAGAAGAGCACTCGCCGCTTCTTCTTCTTCTCGGCCTCCGAGCTGCTGGCGGACAGCGACCTTTGGGTGGAATCGGGCAAGCTCAGCTCCGGGCCGCTCTCGTCGGAAGCTGGGGACAGCGAGGGGTTAGAGAGAGGGGGCGGCCCGCGTATGCCGCCAAGGACGGGGCAGGGATGCCGGGGAGGAGCCGCGGAGGTGGCGGGCCGTCGATCCCAATCGCCTCCTGCGGGGAGAGCCCCGGGTGTTTGCCAGTCTGGATTAATCCCAATAGTCAACAAGAGATTTGATCTAACCCCCCGAATAAATTAAACCTGTAACACGGGGAGCAGTGGGCTTTCCCGCTGCGAAGCAAAGACTCTGCCTCGGTGTGAACCCCCGCACAGGCACGGCCGCTCCGCCACGTACAGCCCGGGACTTGCGAGGTGTTAGCGATTGTGTTCGCTCGGCGCTATAACGCGATATCAGGCTGCCAAGTGCTTTCATTCCTGCTTTTCTCCTTCTGCTCGATTACTGTAGTATGCGATTTATCTCGACAGGGTTCCTGCATCCATCCAAAGGTCAATTCTCCCCCCCCCCAACACACACACACACACACACACACACACGCACACGTGTATTAAACGTTGTGTATCTGCGGATACAATTTATGTGTGTGTGGGAAGACAAATGTGCTACAAAACTGGGTTTCGTGCTGGAGTCTGCTCTTCGCGATAAGAAGCGCGTGGGTTTACGCGGTTGTGCCCAAGGCGCCCTCCGCTGCGGCGCGGGGAGGTGAGGCACTGGGTGTGTGCTTGGCTTTCCGCTACCGTGCGTGCGGCAGACCTGAACCCCCCCAGCCCCAAAAGGCAGGATTTCTTGCAACAGTGAAACGGGGAAAAAAGAATCCGGGAAGCGAGCTTAAATGATAAGCGCAGATACACGCGTAGGCGCAGCCTGAGGGTGAGCTTTCTGCCATTGCTGAGGACACGGACAGACCTACGGTTAAAAAACCTTTTCTCTTTCAAGCCCGTGGCCGGGCTGTTCCTGCTGTTTCATTGTTGCAATTTGGTAATATTCTATAAAACTCCCAGCCTGGATCCCCCCGATCCTGTCGGCTACACACGCTGGAGAATCGCTTCTTCATATCTTCCCCGAAGGAAGGGGAACAAATAAAAGAAATCTGTGGAGATGACGAATTCCTGTCCGTTTCATACTCACAGGGATAGTGATTTCTGTCTGTTTCTATCCACCCTCGGTACGGCGAGCTGGTGTAGTTTTCCGCTGAGTGGTGATGATGAGAGGCTTGCTTTATGCTATTAGCCTCTTGTTCTGGTAAATCCAAAATGCTCCTCACTGTAAAGCTGATCCTGCCAGATGTGGCCATGGTAGGTTGTGCACACCCCCCAAAAAATTATCGCCCCAAACACCCAAACGCCCTCCCTTAAAAGCTACAAGGAAAGGACTGCGCCGGTTACTGGGGAATCTCCCGGCTCAAGAGGACCTTCCCTTCCATCTCCACCTAAGCCCAAATATTAGTGTCGTTTACAGAGGTGTCCTGTTTATATAAACAGTCCTCCCCACTGCAAACACTGCCTGCTTGGATCGTCCCTGTCTATAGGATACTAAGTACCTGAATTAGTCAAGTGCCAAATCCCTAATGGGAGTAGGTGTAACCCCCCCCCCTCCCGCCACCCCCATGAGAGAATAACCCGTTACCTCCCAAAGACAGCAGGAAACAGGCTTCATCATTACATATTCTGTCTGATTAGCCAAAAGTGGGGACAGATAATGGTAATTGTTAGCAGTGAATAACATCTTGGGTGGCATGTGGATGACCAACAACCACCCCCCTCCATCCACCAAAGCCACCAGAGTCCCTTCTATCCGCAGACAAAGTGAATCCTCCCAGGACATCCGCAGAGCCTGCCGAAAGCCCCCTCCCCACTCTGCCTCTATTTTTTCCCCCTTTCCCTCTCTCTTTAAACCTGGAAGAAATTTAAGTCGTTATTTGTTTTATTTCCCCCGGTTATTTGCTGTGGTACCTCCAATACTCCCTCCTGTCATTGGCAGGTTTCCTACCCTCAAATGGGAATTTTTCACACCTCCGTTGTGCTCTCCGCAGGGAAAGGTGGTGTGGGCGCGTGTGTGTGCGTGTTAAGGGGATGAGATCTCCGCGTTTTTTTGCTTCTCTTGGCCATGGTAGATGTAGAGTACACTTTTCCCTCTCGATGGGGTCCATTTGACGGGGTGAGGTTGGTTGAGTACGCGTTGGGAGCCCGGCACATTTGGCGCATAAGCAAGAGTAGGGAGGAGGGATAGGGAAGATTTTTTTAGCATCATTTTGCATTGCAGTAATCCAGGGAATAGCCCCTCGGGCGAAATGTGTGAGTGGACGAAATGATTCCAGCTGGGAGAGAGGGAGAAAAGATCAAACACGGCGCGTTTATTTATCCGCGCGTCTCCCGTCCCCGCCGAGCGCCGCTTCGCCTGCCAAAAGCAGTGGCAAACAAACCCGGAGCCCCGGGCCCACTTTCCGCTCCCGGCAGGGGGGGTGCAAGCGGGGGCGCCCCCGCCGCGGGGCGGCCCGCAGGAGGCCCGGCGGCAGCTCCGCGCTGCCCTGCGCGGGGCGCGGGGCGAGCGCCGCCCGCAGCCTTTCGCCGGGCGGCACCGTGCCTCCGCGGGGCTGCGGTCCAGCTCTGCTGGGCCCTCCTCAGTGCCCGCCGAGGACTTAAAGAGGACGCAAAGACAACAAGGCTAATTAGCTGTTCACTTGCAAAACCGCGATGGCAGGTCTCGGTCGTTAGCTGCAGGGTAGGGACGGAAATGACTGATGGGAGCGAGTAGCCTATTTTGCGCGGGTCGCCCGCCGTGGCTCAAGCCGAGGGGGCCGTATCGGGGCCGGAAGCAGAGCAGCCCCATCGCTTGTCGCCGGCTCCGCAGGAGGGACATGCGGCCCCTCTAGAAATAGAGTGGGAGCCGGTGTCCTGCTAGATAGAGGACATAGGGACCCTGAGGAAAAGGAGATATCTAATTTCTCCCAAGCATAACTGCTTTCATTTGAATGCCGTCCAAAAGTGCATACAATACAGCCCCGTCGGGTAAATTGCGTGAAAGCGTGTGACACTGTGTGGCTTGAAACAGAAACGCAGATATAGATGCAGATATTCTTCTAATCGGCTGCTTTGTTGGTTCAAATTTCCCTGTCCAAATAGACATCTACAACCTACTGTGTATAGATTATATTTATCCATCCCCTGCTTTCGCCCCCCAAGTCCCGTTCCCTGCCTGTCTCTGGCCGCCGCCCCCACTCCCCGCCCTGCTCTGTGTGTCGCTTCTGGAAACAGTCATACTTCATGGTGAAAATGTAAATAGAGCAATAATGACAATGGAGAGGCGAGATTTATATCGGAGAGATTTGTGGGCGAGATGAACGGGGCACAAGGCTCCATTTGGCCAACTTCCTGCATATTTCTTCGGGACTGGACAGGCTCCATATAAACGATTCCCAGGCCATGATTACTGCAGCCACCTATCAAGTGTGCCTGGTGACAGTAGTTATCTTCCCTGCTTCAAGCACAGCCTCCCAGCCGTCCTGGGTGGTCGGAGCGAGGGGAGCACAAATACATGCCAACTGCTAGGCCGTGAACAAAAGGGAAATGTAGCCCTATGTCCCGGACCTGTTGGAAGCATTTGTTCCAGTCGAGATTTTGCATTTGTTCAGATCTGGAACAATAGGTGATTGACGCCTTCCCACAATGTGCTTTAACTCTCTGGGATAAATCGGAGCTTGTTTCTTGTTGTCATGGTTTTCAATAGGGTTCAATGGGATTGAACCACTATCGACTCTGCTTTACGTCTCCGGCAGCCCCGTCCATACAAATTTATTAGTTATGTCTTTTTAAATGAGATTAAATTGGAAAGACGTGGCCGTCCTCTGCGGACCGACTCCTCCCGAGATGGCTCTCGGCCCCTCGCCCCCTGCTCCCCGCGTTAACCCTGGGCAGCCCCGCGGGCGGCGGCGGCGGGTGCGGCTCCGCGGCCGCGCAGGTACGGCCGAGCGCACCTGGCGCCCCGGCGGGCTCCCGCCGCACTGCCCAGCCCGGGACGCAGGCCGAGGCTCCACCACGCTTCCTGACGTCCCGAGTGTAAAAGGAGACCGAAAAGTGCTTATTAATATCTTGACTCCTCAGGCAAACATTTGCTGAATGACTGGGCTGAGGCTGAGTTTCGGGGGGGGGGGGGCTTGGCAAGGGAAGGGGGGGGGGCTGGGGTTCACAGCGCCACAAACTTATACAGTATCCGAGGTGGCTCTTAAGAGGAGTTTGCTAAGGACACTCTAAAGAAAGTGCAAAAACTTTGCAAGGAAAAAAAGTCAGGATGAGAGAAAGAGAGCCTACTTCAGTGACCTCTCTTAGCCTTTTAATCTATTTAACATCCTAAGCCCACACTGATGTGTAGAAATAAGTAAATGGTACTCTTCAAGCCTTAAGAGCTCTTCAGCATCAAATATTTGCACTTACCCTTAGAGTTTTTCTCAAATAGCACAAGACACATTCTCCTTGGAAGAGCTGAGCTATCTAAATATACCTACGTATTGTTATCTGCGGGAAATAGTTTGCTTCAAAGGGAGAACGTAATAACCTGAAATGTTTCATGTCTTGTTTTGCTTGGCACCGACTTGGATACATTTCAGATCTAGCTGCCCGGCCCCATTTCAGGGTCTCCCGGTTCAGATTTCACCCTCTCCCCGGACACTTTGGCGTTGGGCCGGGGGCACACTGGCTCCCCACAGGGTCCCGGAGCCGCGGTACCCCCGGAGGACAGCATCCTCTGACCGACCCCGCAGTGCCCCTGAACTGCTCCAGCAAGGGCCGCCTCTTCCTCGACAGCTCTCGCAGGCCTGAGGCGGGACAGGGGGCGTCGACGTGGCCGACAGCGCCGGCCCCGCGTACCCACGCGTGCGCCGCACAGAACCACGCGCAGCCACGCGTGTGCGCCGCCCGCGGAGGCGGTGCAGATCCCCGGGCTCCTCCCGCGGCGCACCCGTCTCTGTGGGCCCTGCAGTGACGCCGTGCCCGTGGGCCCCCAAGGCTATCCTTTCACCGTGTTCGTGGGCCCCCGGGATGGGCCCGTGGCCGTGGGCCCGGCAGCGTGCATGGGGTGTGCGTGTGCTCCGCAACCCGTCCGTCCCGCTCGGGGGAATGAACGGCAAAATCCACAGTGGCACCACGGGGCCCCAGCTCGTTTAAATGCATTTTCACACTTCCTCGGGGGTAAAGAAGAAATAATTTTTTTTTTTTATTGTAAATGCTTGTTTCCACGTTCTTCGCCGCGCGCTTTTCAAGCCGCCCGCCAGGGACGCTGCTTGCGTCTCATATGAGACCGGGCAGGAAAAGTGGGAGGGCTGGTGGTAACCCGCAAGGCCACCGCGCCGGCCGTAGCCGCGGCCACCGGCTGCCCCGCGCGGAGCTTCGGCGGAGCCCGCGGAGTTTCCAGCTCCACGTGTGGCCCGGCCATGTGGGATATCCCCGCGGCTGGGGCGGACCTGCCCCGCCGCCGTCGGGGCTCCCGCCGCCTGCCTATGCTCCTCCCCGCCGCGTCCCTCGCAGCGGGGACGCCGGGCTGGTAAAAACACCTCCGACCACCTGAGAAAACGGGGGCTCTTTCTCTCTCCGTCTCTCTTTATTTTATTATTTTAACTTTAGTACATTTTATTATTTTATTTTATCATTTTATTGTGTTGAATGGGGCCATTTATTGTGTTCAGTGGAGGATTGTAAAGCAGACTGACCAAATAGATGTACACGGGATGCGCAAATTGAACATTTTTCTGAGGCAGTTAATCGTGTCTACACTACGAGAGAGAAAGAGGAGAAGAGGGGGAAAAGCAGATTTAGGTCAACAAAAACGGTAGTCTGGCTTTAATTTAAATAGTCCCAGTTTTAAGGAGGAACTCCCTGTAGCCCTGACCCAGTCGAGTGTGGGGCAGTAGTGATATGCAGAGGAAGCCCTGGCGATGGGAAATTTCCCGGCAGTACGAGAGTAGAAGCTACCGAGAGGACACACCTTGCCAGGCTCATTCGCACGGGCTTTCTCCCACTGCTGGGAGATCTCAAAGTGGGAGCTAAAGGGCTCTATCATCTGGTCCCAGTCCGCTCTCTAGGAACGTTATCTTAATTAATCCATTCACTCTTTAACATTAACTGTACACACAGAGCCCTCGACGTGGCCATGTTCCAGGAACTCATCTTTTAAGGAGACAATCTTTATTCCAATCTTTATTCCAAAAAACTTGCAACCTAAACAGATTAAAAAAAAAGAAGAAGAAAAGAAAAAAAAAAGAGAGAAAGAAGGAGAAAGAGAATCTTGTCTAACGTTGGTTGACAACTGGGCACTGAGATATGGAAAATAAGTGACTTGACAAACATCACAAAAAAGCCTGTACCGGAGCTGGAAAATGAATCCCTGACCAAGAACTTCCTTTTTCCAGAATATTGGATTTTAGTATTTTAAGCTGTATGCAACGTATCTGTGAGGGAGTTAATACTCAGTCTCAGTACTTTGTTTTTACTGAAAAGAAAACTGGCCTCACAGAATTCAATGTGAATTTTTAAATTGATTTTAAAATAGGCAAAATTTCAACTTTCTGTAAAATCAAACCATCCTTTACCTCATTTTCCAACAATGAACATTTTCATAACTTTACACCTTTTCCCTAATTCATCTTCTGAAAATAATGTTTCTCTCTCAACAACGAATCCACTTTTAACTTTAAATTTTACTACAAGTTCTTATTTTTCTCTTCGCTTTGCAATTGATGATCATTATGGTACATTTTCTGATTAGGACAGTATTCTGGACAGTGTGTAGTATTCTCCATGGGAAGGATTAATTTCTATATAGTGTATATTGTATTTGTCTCTTCTTCCCTGGTAGAATAAAGCCATTTGCTTTTGACTATAGCTTTTCCCACTTCATAATACTTCCTAACAATCTGCTTCTTTTTATGAAGCTCTTTTATTTCTTCTGTTCATAACTATTCCCCTCCCCAATCTAAGCACATAAATACATGCACCAATTTTAGCTTATTAAAAACCTCCAAAAATTTTGTTTCCTCTTTTTGTGGCTAATTTGGAAGATTCTTATTCTCTGGTGCTCTAACTTTCATCCTGTCCAGTCCATGACTCCCTTTGCTAAAAGTCTCCTATTGGTTTTACAGATCTCATGAATCAAAATAAAACCAGTTATTGAATCTGATCTGTACAAAGCATGCTTACACCAAGGCTTACCTGTTCTCTGAAGCCCTCAACTTTCTATTCTGCATTTAAACAAGAGGCATTACTCCTCGGAACAGGGATTACCCACACCAGTAGAGGATTCTGGATTGGGCTTTTCATTTGCTCTGTGCAATCATCCTGGAGGAATTAGTCTGCAAACTGTCTGCAAGCAAATCAGTAGGGGAAAAGCCCTCCCTGCTCTCTAAGTTGCCTTGGGATTGGCTTGCACAGAGGCAAACTGGCCTGGCTCCATGCTGCGAGGACATGAGCAGGGTCCACAGCACCCTGGGCTCTGCTTCCCGGGGTCCTTTGACTTCAGCTCTCAGGAAGGCTGAGCAATGGGGCTTGTGCTTCCCTGGCAGCTCTCCCCTTGGGCACACAGTGGATGACCTCAGGGGTTACCTGAGCATGAAACCGCAGCAGTAGCTTCACTAGCAGCTGGATGGAGCATAGGCTCTGCACCTACCACCACCACAGTGACAGTCCCCTCCTTGCCCTTTTTTAGTCCCACACTCACAGCCTGCACGAGGTAGACAGAGGGGTCAGGATCAGGTCTGGCTGAAGGGTGAAGCACGCCCGGGCAGCACGCGCTCTTGGGCCTGGTTCCAGCTGCTGCTCCTGGAGTATGCAGGGCTCCCTGCGCCTTCCCTGTTATAACACATCTGTGCAGGCTCAGGGTTGCAGGTGAGACATCTGGGGTGCAGAGGACATCCAGTAGCCTGATGACCTTGAATGGGACAAGTCTAGAACAGAGGCTTGATCTTGACCCATTTTCTCAGTGTTAGGCAGCTACCCCCGCCTTTTCTTTCAGTGGAAACTAAGTGCCAAAATCCCCTTGAGAATCTGGCCCCAGAGCTGCAGCAGGTGGTGCTAGGAAAACGAGGTGGTTGGTGAGAGGTGAGAAAAGCCTCTAAGCAGTTGTTGTGAAATTGCAATAGAGGGCAGGACAGCTGGGGAAGCTGTTCTGTTCACCAAAATCATCATCCTCCACAGAGCTTCACAGAGGCAAGAAGGCACTTTGTGCTTTGAACAGCTTACATGGGCACATCTTGGATTCCACTGTATAACTGTCTGTCCTGTACTGTAATATGTCAATCATGCTTTTAAGTATATCATTAAATTCTGCTAAATAACCTCTATTGGTTAAATTCTATTAAATTCTGATACATAACCTCTACTGGAATAAAATTGGCACCCAAAGTTATAAAGGATCCCTTTTAACATTTTCATAAGACATTATTTTCTTCCTCTGTGACATGCTCAGTGGCCAAGAGGTAGCAGTGCTTTGGCCAAGCACATGCTAACTGGCTGGCTGTCATATGTGCTGGCTGGCTAGCAGGCTGCTGCCCAGCCAAATATTTGGGTTTTGTTAGTGAGACAATAATTTGGGCTTTCTCTCATGCCATTAGGTTTCATGAAACTCCTACAATCATAATTGGTTTGAGATTTCTGACTGACCATTAAACTTGACTGAGAGTGGCCTGCTGTTTCAAAATTCTTTTTTGCAGATGACAAGAAGAAAATTAGATTGCGTGGGCCTTGTTCTTTAAGAAATCAGGCTAAAAAGACAGTTTTTGCTCCTGAGAGAAAGTGTTAGGAAAAAAGTGTCTGAAGAGACTTAAACTATTTCCAGAACCAGAAGATTTATCTCTGTTTCAGCAGCTAAAAAGGTATTAACACAAAAAGTTAATTTTTAAGTTGCAGTCCAAGGTTTCTTGCCACCCTTGGGCTGAATTCTGCTGGCATTCACACTCTACTGACTACACTTACTTTTAAAATGGTAAGTAAAGTAACTCTACTGACTTCGAAATAATTCAGCACCAACTCTGGCATGCCACACAAGAAATAACAGAGAGGCTTTAGCTGTGCAAGAAGTTACCACTCAAGCTGTCACCGTGTGGAGGGAGTTTACAGAAGAAAGTGTCACTTACAGGCTATAGCAATAAAAAAAAATTGCTTTTTACTTTTGACTGTACATGGGCCAAACCTCAGATCCAAAATTCAGATACAGATTTTAAACTGGATCAGTAAATGAAAGCATTTAAAGATCCAGTTCAAAATCTGTATCTGAAATTTTCAGCTTCACCCTGACTTGACATTAAGCTTCTTTTTTTGTCCCTACAAATACAAGCTGCAAAGAGGGCTGTTTAGGGTTTGTGCAGCAAGAGACTGTAGTTTATTCTCAGGTATGACATCTCAAACCAAGAATCAGCACATGGCATACAATCAATTTCAGATATTTTATACATGAAAGGGCATATGCACATATGCATGCTTTGGGTGCTCATTATTTAATATATTAATAGTCTATAAACTTCACAGTAGATGATTCAATTTTCCTTTCTTCCTCAGTATCTCCAAAGTCCTCCTTTCATTTTCTTCCCTTCTCTCATTCCATGTTTTGTCTCCTTTTGTCCTCATTTTCCTCTCTCCACAGTATTCATTTTCAAACTTACTTTACAGTCATTTTCTCACAGTAACATCAAGTGCTGAACATACTGTACTACCAGACATTGCATTAAGAAGCCATGAAAATATGTGGCAATTTTTCAATTCTGTTGCAGTTTCTTAAATGCCATTAACAGTCAAAAGTAGACAGCAAAGCTTCTACAGATCCAAAACAATCCCAGACTAGAATACTTGATTAGGAGACAATAGCTGAGAGTGTATTTTCAGATACAATTTATTTTAGGCTTGTGATCAGAGAGTCTGGTAAAATCATTGTGCCTGATTCTGCTGCCATTATGCATTCTTAGCCCCAAAAGGCAATAAGGACTACAGTGAGGCAGATGTTGTTTGCATCAAGTATAGCTATTGCATAGCTATTTAGATATTTATTTGAAACAGATTAAAATCAGTTTATGCAGCTACTTTCAGAAATGGTGAGACTGTAAATGTCTCTCAAAGGTTCTTTTGCACAGTAACCATCAAAGTCCAGCTTTAGTAAGATCGTTACATGGTCTGAAGGAGTGTGCATCAGACGAGAACAGAGGAAGATGAAAATTTAATTTTGGTTCTGCTGCTCTCATTCTGCAGGGCTTTGCTTCCTTGCCTTTAAAATAGGGCCAGATTAAACCAGCTTTCTCACACAACTGCTGCGGTTGCTCATGGTGTAGCCAGTGAGCGTCTGTATAGTGCATTAATCATATAAAAGGTTGTTAAAAATTCTAAATAAGCACTCACACAAAATTGTGGGGACAGGTATTTCATAATGGACTCACAGGCCAACTTGCACTATTGAAGTCACTTATGCTTGAGCTCTGGACTTCTGTGTATATTGTGTTTTTGTTTATTCACTGAAAGTATTTAAATGGCTGTGGTCCCTAAGGCAGAAGAGTTATGAATTTTGTGTGGAAATAACCACTGTAAAAAAATTTCAGAAGAAAAGTTCTTCTGTGATCTTACCCACCTGCAGACCCAGGGATATAATATTATGTAACAGCTCCCAAAATGCCACTGCTGAAGCTCCCATAAAAGATCCAGGAGTGATTTCTCATAAAGTTTTCAGCCAGGCAGTAACACTGTTAAAAAAGGAAATAGTAATTTTTACTGATGTGTAGAAATTAACAACATAGGAAAATCCAATTTGCTTTCACAGCCCTCAGTTACGCTTCCCTGCGTGCCTCTCTCCAAGCACAGCTCCACACCGAGGTTCAGCTGTCGAGCTCATGACCCAATCCTTTGCAAGAAATTAATGCTCATGAATACTCACAGACATATTTTTAAGTTTTTTTTGAACTTTGAGTGGACTTGTGTGATGATTTAGAGCCACGGCTCCCCTTGGGGTGACTGTGGGCAGGAGAAGCATGTGCTGAAGGTCGGTTTGAATTCTTAAAGATGCAGTATCAGGGCAGAGTCTGCACGTGCCTCTTGTCCTGTAGAAACAGGCAGCAAATCTCCTAGCTGGCTTTTCAGAGATGAAGCTGGCACAGGTATCACACAAATCCTAAATGCACAGGCTAAGTTAAAAGGGAGGACAGAAAGACAGGAGGCTAGAAGAACACATAACAACCAGTAGTGAATAAACAACTGCTGACCCTCCCTATCTCTGCCCTCCTTTTCATGCTGATCTCAGAGTAAGGATGTACATCAGCTGTTTTCTTTAGGAGTTTAGTCAGCTCCACACATACAGCTTTAAACTCAGCTGAATCATCTTATAACTTACTTGCTGATTTGTTGTGAGCTGGCATCCTTCCTAAATTAAAATGCTTGGAATTAATATCTCTTGCCATCTTGTCTGTAATAATCTCTCAGCTCTTTGCAATACAATTATTACCCAGTTTAAACACTTATTGGTCATTTTTCTGCTGGAGGCAGAATGTTTTTCTTATTGGGATACCACAGCTAAGTGAAAGCTTTCGCTGAAATTCCCAAAGTTATGAGAATCAGGATTGGGAATATTCCTTCCTGCCTGAAGTCTTGCGCATTGGATGAATATGAAAACAGTTCCAAGATTTTCCTCCCCATATTGCACTGTTTAAACACACTGACAGGAAGGAAGAACAGTGGATGATTAGTTTTAAAACAAAACATTCCTGCCAGCCCTCTGCTGCTAAATGGAAGTTGTGGTGACTGAGGCATTTATTGAGAATATTTCAAAGTGAGATATATCTATCTCATGACAACACTCTATTACCATGACATTTTGTGGTATACCTTTAATAATAAGTAACCTTTATATAATAGTTTTCATATGATGGAATTTGTTACAACAATGAAACAAAGCTACTTTACTATTTCTGGAGCAGACACATTCCCATCTTTTTTTCAATATGCATTCCCCCCTGTTCCTCATCCAGTCAGAAAAAACAGCCATCAATTAACAATACAGTTAAACTTCCAGTTCACATAATCATCTGTATCAAGTCCAGCACCAAGCAGATTTACAGAATTTAAAGTAATGATTAATAGTTGTGTAATGATAACATTTTTAGCTTTAGAAGGCCGGCTCTCAGGAATTCTGATAAATGTTCTATTACATTGATTTAGGGGGCATTTAAGGTTCAAGAATCTGTACAGGATTGCTTGATCCGTATTTAATTTGGTAAATATTTTAAATTTATTTAAAGCAGCAGTTGTTTTGTTTTATGTATTTAATCAAAGGAGTGTTTTGTAAAGCTATTCTGCACTTCAGCCCATAACAAATGTTTACTTTAGAGTAGAAAAAAATTCATCTGCGCTCAAATAGTTACATTATACATTCTATCCTGCCATACCTTGGGATAATTGCATTTGCAAATAGAAAATAAAAATGGAAAGAGGGAAAAAAAAGAAATCACCTTTTTTAGTGCCTTATCTTGAAAACACATCTCAAGGCACTAAATAGAAATGATTGAAAAGGGATTTTAGCACTGATTTGGGGGGAGACAAAATGATTTGCATCCAGGAATGGCCAATGAGCACAACTGTGTCTCAAGTTTAGACTTTAATCTCAAGGAAGGTAGCAATGTTGATACTGTCAGTAGGCAGTGGGGTCCACGTGCACAATGGCTGAAAGAGCGACCACCCAAAGTGACGCATTTCAGTACTGAGGATGTACAGAGACCTGTATCAGTTGACCCCAGCCTGTGACCAGCAGAGTAAAGAGTCACTAACTCAGAAAGGTAACTTGGGCCCTGCTTTTCAATGGCTTTGTAAGTCAGCATAAGCACCTTATAACAAATGCAAAACTTTCTTGGTAACCAAGTGAAACTGATATGGGATTGAGACTGGGGGGTTCCTATGGCCAAACCTCCTAGCAGCAGTGAGGATCCCAGCTGCTCTTTTAATACAGTGCCGTCTGCAATGCCACACAGCAAACAGGCTGGACTGTCAGGAAATATCACAGCACTCAGTTTAAAAGCGTATGTGTGCAGCTCCTCATTGCTTAGATCATCAAAACCATGAGTTTCAGCATCTGTTACTGGGAGTCTCAAAATAGGGATGGAAAAACAGCGGAGAAATCTCAGTTATACAGTGGCAGCAAGACAGTATTAAGATACATTTTAACACACAAAAAATCAGATCTTAAGCTTTTGCTGGCCCTAAAAGATCTTTTGTGCCACTGGGTGCTCTCAGGCTGTTTTTCCACACTCTAAGCAAATATTCTGCTTGGGATGCACAGATAAGATACTGCTTCATTTAATTTATGTTACTGTCTATTGTGGGTTTTGGGCCTCGGAGTGTTTTAATTTGTTTGGTTGTGACAGCTGTATTGCAGCTGCAGCCACAATATCCTCTGTCTTTCTTTAGTGTCAACAGCAACATTTTTAGAGATTTCCTGTACTGCCTTGTTTGGCTCTTTTGATTCTTCCAGCTTTTATTTTATGTAATTAATCTTTCTATGTTGAGTGTTTAAGTTTGTGTTCTTCCTGCCTCATTTTGCATCCTCATATGCTCTGTTTGGGTTTTCACTTGTGCAGTAACCACTACAGCAATATTTTCCCCCTTCCTCTTCCAGGTCCAGGAACCCAGCATCCAGAATTTACCTATCGCTAGCGTGTGAATTGCATGTTACATTTGGGATACCTCTCCTAGTCAAGGGGGGCCTGGCTCACTGCATCTTCAGGCTGTTCTTCTGCATCTCCAGTACAATCATTTGAGTTACATTGGCTATAAACCAAAGAAATATAGTAGAGAATCAGCCTGGATTTTTAGTCCACTGTAAAGTTATAAAATTCACTGGCCAGCAAGATCTCTAATAGATTTTATTTACATAAGATAATCACATTTATACAAGGAGTCTACATCAACTGAAACATGCCCAAATCAGTATTGACTGATAAGTCATCAATACTTTTAAAAATAAACTTAATGTCTTCTCTTAAAAAAAAAAGCAGAAGCAATACAGGAGAAATAAAATACAGATAAACCTATGAAAGCCAGTGAGTACTGAGTACTAGAGCTTTTTACATAAAACCAGATTTAGAGTGTGCATATATGTGTATAGTTCCATTGACTTTGTGGAACTACGCTGATTTAAACCAGTTAAGCTGCTTGCTCTAGACATTTTACTCCTTCCCTTATTACCTTACCAGGCCAAGCTTACAGAACAGTCACAAGAAATAAGGCTTACGACACTTGAAAATGAGCTGAAATTTTGCAGTGCTGGTTAAGTGTTTAACTGCTCATCAAGGTTAACAATGTGTTTAGTGTGCACACATGAGGAAAATCTTAAACAAGTGGGTTTACAGAAACAAGCCATTGCTAGATTGAGAGTATAAAGGTCTACAGCTATAAGTTGGAAGATAATTGCTTGAAAATATTGCTATAAAAATAAACCATAAACCTCTATGATCAGCTTCAGATAATATCCTGGGAACAGGCTGCATGCCAAGAAACAGTAGGGAAGCTAAGAGCTGGAGCTCGCTCCTCTGTGTCCAGCAGCACTCCAACAGGGACTGCCCAGGGACTCTCCTATGCCAGTTTGATGCTCATGTCACTCCTGTATGGCGAGAAATACAAATGCAAATGGGAATAACAGAGAAGAAAATCAGCCTCTCTTCTGTGGTTTGGAAAATCTTTAGACTCTGCAGCATCTTAGCAGAAGGACTGCGCTAAATAGTTTCCACTCTCAATTCAGAATATTCCCCTGCCCCCTTCTTTTTAATTTTCCTTTTTTTCTCTCTCTTTCCTCAGTGTCACATGAAACCATCCCACAGCATCACAGCTGGGTTACAGGTGCTAAGTGCCAGATTACAGCTCCTATAGTCTGGAATAATACATGTTCATAAACTTTTATGGAAAATACACCTCATTTGTCCATTCCTAAAGAGCTGCTTAACAGATAAATCTGTCATTAAAATGGCATGAAGCCACTTAAGCTGGCAATCACAGAGGTTGTGCTGGCAATTTAGGCACCAACCCAGGAATAACTACATACTAAAAGTTGCGGTCTGATCACAGCCTGTAAGGAATTTACTTCTGGGGTGTATTGTCAATGGGTTACATCCCTTTAACCAGTGGAAACAAGGACAGTGTTAGGACTCTGGCTTTTTCCTAACATCTTCTCAGCCTTTCCAAATTACTTGCCATCTCTTTTCCCCCAAAAAGCAGTAAACAGCAGCAAGCAGACAGTATGATTTCTGTGCCTGTAGCTTTGAACTCTTCTTCCTCTCCATATCCTTGCCTGGACTATAATGAGTCACATTTTAGCCTATTAAAAAAGATACATATCACTAGAATTAAAATTCAACATCCATATTATACAGGAGTTACACTGTTCAAAGTGATAGATTTACATCAGAAACAACCTATGACACACAGTGCAATCTTTGCTTGTGTAAGGTCACTACACAAGCAAACAATATTCAAATATATTCAATACTTTTTCCAAATATAATACAAATATAGCAAGCTGTAATTTTGCCACTAAAAATGAGCTAATTATAGTAATATTTTAATGGACAACCTGGCTCCTAAAGTCCTTTTGGGAAGAGGTATCCAGCAAACAAGAAGCTAGAAATAAACCTTTTTTGAAAGATGACTTCCTCTCATGTTCATAAGGCCAGGACTTGGGACTTTAAAAGAAAAAATCAAATTACTGTAAATGTGTGAGTCTCACCAACACTACAGACGCCTCATCCCTTTGCTCTGACAATACAAAATATATTTCTAGTGCATCTGCATTGTGTTTGTATCTACTTTAACATACTTTGATGTTCATTGACAAAATGAGGCCCTGAGTTTAAATAAGAATCTGCACTTCTGTCTTTTACAGTAACACAGTATCAAATTCCAGCCTTGAAGAATAAACATTGTTTGGGAAGGCTCAAAGTAAAAGGCAGTGGAGAATCAGAAACATTGGCTGAGCCCTAAATGCCATGAGTGACAGTTATTTTTAATGGGAATCTACTGCTTTATAAAGGAAAAAGCTGGCTGCGGTTTTCCTGCAACTTGGCTGTTTGATCCTGTTCAGAAAGATAGGAGGGTAAACTGAGCTGACAGGTGATTTTTAAGGTCTCTAACACTATGTGTTGAGAAAAATATCAACCATTGCTAGGCCTTCTGAGAGAAAATATATCCCATTGAACCTACAGAAGCAACATTAAATTCTTCAGGGAACAAAGCTCACACTCTTTTTCACAAGAAATGGAGTAGATTTGGTCATAGTCTAAGAGCTCTTTCAAGGGGCTGGTATTCCCAAACATGTAACCAGAGAAAAGCACCAAACACAGAAGTTTCGGGCTGGAAAGGCCCCCCATGTCCTGGGAAAGGGCCTCTGATAATTGGTTGCATGGCATGTGGGATGAAGTAGATCCAAGCCAATCTGACAGTGATTCAAAACGGAACAGTACATTTTTGAGATCTTCGGTAAAAAGAGTTGATGGAAACAGTTCTTTTCCCAGTGAGTGAAAGATTAATGTTCCCAGTGAACATCAGAGCCTGTGGCATATATGCCACTGACTGAGACCCTTTACCAGAAGTCAGTAGGGAGCTCATGTGGTTTTTATCGTACAAGTTCTGTGCATAAATATTATGTTGCCTTCTCTAGGGCAGGCAAACTGGTACAAACAGTTAAAAAAACCCACATAGATATTAAGAGCTCATACATGGACAAGTAAGCAGTTGGGATCTGGACATGCAAAGTGAACAGTCTTTTTTCACTCTTACTGCATTTCTTTGTCAGTAACAACTTGAAATATTTCCTGGCAGCATAAAGACAACTAGAGAGAAAGGGAATCCTAGCAATGTTTATTTTTAAAGTGTCTTTTGTTCCCACACAAGGTCCTTGAAGACTTGCAAGCAGAAAGCTCTTGTCAACCTTCCATTTCATTTATTTCTATGGCTCCACAATGTGCCCTCCCTCCATGCATCCTCCTGCAGTTCATTGCTAGCTCTTTGGAGACTCACTAGGATTCCAACATTTTACCTAAATTGCTCAGTGGAAAAATATCAGAATATTTCATTTCATCATCTTGAAGTGCTTCACTTCTCTACGGCCGAAGCACTTCAATTCAACTGTAATATTTTGACTTTAGCAAAATAACAAAATATCCTAAACTGTAAGCCCTGAATTCAGTACAAAAAGATTGAGCCTTGCTGTGGATGTCTTTCTGAGGTATTTCATGTCAGGGGAAATTCTGACTTTTTCTTCTGACTCTAAGTGAGAAGAAAATTACATTTTTTACGGAAAAGGCGTTTCCCAATGTTTGAAACAGAAATCCCAAATTTGTTTTATTCTAATAAAAATAGCTTTTGTCCAGCCACTAATTATTCATATTAAAAATATGTTTTCTTCCCCCGCAAATTAGTCTTTTGTTTGTCATTGGCCATACCATGTTATACAGATTGAATTGTCTCTCCACAGAGCAGCTCAAAGATTTGCCTTTGTTTTTGTCATTGATCGCACTCATTTTGGATTTAAAAAGGCTCTTAAAACTGAAACCATTCACCAAAATGAACTATAGGCTAGTCTTATCTTTCAGGCTATCTGGGCATTTGCAACAGCTGGATATCTGGAAACTTATTCAGTCTTCCTGTGTCAGCATGAAATGCAAATACACAGCCCCATGTCCAGCTGCTGCCACCAGCGCCGGCCACCTGCACCCACACCACGTGCCATGCGCTGCTCTCCCATCTCAGCTGCTCACAGGATCCCCAAACCAGAGGGAACTGCCGCTCCACTGCTGAGGCTTTGCCCTTGGGCTCCCCACTCATAGGACACTGCTCGAATGCTCTTTCCCTGTCGTTTTAGCCTTTTCCCCATCGTACCATCCCAAATCCACACCACCCATCTCCATCTTGCAGTGCCGCTGTACCAGACTGCCAGACCTCCCGTCCTCCAAATGTGTATACATGGAGCCACACAGGGCAAACTGGGTAGCTTAGGGTGAGCTGAGAGATCTGTGCCTGGCACCAAAAAAGCCTCTGTCATTAATAGGAAGCATATAGATCTCAAAAATATACACAGCCTCATTCAGTGATGTAACTTTTATCCCAGAAAGGCCTAGAGTGATAGAGGTTGCAATCCAGTCATATGAAATTATCTTCTAGCTATATGGCAAGGCAACTTACATCATCCCAATAGTGCACAAGCTATTTCAGAGCCATGGCAAAGATTTAGTTTGGTTTTTGTCCTCAAACAAGCAAAGCTACATATATCGCTCATTCAGGCTTGTCTCCTAGTCCACAAAGGACTGATCTTACATCCCAATCATTTCTAGACTTTTGTCTCAAGCAAAAATAAAATTACTCCAATAAATAGCTAGTAATCAAGAAAAACCTAGTATCTGAAGTTGAGCCGACCACAGTTTCCTGGTCTTTAAAAGGATGAAAAGCTCTGCCTCAGGTGAGTGGAAAAAGATGTATGGTTTTTCTGCAGCTGGTTTGCCTTCTCCTAATTTCATCATGATTCAATCCAAAACATGCAATGCAAAATAAAATGTTTTAAAACTTTAACTGTAGTTATAGTTTCTATAGAACCAGCACTGCTTGAAAATAAATTGGATCACATTTATCTTTGCTTGCTTCTGTTCACCTCAAGTCACTTTTCTTGTCAAAACATGTATATATGATCAAAACACAAACAAGTCTGAAGTAAATCTGGCAATGCTTAGAAATGCTATAGGTATTTATTTCCTAGGCAGAATTTTAGCAGGCCTAGAGAATTTTTGACACAGTTTATTGCAATGTGCCTTCTTCACCTTTTGAGATTACAAAAGTAAATCTAACAGGGATATTGTGAATTTCTGTGAATCAACAGCCATCTCATTCCGTGATACTTAAATTTTCTGCATAGTAGATTGAGATCAAGCAAGTCAATGTAGCCAAAAATGTGTTCTGATTTCTGTAAGGTAATTCACGACCTTTGGAAGAGGAATCAGTTCACATGTCAGATACAGAGATGACAAGCAAAGTCTTTACATTGTGTACAGAGACCATTGCTTCAAAATCTTACTATATCCAAACCCAGCCAAATGTACTTCACAAGTGAGAAAACTACTAATTACCAAAGACCCAACATTAAAGCAAGGGAGTGCTCTCAATAAAACCAGTTTAAAGCCAGAAAACTGCTTTTCTAATTGTTGCCAGAAGATCAAACCCTTTAAGGGAGAAAAAAACGGAGAGTGAAGTGGGTAAAAAAAGACACAAAGACATCCTGAAGACGGACTTTTGAAATATCAGCTCCAATTGATACAGCATCTGTGTTATGATAGCTTCACTTTCTCATGTTGGCAGAAAGCCCCCATCACCAGCAAGAGGACTGTGCCCTGAAATGCACAAAGGAAATGGAGGTTGTTGAAAAGAAACACAAGGTATTGAACTTGGGGCATTAAGGAGTGAAAGCACTACAGAATACCAGCTGCACATGTGTGAGTGACTCGTCATGATCCATAGGAAAAAAAAAGAGAAAACATTAGCAAGGAAAACATGCTACTTTTCTCCTTTTTCCTTTCTCCTTTCTCCTTTCTCCTTTCTCTTCTCTTCTCTTCTCTTCTCTTCTCTTCTCTTCTCTCTCTGTGAGCTGAGCAGTAAACATTGGAAATTCTGAAAAAAAGGGAAAAGGAAAATTTGTGTTAATTTTTTTGGCAAAAGTATTGATTTTATTTTACATTTGTGTTGAAATTACTCTTTCCGCATTTTAGTCCTCCAAAATGGTATTTCATGTCTTGCTGTATTACAGATATTAAATTTCCTATCCTCACAAGGCTTAGAGACAGATATCAAATTTTCTATTCCTTAATGTTAGATTTTTCTTAATTTAGTGGTGTGTCATTAGACAAAAAAAATCTGTTGATGTACCTTAATATGCAGCATGGCTCGCTCCACAGTTCCAATGTGTTTTCCATTGTATAACATTTATTTATTTGAAAGGTACACTTTGCAGGAATTTCTAAATGCTAACTAAATTATACATAATCCACTTCCTATGCTTGAAGAGGCAAATATATATGTTTCACAAACAAAAAAGCATTTTCTCTCATCACTTCTATTTTTTTTTCTTGGAGGAAAGGGAGAAAAAAAATTTTTTCAATGCATTCCAAGTATCTAAAACTTCCTAGCTGTGGATGTTGGGAGGCACCACCATGGTTCAGCTTGGAATCCCAAGCAAATACAAGTTGTAAATGTTACCCACAGTCAGGCCAGGCTCTGAAAAGATCTCTTCCTTCTACTGCCTACAAATGGAGGACTCTATTTCTGTCTGGGAAGTGCAGGTCAGAAATAGGAATGCATGTTCTGTGCAGCAGGTGCTCCTGGGCCCAACACCTCTGCGATGGAGCAGATCCACCAAGCAGCTGGTGCATATATGACCCAGCACATTGTGGATATAACAGACTTATTACTTGTGCATAGACCAACAGTGCCCCAAAGATGTATGCAGTCTGATGCCATGATGCATGATCTGTGCTGCTAATATACACATGTGATTTGTCCAGGGCTTCCAAACATCTGGAAATTTCAAACAAGTGGCTAAATTCCTTTTCTATCTGGAGATCATTTATACACAACATCCATGCTAGCTGTCATGCTATTTCCATATCTCTCTTGAATGACAGACAGGAATGAAAAAGGCAAGATGAATTATTTATATTCATTACTTTTGTTTATACTGAGCATAAACCGTGTATTTCACATTACTGACACTTAGAATTTCTGCAGAACTGAGGGACAGACATTCCCACAGGAGCAACATCACTTGTGCTGTATTTCCTCTGGTCATGATAACTCTCCTTATTACCCTTCGACTCACTCCTAAAGCACATGTGTAGAAGAGCTGGCATGAAGTAAGTATTGTAGTGTCCCACCTTCTCTTTTTTTGCCTTGTCCATGAGGAGCGAGCATTGTGCCGCCTGGCCCTCGCACTGTCCAAATGGACCAAGGCGCTGAGAACAGCACACCGGCAATTATATGTGAGTGGATTATCCAGGAAAAATCATTCCCCTCCTGCTCAGCTCTCCACATTTTCAAAGCCTGCAGTCTCACTTTAAGCAGAAAATCAAGTGATACAAAAGAGTTCCCAGTTAGGATCAAAGCAAAGATTGCTATAACATTTTCTCACAAGCAAACAGTTCCAGCTCCGACAAAATTATCGTGTATTTGCAAGGTGATTCATTAGTATTTGCAGGGAACCTGACAGAAGATAGTTTCGCTGTGAAGATGTCGCCTCAACTAAAAGCAGTATACAGGTATCTATCTCCCTCTAGAGGTAAAAGCCTGAAGCATCTATTTTATGAGTAGAAGCACTTCCCTACAGAAGCAACTGCAGTAGTCCAGACCCTCTTAGTTGCCACAGCCCTAAGATGGTTAATAGCTTAGACTGCATTTTTTGCTGCAAAAATTGAATGCTCAAATCTTCAGCGTTTTCCATCTCACAGATAGACAGTCTATCTATGCAACGTGGGTTTGAAACCACTGCCATTTCAGTGTGATCACTAATTACAGACCTCCTTTGCTCCGGTGTAAGGAACTACAAAAGGTAAAAAGCAGTGGAGAAGTCAGGTCCCTTGCTCACTGTACATTGAACACAAAAATAATTTTCACCATAAATCGTGCTTTTTCATATTTCATAGCGTTTTGCTCTTGATTCAATCTAAATAACACAGCTACTGTCTCAGTCTAAAGGGAACTCTTACTGTATTTGTTTTTTTTACTCATTAATCACAGGACTGCAAAGTCTGGACAATCTCTTAGCATATGCAGCACATAGGTAGGTATATGTGTGCTCCCCCTATCGTGGAGCTGATCTGAGCTCTGCCCTCCCAGACAGAAACAGCACTTCATGGGGCCCCTAGGGTGACCACAAAACCCCTGAATTTATCACAATTACTGCATGAACATGGCAGGATTATCAGTACAGATGTAGACATATGTTATGTGACTGTTGTAAGCCCACCTGAAGATGGTAGGTTGGAAAATATTAGTGGCATAAGAACTGTAGATGTTTTAGATGAACTAAGATGTTTTAGTCCATAATGTACCTTCTCTAAAATATTAATCAAATAATGCAATAAAATATCACTTTATTGTGTTTAAAACTGATTTCTCAAAAAGAAGTGATGGTATTGTGCTAAGCTTTCCATTTTTTCTTTTCCCTGCTGAGGCTTCTGTTGCAGTCTGACCCACTGAAGTCATGGTGAGATTTGCTGTTGATTTCTGTTGAGGACAGGATGGGAAGAAGCAAATAGGCACAGTTACAGAGTTAAAGCCTGGCATTAAGTGGGAGGACAAAGACAGTAATGTCACAGCTGGAAGGACAGAAAGGCCTTCAAAGAAAGTGTTTCACCTGTAAACTTGATTTTCCAAGTGCAACTATGCAATCACAAATGTACAAATGCATGTTTCAGTTGAACAGCTTCTTTTGCAAGTTTTCAGTTACATATTGCCCTGACTATGCACTAGTTTGTGTAGGTCTATAAGCATGGGTCACCTGGCCTTACTTTCACCGTTTTCATGGGGGTCAGAAAGATTGAAGAGAGTGAGGAGAAGACATGGAGAAATCAACCCCAGAACTTCTGGTATGTGTCCATTTTTTAATTTCCTTTCTTTGCAAGGTCACAGAATCACAGAATCACTGAGGTTGAACAGAACCTCTGGAGATTGTCTGGTCCAACCCACTGCTCAGAGTAGGGTCAGCTAGAGCAGGTTGCTCTGGAGTGTGTCCAGTTGGGTTTGAATAACTCCAGGGATGGAGACTCCATAATCTTTCTGGAAAATCTGTTCCAGTGTTTGACCACCCTCATGGTAAAAAAAGTTTTTTCTTATGCCTAAGTGGAATTTCCTGTATTTCAATTGTTGTAGTGTAAAGACAAAATAGGGGATGTTGATGGTCCTTTTACCACTACAAGATATTCGTAAGGCAAAAGACTGCAAAGAAAATGCATATCCAGAAAAAGGGGAGGATCTGATTGATCATCTGGCTGATCATCATACCTAACTTCTGTGGTAAAACCATTTATAATGAATGAGAGTCCCTTAGAGTGCTATTTTTCCACAAATTCTCTGTAAATATTCACAACTCACACTGAAAAACTTCCTTATGTAGTAAATTATGGTCATGATTAAAGATAAGACACTGCCTCTAGAAGGGAGCTACTAACGTGAAAATTATTCAAGACCTGGAGAACTGGGTAGCTAGGGTATATACCATCATATGAGCTCTCTCTTGCTATGTTCCTCCACACACATCTCTTTTGGGCCACTGTTGGAGACATGATACTTTGAGGTGGTTGGACCTCTGGTCTGATGCAGAATAGTTCTTCCTCATGGTTTAAAAGCTCTAGTAAATATAGCACCACTGACACAGTGTGTTGTGAGACTAGGAAACCATGAAGCTCATTAAAACAAAAATGGAACTGAGAACAGAAGCAGGAGCCCATCATGAGACCAAGCAAAGCCACCTCTGAAGCAGAAAGGGAGCACTCACACAGGCATTCAGTCCTGGCAGTCCAAAGTAAGAGTGTTTCCACAACAGCTTTGGGGAAGTTGTGTTTGAAGAATATCTAGTTCAGTGAGGTCATGGTTACAGCCTACGGATGCCTTTAAATGATGACTAAAACTTGTCTTTGCTGAGGCAGATTCATCTTGCTGTACTGCCTCTAACTGGAATTTAATTCCTTGTTAATCTCTGGGTTTAAAACACGTTGACTCTTGCTTAATCAGTGCTTTACAGAGTAACATCTCTAGGCTAGTCCCTTTGGGTTAGTCCCTCCAAATTCCTGGACCAGGATTTTATGATAGTCTAGGAAGAGATGCTCCTAGCTTTGAACCACAATGTCTCTGGGGAAATGTGGAGGCTGACACAAATCCCAGGGAAAAGATGAAAAGTGTCTCCATAGATTTAAACAGGCTTAGTGAGTTCTCTGGGAATATGCATGCTAGCAGATACCACACACCTTCTTATCAATTCTCTATGCTTTTATTTCAGGAACTCTCAGAAACTCTCAGTTTATAAGACTGGCTGCACTGTCTTTTATTAATAATGAATTTCAGCTTACAGCTCCAGGCTGAGCCGCATTTGTAACTTTTATCCCAGATCCACTGATAAGATAAGTTTCAGCTAGACTTGGAGCCCAATAATTCAGTGGCTCTGATAGCGTTCATTACTCAAGTGTAAGAAGATGAAACAAATTCTGTTTGATTAGGTCAATCTGAAGGAGTATGTCTATGCCCCATTTATAACATATTTCTTCTTTATCAGAATAAATTATTTGAACCTTTTCCTGCAGCACTTTTCCAGAAGGTACAAGTTCATGGTCTGATTTGGGGTATGGAATTCCAGATTGGTCACAAAATTTGATTTTATATGCAGATGTCTGGGGGCCTCTCCAGAAAGAAAAAGAAAAGAAAAAGTATTTTCTATAGGTTATTTTAGAAAATGTGTTCCAAATACACCTGCAGGACTTCATTAATAAGAATGACATAGGAAAACATTCACACTTAGACATATACCTACCATTAAGACTTTAATACAAAAAAGCTAGAGTGATTGGTTCCAAAAAGAAAAACAAGGACTTTAATTGATTATGACTTATGGTGCTAGTTTAGCCAAAGGAAAAGCTATAGTTGATCAGGAAATATGACTGCACAAAAACACAGTTTTCCCAAACTGATCACATGTTCCAATCAAGAAATTCACTCAATACTTAGTAAGAAACACTACTTCAGAGGAAGGCTGTGTCAAAAAGCAGAGATGTCCTGCTTATGTAGAATCCTGTCCTCTCCATCAAAAACTTCTCTACTGCCTCTTTTTAAAATCAAGTTCTATAAAATGTAAAACATATTTATATGTGTGTGTATGTGCACATAAAAATGAATTTCATGAAAAAAGGAGCAAGAAAGCAGTTAAAAAGAAACTGTTATGTCCTATTAGTGTAAAGTGAAAAAATTACTTTTTAAAGGTCAGATTACAATAAAAATCTAATTTGAGTTTCCATCCAGATGAAAAATACAATTTATAAGAACAAAATTTTGCTATTCTGGTCCTAAGCTCTTTGTAGATTTTCCTTGTATTGTAGATCTCTGCTCAAGCTGGTGGGTCAAATCCTGCCTTAACTTACAGGAAGACAATGCACTGGCTTCTTCTCTTACACCAGTTCTGTCTTGTTCTGACCTCCCTGGACTTACAGGTATAAACAACATTTTACAGCTGTGTGAGTACAGCTGCCATACACTGAAGTCAGAGAAAGCAAAACAAACTTGAATTTACAGCATAGATTAAAAATTATGGGATAGTGTTAGAATTTCTAAGCTTAATTCTTCTTGGACTCCTTCACAGTGGCCTAGATCCTTGTTGTAATTCACCTTTTCACTCTTTAGGAGGACAGAGTCCATCCACCAGGGATGATCTGTAAATTGAAATCCTGTGAGACATAGTTTAGATGTGGCTCCATCCATGTCTAATTTACATACCTGCCTAGTTGTCTGAACAATAAAAAAGTTGAGGTTGCAGAAATATGAGCAGAAAGCTCCATCCTTATTTTACATGATACATTCTTAGGATATGTGATGGCTAAAGAACTATTTGTGCAAAGACACAAAAACTCAGTGAGTTTCAGAAGGAAGGTGAATTAATTTTAGGTGAATGAACACGGTTTTATGAATAAAATAGTTAGAAAAGCCAATGCAAACAGTGTGTGATGCTTTTATAAATCTAACCTGTAATTGTTAACACATGAAGCACACTTATTTTACTGCAACTTGAATTGCACACTAAAAGTTTGATTCATGAAGGCATTATGCAATAATTAAGTGGGTTTTCTGTGAACTTAACCAATAAAAAGTGCAGAAAGGACAAGTCTGGAAGTTTCACTGGTCACTAAAAGTGCAGAACCTGGCAACACACAGGTGTTCCTAATGTATCAGCCTGCCTGCAGCAGGGAAGGAGGGAAGAAGTATTCTAGACATAACCTTACATGCTGTTACATGTAATTATGGCACTTCAGTCAAATTAGGGCAAATATAAGTATCAGACTTTGCTCTAAAATATTAATGTGACAAAGAGAATCTGTGGCATGGGCTATCTTTGGTGACTTTCTCTGTGTGTATATGTATTATATCCATATATAATCTTCTCTGTGTATATATATATTCTCTGTGTATATATATATTATATATATATAATCTTAAGCAAAAAGTATCTGCTGTACACTGGCCACAATGTTTTATATAGGTGTTGGAAGCAGTAAAATACAACACAGTTAGAAATATCTATATCATTTTCTAAGAAATAACTAACCCATATTGCTAGCTCTATAGTTCTATTAAGCCACTTATTTCTGGTACCAAAGATCCAATTCTGGCTCTGTAACTAAACTAAACTTACAATCATTGTAACTTCAGAGCTCAGGAGCCATGTTAAACCATCTTACTTTTTTCCTGATCTGAAAGCTAAAATAGGTCCCATCATAATTTCATTAGTCAAAAGGTGCCTGTCTCCTCATGCCTTGTCAATCTCCTCTCTCTAATGCAGGGAAGAAGGATGGAAGAATTTCCAGTTATCCATTTTCTGCTGAAATCCTGCACATATCTGTGATGGTGACTTAACACCCAGCACATATACTTTGCAATCAGAGTGTGCTAAGAGCACTCATACATTCAGCTGCTGCCATCTGAGCTAATGGGAGATAACTTGTCAGACTACAGTTGCTCAGTAATTTAAAACTGTGAGGCCACCAGATCATCAAGCTTTACTGTCTCTTCTGCATAAACTAAGTCTGCTTTAGAGATACTGGAAATAAATAAAAATAAAAAAGGAAGGAAGCAAAAGCTTATTTCTCCTGCAAGTCACAGGACAAGACTCACGCTCTGGATGTGAGATTCAGCAGGCCCCACTCATATCCCTTCACCACAATCCTGATGTCTCACACACTGGACTCATTGTGCCGCAATGTGTCTCTAGCTGTATGCTCTGCTGGACACATGAGGTCAGAGAGAGAGTAGAAGGGGCAGCAGGGCTGGGCCACCTTGCTGAGCTCAGTAGCCAATGGGACATCTGTTGAGCAGCAAACTAGGGGTGTGTGGTCCTGCACACTTCAAGTGACACTTGTCGCATGATCCTTTTCACATGCCTGTCCAAAAAGCACCCCCATCCAGCCATCTACCCACCACATGTTTCCAGCATACTGAAGTCAGGAGGGAAGTCTGGACGAGCGAGATAGTAACTAGGTACCATCCCACATTGCTCTGGCTCATGGCAACTAAGTACCGAGGTTCAGCCAGTCTCCACTCAGTCCCAGTACCCAAGGACCAGAAATAGTTGTTTAGAAATGTGGAGAATAAGCCTTCTGAATGGCTCCAGAGAGAAGCAAAAAGAACCCAGGCCACTTATTTTCTTAGTCCTTTTGTTAGACTTTAATGAATTCATTATTGTCATTCTGTCTTCTGCTAACTACATGGGATTTATCAAGACACTGTATCACACATACTGGTTCACCTGATTGTTAGTTAAGAAATGGATGTCGATAATAAAATTGCTGAGGACAACATATTACTATAATCCACACCCATTTCTTCCACAGAAAATTATGCAGGTAGTCAAAAAAGAATATTTCTCAAGATATCTGAGGCATTAGTACATATAAAGATAGAAGTAATTTCTTTCTGCCTAAATGTCCTGCATACCCACACTCATCTTGCTGGGCATGCGCAAAGCAGCTGAAATCTTTTCCGTACAGAAGCAGCTCCCATGTAAGTGCCACAGGATTTGCAGACCAGGCTTCCTTCTGCCTGTCTGGCCTGGGGTACCCAATCTTTTTTAGGCATAGGGAGGGCCTAAGGCAGCATTACCACTGCAAATGCTGCCATTCCCAAGGCCCCCTTGTTAATGTTGGACCTATTTAAATACTTTTCAAAACTCTGCCAGTTTGATGGTTTTGAAGCTATTCTACATGTTACTCATTAGCCATAGCTTTGAAAGCAAATGTGAAACTTATTAGCTAAAATGTATCAAACCCTTCCCATGTGACCAGTGACGCTTCTCACAGGGTGTATTTCAAAGTAATTTATTCTGTTGATTGCCGGTGTCAAAGTCAGAAAGGGGCCTCCACTGAGCCCAGAGCAAAATGCAGGGTCCCCACTCCACATGCCATTGTGTTTGTTACGGGAACTACGTGGCTGCAAGGACTCTGCCCCTTCCCTGCATGAGCTCCTGACGATCCTCTGGAATCAGGGCAACCCGTGTCCCTGTCTCGTTTGCCCGGGAAGGTGCAATGACAGCGTCACAGGAACGTGGGCTGAGGGGACTCTGGAGCTCTATGGTCCAACCTCCTGTTTGAAGAGGGACTGTTGCCAGCAGCAGACGAGGTCATCTGTGGCTTTGCCTAGCTAAGCCTTGAAAGCTTCCCTGAATGGAGAATCGACTGCCTCCCTGAGTAATGGGTTCCAGCACTGCACTACCCTCCAAATGAAGAAGTTTCTCTTAATGTATGATCTTAACAGAAGATATATTTTTTTCTTCTATTACCTAATAGGAGGCACTTACAGAAAATGTGATCTCAGCATTGAGTATGTCTATAGCATCTTTCAAGCTTTACTCTCCCCCCCCACCCCAGGATAGTCTAAGGTGCTTCGCAGAGACATCCCATGAAATTCTAATGAATCCATGAGAATGGGGGGTTATGAAGGTACTAAAGAATAATACATGTGATATGACTGTCACATTTTAAATCATCAGCTGGATGCTGTAGCCTTGCCTGTGTTTGTCTTTATCACACTCCCCCCTCTTCACTCCCTTCTTCCTGCTAATGTAGCATTCCCACAGTCTCGCCCTGGTTTGTACCATGTAAAATCCTCTGAAACTCCTGCCATCTGAAACAACCTTCCAGTATTGCTTCACTTCACCTTAATTCAGTCTTGGCTATGAGCATATATCTTCTTACTTGTCAGCACCTCTTAATTTCTCTTTTCCTCTGCATTTATTTACTGCTAAATGAAAAGTGCCTGTTAACTCTGAAAAAGCATTTTGGGATGCAGTAGATATGAAAGCTGTGATCCAAAATAAAAAGATATCTTCTGACTGATGTGCTCTTGAAATTTCTGTCATCATTTCAGAAATATTGGGGACATCAGGTATAACTATTCTGTTTCTACTGGAAGGCTGCTTATTATATGAACTATTCTTAGGAAATTTATCAGAGGTGCATTTCATAGCTCTTTTAGTCAGAGAGAAGTAACAGGAACCTGCTTGGAGATTCCCTTGTGAAGTGCACAATGTAGCACACATTTTCCCTTCATTACACACAAGAAGCTTCTAGTGATGCTGATGGAAATTACATGTGCATGCACTTAGAGAAGAATATAGATCTATACTCTACAAACTAGTTCAGAAAACAACCTCACTTTATGAACATGGGCTGTGCAGAGCTGAGCAGCAGCGTATTTCAAGCAATATTCCCTGCATACCACATAGTAAAGGGAAGAGGGGGCTGGGGAGCAAGGGAGGGCAGAGATCTGGATTTTATAACTACTTTTAATAACAACCATGGAGGATAAAACCAACAGAGTTTTGACTAGCTTCAGAATCACTTCTCACCTCTGGTTTTGAAATCTCCAGCCCAATTATTTGTTTACTTGATAGTGCTAAAGTCTTACTCTCCATCATTATTTGATTGCTAGTAAAGAACCAAAAAGAACTGCAGTCCAAAGGTAACCACACAACTAAATCACTTCCAGATGATAAGTCACACTTTGATGGTGAAACCAGACTTTACAGTTTCAGTGTGCCAGGTAATATATGGCAGTCACCCAGTTCCTATTAGGTTTTTGTAATAGTATATACACATACTCTTTTTTTAGTTGGATTATGGTTGGTTAATAGCACATACATATAATGTTTAGCTTGATTTCAGTCAGAAAATCTACCCCAAAAGAGAAAAGACAATTCTAAGGGATCTATTACCCCTCCACACACAAAAATTGTATTAGTGATTTAAGTTGTGACATTTAGTGTTCAGCAGATTGAAAGCCAGCCCTAGGAGCATGTAGCAATATGCTCCCTGTATATGGGTACTTGTGATACCATGCTTAAATACATGATCACTTCATGCTTTTCCCAGAGGATTCCTGCCTCAGTCATTGCTCAGGATGGGTGGCATTCATTTATTGAAAAACCATTCAATGTTTTGCTTTCTCCATGTGTTTAACATGTGGCCTAAAATCCTATTTACCACAGACTAGTCAATCTTGATCTGAAGAATGAGTTCTTAACTTAATCTGGGAAGTTTCCCATGATCTTAATGACCGTAGTCTCTAAGCAGTTCACAAATGTATGTTTATTTTCAGATCAGCCCTATGACTATCATCCTCATTTTACAGCTGGGAAACAGAAGAACAGAGAAGTGCAGTGATTTTGGGTGCACAGTTCAAGACCCCAGGACCTAATTTGTCAGGGTACTTAGTGTTATGTAATTATTCAGATATTCACAGCAGAGCTCCCATTGCAGCTGTGAGTGCTCAGGACTTCTCCAAATCAGACCCTAGAGTCTCAAGTCAGGTATCCATATAACTAAGAACATACAATTAGTGACCATGTGTGCAAAATTTGTTGTGGGAGCTCACTAACATCATATAAGAAATCTGTGGCACAGGCAAGGATGCATCCAGTTCTTCAGATTAGCATTCAATAGCTTTAAACAGGATATTGCCCATTGTTTTCCAAAATTCCTCAAATGTATTCAACATACATGATCCAACCTGCAACAAATGAATACAGGGTTGAACAGACTACAGTGCCTCTCGCTACACAATCCTGAACTATCTTGAGCAGAACCCTGGACTGTGTCAACTGAGACAGAGATTCTGTGGGAAAAAGAGTACCAGCTCCTGTAATTAAAGATGTATTCACAATGCATGCATACGAAAGGGGAAAAAATTGCACAGACAGGTTCATTTCTCTCACTTTCTGAGTGTTTGCTTTGGCAGCCACCATAGAGCTCTTAGAGTGTTTGTAGGTAATTTCTTAGCTTCTTAATGAAGCAAAGTGGAAAAACAAAAATTGTATTATGTGGCGCGATATTAACACCTCGGTGCCTCATGCTGGTAGGGTTCAAACCTTTAGCTCTTCCATGTGGACATCTGCTCTGTGAGTTAATAAGGTAGTTTGTAGCACTACTAAGTTGCCAACTTCTGTGTGGATCAGAGAACACTTTTGCTAGTGGATGATATTGGATAAGTGCCATGACCCAGGGGTCTTGTGCTCCATTCCCTGCTCTGGAAAGAAGAATACTTAAGCGGCTGTAGACTCTTCTGTATGTTTTCCTCCAGCTTATCTAGCTCTGAATTACTCCTTTTCAGCCATCTCTGTCCCAGTCCTGTTCCTATGTCATCTCCAGCACCTTGTTTCCAGCCAGTCTTTTTCTCACTCAGCCAGTCCCTGTTCCTGTTGCCCAGCCAGTCCCAGTCACCACTCTTCCTTTCTCTCTATCAGTCCAAAGGTCCTAGTCTTTCCCACCTGGATTCCAAGTCCCAGTTCCCCTAGGTCCCCAGACATTGTCCCTCACCTCCTGAATCCTGCCTTTTAGCTCCAGTTTTTTGACTGTCTGCTCAGTTCCAAAGCCTTATCCCCAATTTCCTTGTCTGGATCACTCCAATAACACTCTTTACAAGTTGAATACTCAATCTGTATTTCTCTCTGATTACATGCTGTGCTTTTGTCTTCCTGGAGTCACAGAACCTCCCAAGAAATGCTGAAGAAACCTTTTACTGGGATAAAGCTGCTTGTCATCATCCAGCATGTCTCCTCTCCCTCCTCCTGCTACTTTTTTTCAGTTGCATCCTTCCAGGAGGTTCCCCTGGCATGTTTAACATTGAAATGAGACATTTCTCACCCTTATATACATGCTTCTCTTTCTGGAAGCAGTCCATCTCATTAATATGACCCAACCTCACAGGAACTAGTAGTCAGGTTTTTGTATAACTTTTATTAAATTATGTATATAGTGTTCTTAATGCTGATGCTGTGTTTCAGTGTTGTGCAGATTTTTAATGAGCTGAAAGCAGGGGTTTTCAAGAGAGGGCAGAAAGGTGGGGTTGCCTTCTGGATTTCTTTTTGAGCTACCTCTGAAGAATTCAGAAGAGATATTCCCTGCAACAGTCTGCTAAATTGGATGTTGCTGTAAACAGAAATACAAGGAAGGCAGGGGAAAGAAAGAACATGCTGCTATTTGTGGGGTTCATCTTTTTAAAATAACGCTTTAAAGTTTGGACAAGGTAAAAGACTTATATCTTCCAAACAAGGAATAAGCAAATAAATATATATATGCACAGAGACACTGATACAGGTACAGACACAGCCACCCACTCACACATACACTTCTTTACAACTCATTTATGCACTTTTCTCTTGTCTGGTTGCTATTGACATTAAGGGGAGCGTTGTGTGCAGAAGGCATGCCATATTGAATCCCTCAGCACATGCAGAATTTGGCTGTTGTGTTTGGAAGAGCAGAGCTGAACTGATGAAAAACCTTTTCTTATGGATATATTAATTGTAAAAGTAATTTTAGCTGAGGAGAAGTGGGGGTGGAATATCCCACACTTCCTCATACCCCATAACCTCTGCCCATACTTTCAAGTTTAGGTCATTATTCCTTGTGGTCAATGGAAGTTTTGCACTGAGCTGAAGAAGAGCTTGGTTGTGTCTTTCTGTCAGTCCTTCAGTTTGGTTTGTGTTGACCAATGGACTGGATGGAGTATTTGACATGAGCAAAGTTTTCTGTTGCTTTTACAGTTTTCCTATGATAATCATGGGGAAAGCTTGAGAACATGGTGGTGTAATAATTCTCTTTTCAAAACTGCTATCCTGTGTGTGTGGCTTTTTCTCTTCTAGACATGTACATTCATAAATAAAGTCACATATCAAAAATTATGCTGACTAGAAACAAGGTAATTAGTCATCCAAATGTTCCAGAACTGTCATAAGGAGGAAGAAATACTGATCTCAAGTTACTTCAGCCCACTGTTAATATCAGCTTGGAGTGTGAGTACTAAGCTAAACTATTTCATATGCTCCACACATGAAAATGGAGATGGAAAGTGATGAGCTCTTTATATGCCCCTTTCCAAATAAATTTGGAGAAGAGCTTAGTAGGTTAAGCAGGTCCCAAATGGTTTCTGCTGCTGAAATAGCCTATTGATGCTTTATTTTTCCCTTTAGATTTTTCACTACATTAAACATTTTAAACTACCAAATATTTCTTCTTAAAGAGGAATGGAATGAAAAGATGTCTTACATGATTTATTACAAATTCAGAGGGAAATACTCCCCTTGTAAATAGTTCTAAAAAAATTTAGAATCATCAATTCAAATGTTGACATGTTTAATATTAAAGGGTCATATTGTACTGAAGATCTTTAAGCAGAATTTCCCATTGAAATGAGTGACCATAGTGGAAACTGATTGGAGTAAGGACTTGTGCTTTCTGGTAGGTGATGTATCTCTGGGCTTAATTCCTTGATTTTCAGTGCAACTTGCACATAACTCTTTTAGGTTTTGTCGGTCAAATTGACTCACTCCCTGTTTCACTCCCATGCCCTAGACCAGAGTTTGTCCATGCCATGTGACCATGCATTCACACCTCGGCACTGCTCTGCAGTGACAGAGCTGGAACCCTCCAGGGCCTTCTCCACAGAGACAGGCAGCACAGGTGAGGACTGCATAAAATTTGTACCCTCCACCTGGGACGGCCTTCTAGTCCCATCCAATGAGGCCTGTGCACCCGCATGCCTCCGTTGGTTCTCCTGTCACACCCCAATACGCAGCCTCCGTGACGTGCCGTGAGCCCACCACACTGGCCGCCTCTCTTTTAGCTACAGGGACCTGGAATTGAAACCTCTCCAAACACACATTTGTGTCTGGGAGCTGCAGTGCTGCCTTGATACCAGCAGGGACCCAGCCAAGTGATCGCAGAGAGCCTCCGCAGCCAGCTCGTCGGGTGTCAGCGGGGGGATGTAAGCCGGCTCCCCTCCTGGCGCAGTCCACATAGCTGGAGCAGTTCCCACCCAGCTGATCCCTCAGCACCAAGCACTTCAGTGGTAGCGTAGGAACCATCTCTCGGCTTCATGGAAATGGGACCGTGCCCTTTTTCACATACCCTTCTAAAGCCTATGGATTAGTATCAGCGAAAGAGCACTTTCGCAAAGGAACATCAGGGTGGAAGTTGGATCAGTCGAAAATCCTTACCTTGTTCTTACCTGGGTCTCAGCACACGCATCTCCTGCTTGGAGCCTGTACCCTGACTCACCTCAGTGGTTTTGTTTCACAGAGTGCTGTGGGCATTGAGCACGAAGCAAATCCAAACCATACTACCAGCTGTGTCCAGCAACCCAGCCTGGGCAGCCTCCTGTGCTGGCACAGCCTGCTCCGGCTGAATGCAGCGCTCCCCCTCAAAACACCCGGCAACTTTGCGGGTCCTGCCTTCCTCCCCCAGCCTGCATGAACAGCTAAAGCCAATGCTTTCAAGCATGGTTTCAGCTTCTAGTCACCTCCATATCTGAGTGTCAGCCTGTGAGACTCTCCAAATGAAAAAAGCAGGATGGATTCCCCAAGCCACAGGATTCCTGGGTGTTCAATATTTAAAGCATCAAAACTTGTAGAATACATTTTACCATAAGCACAGGCCAGATTGCCACTGAAAGAGTGATTTTTAAAGTAACACTGTTTTGCTTGTTTTATGTTTTTTTACATATTTATAATTCTAAATTTTGTATTTATTCAGGGATTCTTTTTACCACTAAAAGTGTTCTGGAAAAAAATTACTTCATTTATAGAAAATATTTAGTCCTTTTTCTGTCTTTCTGTTATTACTCAATATAAAAAGGATATTGTATGTGCATATTCAGCTGAATATGCGGTTTGGTGGTGAGTGACTATTCAGCTACCCTGTTTCTGCCTCAGAGTTTATTCAGGTCATAAAAGAGACATATAAGCATTTGAGTTAAGATTTATAGTTACATTAAATGTATCAGAAGCTTTTTGTACTTAATATAAAACACACTCCAGCGGCTCAACATCACTTTATTCCACAATACAGTCAATATTAGACATGCTACCTCCTGTAATTACTTACAGTAATAGCCTCAGGAATAATGAAAATTGAGTTAAACCCTAATGCAGCAGATGCAAATATGACTTTACAGTAAATGTCATTTTGAAACATTGTATGAGTCATGAAATTTGTACTTAATATTTCTTTATTTAGTAATCAAGCAATAACCCAACAAAAGAAAGGATGTCCTCACCTAAACACCTCATGGGCCAGATTCTGTTATAAATTCAATAAAGAAGGGGATACCATAAGAATTTAATTTAAATTCCATGAAAGATTCAACCCAGCCTTGACTTGAGTAGGAAGAGAAGCTCTTGCGGACACTGTTTAGGAGAAAGAATTGGACAGGATTTGTATTGTTCCCTCCAGCATCTCACAGCAACTCTTATAAGGGCTCAACCAGTATTTCAGAGAACAATTTTCTTCTTGATAGGAGACTGAAGTCACCAGTGCAGCTCAAACAGGAAATTTTATATGTATTTCTTTGAACTACCTTGAATTTGCTAGTTTGGAAATACTATTTTTATCCCAACTCCCTCAAATTCGTCTCAATAAGACATTTATTTGGGGAATTCCTAACTTCTTCGTCATTCATTCTATTGCAAATAGACATTCATTCTGTTAAAATCTTTGTAGTCCTCCCTTTGAGTAGCTGTTTCCAAACACCCCCAGGACAAAGATGTATATAAGGCACAGAGCTTTCTCATATACATGCCAATACCATTCTGGGTCATGATCTTATATGCCATAGAAAAGAACCTGAAAACTGCATACCCCTAAGGAAAAGGAATGGCATTATAATGGCAATATCCATTACTGAAGAGGTGGTACACAGAACAGTTTCAGACACTGTTTGCTGAACAGTATCTATACATTATTCTAAATATCACACTGTTGCTTCCCAAAGGTCTTGCAAGACTTAAAAGATTAGACCATGAGTTTTTTAAGCAAACAGGATCCCCAGAGTTGTTCACTCTGTGAATTGTTTAAAATGAGGAATATGCCTGTACTGCAGATTTTCCTCTATAGTCATTCTCTTTTTCATATATTCATTGATTTAACTAACATTATCTAAATGTACAGAGTCAACAAATATTAACATTCAGATGACCCTATTTTTGCTTTATATTAATTGCCTATTAAGGTGAACAAAGAAGAAAAGAGAACCCACTTTTACCTATAATCCTGATCTTCTTTTGAGATCCCAAGATCTTTCTGTTAATAATAGAAACACTAATAAATCCTCATCCCTTTGCTTTTTAACCTGACAGACAGTCTTTGAAGCATTATTGCATTTATTCCCTCCAACCAGATGTACAATTTATATTGTATTTGATAGCTAATCTTAGCATTACAGGAGAAACTTGCACTAAAATAATAACAAAATACATTTCCCACTACTTTTCTCCCAGGAATGGAATCCCCCCTGTATTCCAGTACCTTGCTAATATTCTTGCAACAGCTCATTTGATGCTAGCAAATACTGTCACCCTCATTTCACAGAAATCTAACCAGAGTCAATCTGTAAACAGAATTCATATAGTAAGCTTAAGCAGGAAGACATCTAACATCCCAGTCTGCATTTGCAAGGAGCACATTGTAAGGAGAATGTTTAATGCTGCTTTTGAAGATACGCTTGCAAATTTTCTTTAAAAACAGACTCAAAGAGCCAAAGATGTGATTTTTTTCTCGTAATGCAAGAAACTTTATGCTTTTATGCACGTCGGAAATGTGCAAATAGCATGTTCACTTTTTCCTTTCTTGCATCTTTATTAGCCTAGTTTGGACTCTAATACATCATGGTCTTAAAAAGTAAGCACTTAAGTGATTTTGAGCAGTTCAGCTGTGGTTCCTATGCCATAAAAATGCAGAATGATGTTGGCAAAGGATCTGCTAAGCTTTCTAAATCCCTGGTGTTTGGTGGAAGTGACTCCTGAGGTTAACATCTATTGGTCCCTGTAGGACCAGCTGCACGCCCCAGTTCAGCTCCCAGCTCCTACAAGTAATTGGCCCTTTGCCATCACTGTGAATCACTTCAATAGTTGACTTTTCCTCTGCTCTCTGAAGAGTATAGTATGTGCCTGGAGGCTTTCAGCCATCTGAAGATGTTGGTATGTGGCTTTTAAGGTTAGGGATACTGGCAGCCTTAC
Organism: Apteryx mantelli; assembly: GCF_036417845.1. Taxonomy (NCBI): domain Eukaryota; kingdom Metazoa; phylum Chordata; class Aves; order Apterygiformes; family Apterygidae; genus Apteryx; species Apteryx mantelli. The sequence goes on from NC_089981.1 coordinate 62,285,905, forward strand.
TTTCAGCATAAAGTATTGCCACTTGTCTGCCATGAGCCTAAAGGGCTTTGCTGGTCAGGAAAACCGATTACTCTTTCCTTTTTACACAATGATGAATTTCTAAACAGTAGGGGTGGAGAGGTATCATGGACCTTTACTTCCACATCAAGCAAGCAGGCATGATGCACTGGTCACTTCAGGGGTACACACTAGTCCAAGACATAAAACAGGAAGTTGAGCCATGTCTTCTCCAAGAATTAGCACTCAGGGATGTGTGGACTTCCTGGAGGAATATGGCAGTGAGGGTAACACCAGAGAGCTCCCAAAGGAAGTCTGCCTCATTACTCACCCTGGGATAGGGTGGCTCTATGCTATCCTCAGTACCTTTAAGTTACAGCTGTGCTTTCCCTAGGGATGAATAACTGCAGAACTCAAGAAATAAAATGAGTTCATTAAATCACACTCCCACTCCTGACTCTCCATAGTGTTGTTGTTGCTTATTGTTTGTACTGCAGTTGACACCTGAAGCAGGATCAGGCCCAGGTGTATTTATTGCTGTACAAAACATACAGGAAGATATAGAACCTCCTTACAAAATACTACAGTCCTACATAAACTGTGTATGTGATGTAGCAGTTATAGTTGTTAACCTCTTGGTGGCAGAATGAAGTCTACAAAAACAACAGACACTGAGAAATCAAAGGATCATAATAAATTCAGCCAAATTTACTTTCTGATCTATTTGAAAAGCCCTTATTAAAAAAATAAATGGCAATAACTAAAACGCTGCACTGGGAGCAGATCTGGTGCGTACTAATTGCAAACAGCTCTGAACATCACACGTGGCACAGCTCCTCTTAGTGAAACCCTGTACAAACAGTTTCAGACTAATTTTCCTCCCTTCCAGTATTTCCACCACTTCGTGATTTACAGTTATTTTTAAAAAAAAAGAGATTACTTGCAGTCATACTTAATAAATGTCTGTCTTGGGGGGGGGAGGCAGAGGAGGTGCTTGGCTACTGCTGGCTTCTGTGGTTCCCCTGCATGTGCATATTTGCTAGTTACCATTTGGGCCATCATGAATCAAAGAACTGAAACAAAGAACTCCAGAGCTAGAGCCTGAGCTGCTGTAGTTTAAGCTATCAAGTCAATTTTCACCTGCTATAGAGTATAAAGTCTCTTTCCTACCTTATAGTAGCTGATACCCTATATGGAAAGCAGAGCAAGTATGAATCGTAAGGCAGAATTTGGCCCAATGGTTTCTAAAATATTGCACTTTACAGTCACACAGAGAAAAGAAATCTTTTATCTGAGTTACTTTGGCTGTTTATCCCCATAGTTTCATATTTTGTTCAGTTACTGAATATCATCTGGTGCAGTTAGTGTAACCATTTTTGCTCTAACGATAATGATTGAGTCATAACGAAATGCCAGCAGTGAAAGTAGATAAGAAGGCCACAGAGATCAAAGAATCTTCATTGCCAGAGAGGTCAAAATGGAAGTAAACAAGCAAAAAAACTTGATGGAATTACAAAGAACTCATAATTTAAAATTTTCTACAGCTTTCTGGTCAGGAATATTTTGAAAGTTTGGGTTCATTACAGGAGATTGAGAAATGTTTCACCTTTGAAGAAAATGATTAAAATAAACTATAAAATATTCCCCTCAAAATCTGTAGAGGCATAGACAAGTAGAATATAATTTTAGAAAACAAAACAAAACAAAACAAATGCAACTAATCTACTTGTCTGATCAATTAAAGGGCCAATCCTGCCAGGCTGAAATAGTATTTAAGCAAGTGAGCTAAAGGCTTTACACTCCTCTGCACAGGTTACCAAACTTCAGGTTATGACACTGAAGCAAGTATTGGGCAAAATAAGAGATATTTCTCCCTCACTTCTCAGCACATGTCTTATTTCAGGCTGTTTGAAGAAACTGAGCATATTAATTAATTCCGTCTGCAACCAGCTCTCTCCTATATCCTAAAACTGACTGTATGTATTTCCATAACCACTAAATTGGAAGCTGCCAATTGCTGCAAAAAATGGGCTGTAGCCACAACCTTCGCACAGCAAGAGTCTAAAGCTAGTGACAGTCCCACTGAGCAGGAATAATTGCTTTCTGCACAGAGATCAGGATTACACCACATGGCTCCTTTATTACTGTTTCAGATCCTGAAATAAATAATGAATTAAAATTAAATAATGAATTAAAATCTTCAGCTCAGCTAAGTGCTGGATGACACCTTAGATCTCAATGATTTGCTTGTAGCCTTGTTTGACTCTGAGTTAGAGTCTTGTTGCTGCTGTTTCATTGTATTACATATGATGGATGCAAAGCTCCAACTGATGAGCAGTTGCTCTTTCCTCCTTAGATAAGAATTTGTTATGGAAATCTAGCTGTTTTTTTCTAGACTTTCCTGAAATGACTTTCTAAACACAGCTGCCTTATAGTCATGGTAAACATTCTTCACAAAGGCCGGTTTGCTCTGCAGGCCCCAAGGAATGTGACAGCTTGATACCTGGATAAACCTGGGCTCAGTTGCTGTTTCTGCAGAAAAGTTGGAGTCTCTGGCGCATGTTGGTAAACAAACCATGGAGCCATTATTTGATATGGTTCATAAGCTGCTACTCAGCACCCTGCAATAAGGAGCTGGATGTGACCAAAAAGTAAAACAATAAAAATTCAGAAAACTTTCAAAAATACTGAGAAAGGTAGTGCACAGAGAGTGAAAGAGCAGAGCAAGCTGCTGTTCAGGTGTGCAGCTGCACAGTCTGGTTATTCAGCAATTACACAGAGCCTGACCTGCCTCACCGTGCACCAGACCAATGTACTCAGATAATTCTGGTGCTTAACAGGCACAAGACCTCTTCCCCCAATGCCCATGCATAGCTCTCATTGACTTCAGCACAAGCAAGGAAGGAAGGCAGGAAGGGAAGAAGACTGAGCCAAGAACTGTAATCCAGCCCTGCTATCAAATATAGAGACCTTTTGCTCAGAGGACAAAGTCATTACAATATCTGGTATCTGAAACTTGAAGCTAGGTAGATTCAGATTAGAAATAGCATACACAAAAGTCAGTACTGTTAACCACTAGGTTACTTATAGAAGTGTGGAGTTCTCCACTGCATAAAGAGTCAGTGTTTTCCTAAAAGGTCAGTATCTTAGAAAAGATATGCTATGCCCCAGACTATGGTCTTCAAGCAACCACCACCTGGTGAAATGCTGTGCTCTTTATCAAACTGATGAGGAGCTGGATCCCTCTGAACTTGCTGCTGTTTTCCTGGAAGCTTCTGTTTGCTCTTGCAAGGAGAAGGCCATGTAGGGAGTGCTGGAAAGGACATAGATAAAGAGCTATCATTATTATTGTTGTAGAACCAACTCCATCTTCATTACTTAGGTTGAGTAAAACTTGCTGCCGAATAAGGTATTACTTGCTCTGATGCATGATGATGGAATTAAGCCCAGAAAGAAAATACTTGGAAACCTGGGCTTGACTGTGCAAGCATCAGGTCCTGCATGGGAAATTCCAGGCATGCCAGCATGAGGCAGCTTCCACACCCAGTGACAGCCGAGCTCTGCCCACAGCTGGGTCCCGCCTGTGTAAGGCAATAGCACAGTGTTTTCAGTAGAACAAGAAGGAGACAGGCGTTTCTTGCCCTTCTTGTTCTTTCTCTGCTGTGCACTGCTAACTCCTTCTTTGTAAGGATGAACAATGTTTATTATTCTGTCGCAGTGAACTTTCTGAACAAAGCATTTCTCCCCTTCAGCATGCATCTGTGTGCAGTCACTCAGCAGTGACAACTTCTAAACAGGGGAAGATGCCCATCCTAAGGCATACACAAAAAGGCTTCTGCAGATCACCTTGGTGGCTTTAACACACTAGTTTGTCTGAGAGGACTCATTCTTTCTGTGCACTATGATCACCTGGAAGGGACTATTTCTCCATACATAAGTGGAAGGATTTTCAGGTTTGTGTCCTCAAATGCAGACAAATATAATGAGTTGAAGAAAGGGAACAAGGAATCAAGCATGATTTCTTAAATGCTTGGAAAGCACTCAGCTGCCTGGATCTCAGGAAGGGCTACAGGACTTTAACCTTAAAGTTGAGAGGCTGAAAAACTGAAAAGGTAAGAAAGGGCTTCAGAGGCAGAGCCTATTAGCAGAGAAGCCCTTGTTTAGTTGGAACTGGTCTCCTTCAAGTGCAAGGTTGGTACCAGAGCAAAAGGGAAAGCACAAGGTTAAAGTTGTAATCCTGGGAATGGCAGAGAGAAGGCCAAAAAAAAAAAAAAAAGGACAGCTGTCAGAGCTAGCCTGTTACTTTTAAAATGTGTTGATCTTGTCTCATGTGGTCTTGCTTTACCGCCAATAAGGCAATCATCATCACCACCATTAACATGGGATTCACTTTCTTTCAAGCAGATGCCACTCAGCTTGGAGGAATTACAATGTTTGAATCTGCCTTTCATGACTTACTAGTTATTCAAAATTATGTGACTGACTCAAATGTAGGGGAGGGTGTTAATTATAAACACTTCACTTAGCCCAGGATTATCTTCATGCTTAGAGGGAAAGAGAGGGAGATGGACAGAAAGATCTCTTTGGGATTTGAATACTCTCCCAACTTTAGCTCCTGCAGCCTTGTCATAACCCAGCAAAGTCAACCATGCCCCAGTCTCTGCCATTGCAATGTCCCATCCCAAATGCTGCAGATGAGTTTAATCATGCAGAAGCCTGGAGCATTTTCCACATTGGAAACAGTTTCTGTTTCTGTTCAGCCACCAAAGTGGAAAATGCCCAGCACAGTTAAACTCAGAGACCTTCTACCCAACCACTGGCTGAGCAGGGGTGTTTCTAACCACCCTCCAGGGCCACCACGTTTGGGTGCTCTGTCACCTGGAGGGAGGCTGCTGAGCTGCTTCTCTCTTTTCATTGAGAAGCTGCTCACGATGAGGGTGGCCAGTGGGGTGGAAAGGGAGCCCAAGAGCTATGGCTGGAGGAGTGGTGGAGACCAGGCCACGGACACCATGCAGTTGCCACTGGATGGCTGAGCTGCTCTGTCCCAGACCCAGCCCTGGCGCCTCACTGGCAGAGCAAATGCTGTAGCATAACGGTTTTGAGGGGACGGGCGCACACACACACACACACAGCTACACGCACTGGCATACACAGCCCCATGTACACAGTTGCACTCACAGCCATGTGCACACCCCCATGCACAGCCACACTCACAGTCATGTGCACACCCCCTGTATGTACTGCCATACACACACAGCCACCTGCACACCCCCATGCACAGCTGCACTCACAGCAGTGTACACCCCTCATACATATAGCCGCACTCAGCCATGTGCAGACTCCTCACACACAGCTGCACCCAACCATGTTCACACCACCCATGCACATCTGCACCCAGCCGTGTGCGCACACACGCACACGTGCACATGCACACGTGCATATGCACATACACGCATGTGCACACATATGCGTGCACATGCACGCATGCACATGCATGCACACACACGCACAAGCACATGCACACAAGTACACATACACATACACAGATGCACACACATGCGCACACACACGCACACGTGCGCACACACATGCGCACATACACGCGCGCGCACACACACGCACAAGCGCGCACACACACGCACACGCGCGCCCGCTCGCAGCCCCGGGCGCGCCGCCGGCGCTGCGGGCACTGCGGCCCCGCGGGCGAGGGCGGGGGCGGTCACGGTCACGTCCCCGGCCGCCGCCCGGGCCGCGGCTTCCTGCCCGGCCGCCGGCCGCCGTGCCCGGGAGTGCCCTCGGCCACCCGGCAGCGTTTTGCAGAACTGGGGGATGGTTTGTTATTATAATTTTTAAATGTCTTTGTGAAAAAAGAGGACTTCTGTTTCCTAGCTTGGATGTAATTCAATGCCAGGACAGGGACCTTTCACTACCTGTGTGTTTCTTTCTCCGCTGGAGCTGCTTTCCCAAGGACCGAGAACACCCACCGCAGCTGGCCGGGCAGCTCTCTCCTCCGGGACGTGCCGGGATGCTCCACGACAGCAGGGCCTGGGCCCTGAACCCCCCCCGCCCCGGACTCCCCAGTGACAGACCCACGCGGGATATTTTCGGATGGGAGCATGTGGAGGAGAAGGAGAGTGTTGCTCCGAACCGCTAATCGCTCTTGAGATCAACGTAGCAAGAGAATAAAATTAGAAATAGATTATTCCCTTCTTCCCTAAGAAACAAAGAAAGTTTCCCTAAGAAAACTCCGCCTGTGCGGAGCACCCAGAACATTTCTGCCTCCTCTCCTTCCTTCCAGCAGATTGAGAGAGCCCCGAAGACCGTGGGATCGCAGGCAGAGATATTCCTCTCGCCAGGCATTTCACGGTGCTGATCCAGTGCAGGCCACCTTTTCCTGCTCTGCAATCTGCAGAAATAATGTAGAAATAGCACATTTGCCTCTCCTGGGCAAACTAGCGGAGCAGAACTGCCCCCCACCCCCGGGAGCTCTGCCTGCCCGAGCCCTCGGGAAGGGCCCTCCCACAGCTAGCCTGGGCCCGGCAACCGGGACACCCCTCCCGCGCGAACTGCGAGTTTCTGCGGGGATAAATACCACTTTTCGGACTCAAGAAAAAAACGTCTCTCGCCCTTTCCATACCGTTTTGGTGTCTCCCTCCACCCTTTTCCTATCTAACTCAGGAGAAATGGAAGAAAGAGGGGCAGAAGTGTCTGCATTTGCTGCATTTGCCTTTGATGCCAGAACAACTTTAGAGATATTCCTAGCAGCTTATTTAGGGAGTCCCAAAACACACCAAGAGAAAAAATAAACGAGCAAGAACAAAAGTGTTGTTTTTAAACACACAGACGGGAAGCACCAGCTCAAGAGTCAGAGGCAAACTTTGCTCTGATTATTCCGACAAAAATCCTAGGAAAGGAACTGCTCCGCACCCCCAGAAAACGCATTATACATACATATATCTATATACACACATATAGAGATATATAGATATATCTCGTGCAATGGGAAAGGACGGGTGCTCACCACTATCCTTCCCGCCGGGCTAGGAACAGCTGGCATTTCTGGGGCCCGGGGGCTCCCTCTCGCCGAGGCTCTCCCGGGGCCGGAGGTCCCCCCCCAGACCCCGGCAGGGGCCGGCACGCCGCGGGCTCCCTGCCCGCCGGCAGGTACCCAGCGCTGGCACGCAGGAAAAACTGCCCGGAAAAGGGGCATTTACTGGTGCAGGCGAACAAATCCGTGCCGCCGGCAGCCCTTGCGAGGAATTGCGGCCAGCAGCCAGGGACACCCGCGCCCTGTGCTCCCGGCGTGGGCTGCGGGGGCAGAGCCCACCTGGTGCAGCACCCGCAGAGAGGGCCCGGGCCTCCCGCTGGCTGGTGGAGAGGCCCGGGGGAGGACGGGAGGGTGTCTCCGAGGTGGACCAAGAGCTGTGCTTTCTTTTCGAGGAGATGCCCTAAGCTGAAGGAAAGAGTTGGGCTGGGCTGCCTGAGACTATGAGACGTAGTTTCCCTTAGGGGGAGTGCGCTGTTTAAAAAGCTTGTTCCTCGAAAGTGATCAAAGTCTGGGCCATCGTGGATTTGACACCTTTCGCTGACGATGCTTCCTCACGGTGTCCCCCGCGTTTGGGTGCATGCCACAGAAGCGCCGCAGAGAGCAGCAGGCTGCGGCTGCGGCCGCGGCAGCCCGGGCTGGCGGCGCCGGGCCGCTGCGGGGGCTGCACTGCCGCGGGGGATGCGCCGCCGCGGGGGATGCGCCGCTGCGGGGGGCTGCGCCGCTGCGGGGGGCGCGCCGCCGCGGGGGGCTGCGCCGCGGGGCCGCGGCCGTCGGCCCGGCCGCCCCCGGTGCGCTGGGACAGGGGCAGAGTCGCCGAGGGAGCAGGGGACACGGGCGCGACAGGCTGCGGCGTGTGCCGCGGCCGGGGCCGTCTCACCTGGTGACTGTCTGCCGTCCTGGTGTGGTCACCCTGAGTTTGCATGAGGGCAGCGGAGAGGGTCTGCGCCCGGGAGCCCAGGAAGCGATTCCCTTGGGCAGTCGGGCCTGCCGGGTCCTTTCGTATCCTCTCTGGGCTTTGGCTCCCGAACACACTCGGAAGCCTGGGTCAAACGGCGCGGGACTGGCCTTTCCACACCAATTTGCTAATACAGACGCCTAAGCTTGTAAACCCCTTTCTCTGGTGCTGCTGATTTTGGACATCTTAACTGTCCAAAATCGTTCCTTTGATCCAACAAGCGAACACTCGTATACATATAGCCATATGCATATAGCTAAAGCTGAGCTTAATCTACACGTGTAAATGCAAAGAAAATACTGACTGGGCTATACGAGAGTAAAAATTTTAGCAGACTCTGTTAATAAAAACATTTCTGCACTCCAAGATAAAATTCATATTTATTGTTTAAATCCACACCACATTTCCAACGCATTCCTGCCACTTCTGTATCGTTTCTCCTAATATTATGCTCAAATTTGTTTTTAAATTAGAAACATTATTTTATTTGTATAAACACAGAAATGCTGAAAGTAAAAGGCTCCGAATTTTTAAAGGATTTATGTTCCCGAGGAAACCATCCAAAAATTCTTAGGAAAGATGTAGTCATATCAACACAGTGAGCCAGTCCTGATGGTGTTTAGTAACTTCTGTCACGCTGAAGCTGTCCAAATATAAAATGGTTATTAATATAGACTATTACTACATTAATAATTCAAGGTTGTTGTGATCTATGACGATTAGATTCTTCCAAATGAATTTCCCATTCAGAACCTTGGTACTATTTGGTCTCACAACTATATGTGACAGAAGTGGGATTTGTATTAAATAAATGAATTTTTTGTTTTGACAGTCACAATTTCTTTGTGGAAGTTATGGGTTAAAATCTGCAAAGTACAAAGGGCAGCTTATTCGAATTCCATGGAACTCTGTCTCCATCCTAAATAGCGTGCATACAGAAATTTAAGCAACCCTACAATTTATTGCGAAAATTTGAGGAACTACGGGATGTTTTTTTCTTTTTTTAGTGTCATTCCGTCCATTACTCCTATAATAATTGTAGGTTGTTTGTGAAGAGAGACACTTTGCTGCTTAGACTGATAACCAGAGACTAGGAGGATGTTCACAGCACACTAGATGACGACATGCTAGTACAAGAGAGACATCGGACAAATGTCTGCAGTTTATGCCAATGAACCAACACAGCTGGACTGACTTTCCTATATTGCTCAGCAAACGGATACGGGCACCAGCCTACGAACTTGTAACCAAGTCCCACCTCTGCCACTTCATCCTGCCTCTGCCCAACGAGCAGCAGGTTAGTGCAGTTGAAGGGGACACTCTCCTCGGTTAGGGACTGGTCTCGTACCTGAAAGTCCCTGACATGCACTGAACCTTGTGGTGCACTGCACAGAGCTGCTGACTCGGCCTCCCGTCGAGGACCCCAACGGTTTGCCTTGGATAAGCATTGGACTTTGTCATACAGGGAAGCCCTGATACGGGGATGCAGGGGAGCAGCACCTTCAGTAGGCTGCATGGCGACCTTCTCGGCAGCCAGTCTCGGAGGCCATGTCTGCAGACGTTCTCTGGAGGCCTGACATCGCCTTCCTTCCGATCATGCAGGTCCTAGCCCCCCCACGACCCACAGGAAAAGCCCACATCTCCCAGGACCTTCCCGTTCGCCAGTGGAACTGAGATGACTTAAACGCTTAGAGGAAAAATGTCCCAAACGGGGATATCCCAGATCTCATCCTTGGGGAGGAGATGAAGCACCAAGGGGAAGAGCAGCCGGCAGGCTGCGTGCGCGGAGCGCGGATCCGTCCTGGGGCAGTGGCGGGCAGCGGTGAGCGGCAGCCTGCTGGGACCGGGGTGTCTGGCGGCGTGGCACTGCCCATCGCCGCTGAGACGGGGCCGCGGTGCTCAGCGCAGTGCTGAGCCCTCCAGCTCCGCCGCTTGAAATAATCCCAGGGCTGTGCATGGGCTGGAGTGAAAATGTTGTAGCGGCCCCTGACAGAGGCCGGATCCGGCTTTCCATCTCGGAAGCCGTCGGGGATGCTCTGGGGGCACCCCCGTGTCCGGGGGGGGGGTGTGCGACGGGGAGCCCCCCACTGGTCCCCTGCGCCCTCTCCATGCGGGGTTGGCGGGGGGGGGCGGGCTAAGGGGCTGGCTGGGCTGGCCCCTTTGGTTTGCAGCTATAGGCTCGGGGGGTTGGAAATCCGCGCTCTCTGCCCTCGGCTGACAAAACACAGCCACTGGAAAAGGGGGGCTGTCGTTGGCTGCAAATTTGCAGCACGACGGGGGAAGCCAAAAACCCGTGGCTGACCCCGGAGGCAAGGCACGACCCAGATCTTCTCTGTTTATCTGTTATTGCTGCGCTGTGTCAGAAAACACACATAAAAGAGAAGGCACTCTTAAAAGTCGTTTTCTGACACCGCTAGAAACCCGAGCAGCAAACGTCTCCGCGCAGAACCGCCTGCTGGCGGCAGCGGCCGCTCCTCCTCTCCCCAGTAGTCACTTATGTTTGACGAGGACTTGTGAGGTGTAATTAAAAATACAGACAGTTACAGCATCTGGGGTCCCCCGCGGCGGGTGTGCAGATGTTCCTGGAGCGGGCTGAGATCGCCCCTTTCCTCTTCTCCCCGTGCTTCCTGGGGTGCCCTCAAGGGAGATGCAGGGTTTCCTTCTGTAACTAGCAAAAAATGGACACAAATTTCAGTGTAAAACAAGGAAAGATTGCTAAATCAAGGCACCGAGTTCTTCCGTCCTCCTTAGAAGCAGTCATTCTTCTGCAATGGAAAAAATATTTAATGCACTAATGCATATTTAATGCACTGTTGTTCATTAAACGTTGTAACGTCTCAACGCTGTAAATGGACTGGGTAGGTTTTATCCCCTCAATTAATACGGTGGAGCGGAAAATATTTTACAAACGAATTCGAGTTGGCCCGGTGCGAAACTCGGCCCCGAGATGCGCCTTTCCAGGGCCACGGGCTCCCCGGCGGGACCGTGTTTTGCTGCCGGCTCCGCCTGGACCGCGCGGAGCGTCGGGCGGCGCGGGCGGAGGGCGCCCTCGGCTCCTCGCACCAGCCCGCCCGGCCGCTTTGCCGGAGCAAAAGCGCCAGAGCAGGTTGCTGAGGTTAATTCCAATTTGACAGTTGCATGGTATGCGGGAGGAAAAAAAGACACTTTCATTTTCAAACGTTCCAGCCCTTCCCGCCGCACACACACACACACGTCGTGTAAGCGGGCAGGGCTCGACCCCGCACCGACGTGCGGAAAACACTGAGTTTCACCGCAGAAGCTTTAAACCGGGGAGCCAGGATTTTTTTTTATTATTGTTATTTTTTAATAAAACAGCAATTGATAGTGAACTCCACGTTCTGTTACGTCTTTGTTATTTCACGTCGCAAATAACTTATTATCGCGTGCATTAATAATGTCGCTAACACTATTAAGAATGGGGCGAAAGGCGCGACACTGGGGTCCCCCGGGGACCCGCGGAGCGCAGCTACACACCCGCGCAGGGCAGCAGGAGACGGCGCCGTGACAAAGGAGAGCTCGGTTTTCTCTCCGCGTGTTTTTTTTTTTCCCCTCACAACGAAATGAATCCCTCGAAGGGGGAATGAACGAGTTTTCTCTAGGCTGTTAAGCATTACAAATAGGTAGAAATCTTGTGGTGTAGGTCAAAAAGCTTTCTTTCTTTAAAAAAAAACAACTGATAGCAGTTTCCGTTTCCTAAACTATCAGGAAACAAGAACTCCAAATTATGTAATTATGTAATGCAAGAGGAAGAACGCGGTTTCGGTGGAAAACGCAAACAGTCCTTTTCCTTTGCAAATGCCTATCACAGACTTTACCCTGGTGCTCAAGGGCCCTGACAGTCCCACCGTCCCTAATATTCCCACCTGGATAACCTGCCCCTTTCCCCTACAGCCGCAGGTACCACTGTCCTTATCTGCGTACAAAGCTCAGGTTATCTTGCAATAGTAGTGCATGAATACATACGTATACGCATTTTTTTGGATAAAGAGTATTGCACACATAGACGCACATGAACAGAAAATCTATAAAGAGAAAGAATTTAGCGAAAAAGGGCGCACTTTTAAACCTGATCAGCAAGGATCGCCATCACCACAAGTCTCGAGGACGAATATTTACAGGGTCAATTTAACCGTGGGAAAGGATTAGCAGATGCAAAGTCAAGTGAGGAAACTTCCGCCCCGGCGGAGCCACCTGCGGGTGCGCGGAGCGGGGCCGGGGTCTGCTGCCGGGGCCCGTGCCCGCCTCCGCGGCTCCTGGCAGCCCGCACCGGCCCCCGCGGGATTACCCGGACGCGGCGAGGCGCAACTCTGCTCACGGCCGAGGCCGTCTCCATTAAGGACGCGAGAAAAGTAACAATTATTTTCCCCTGGAATTTCTGAGATATTCTTACTCAAACGTAAGGCGAAGGTAAAGCTTTCAATGTGTGCAGGAGAGCAAGACAGAGCGGCAGTTTGGCTTGTAGTTCGCTCTTGTAAAATACAGGCAGAGAGCGGAGCGGGTAAACAGGCGCTGGTTTGGGCCGCTGTGCCGGGCTAGCTCGTAAATTCCCGGCGCGGGAGGTGCGCTGGGCTCCGCCCGCGGAAAGCAGCGCGGGCGCTCTGCGCGGCCCCTCTGCGCGGCCCCTGCGGCACAGAGCCTGGGCATCGCCAGCGACGCCCCCAAACGCTGCTGTAACCTTTCCTTGCAGGGATTGCCCCCCACCCTTTCCCCCGCAGGAAGGGCACAGTCCCTTCCACCTGCCATGCACAGAACCGCGTGTGTGTGTTTGCACACACTGCACACTACTGTGTGTGGCTGTGTGATCTCAAATGAAAGCTGCAGAGCAAAACAACAGCTTTTGGAGTCCGAATTTCTGCTATGTGTCGAGGCAGACGACAGAGCTAACAGGACCCTCTCAAATGCTTCTGGTTACTTGAACACAGCTCAAAAATCAAGTATTCCTGTAGGTGGCACTGGTACTAGGTGTTGTAGAAGCAAACGCAGAGATGGAGAAAATTGCCTAGAAATTCCCAATTGGTTCCCATAATTTAATGCAGAACAATAGAGGTATTTTTTTCATTTACTCTAATTTCATGTAACATGTGACAAATGAAAACCCGATTGCTTTATTAGAACAAAATATGCTTTTAAAATCTGGCCTTCTGTAGCTTTATGGCCTGGTACATGAGAATTGTCTATTTCCCTATATGTCATTAAACAAATCCTAGTGCAAAGAGAAATTAACTCAGCACCGCTCGTTCAAGTCGAATGTTTGCACCAGGAAAGCCCTAATGAGACACTGTCTGGTTTCCAGAGGGGTTGCTAAGAACAAATGGCGGCAAAGTTATTAAATCTGCCCAAGCAACTAACACATCATTAAGAAACCCCGCAACCCTCCCAAACTCGATCTGAATATTCCAGCTAGGGCAGAAGGTGCAGGGCAGCGGCCCGGCGGCCGGAGCCGGATGGGAGCCCCCACGGGTGGGAGCCCCCCCCGCCCGCGCGGGGAAGGAGAGGCAGGCGGGAGCGGCTCGGCTCGGGGGTCACCGCGGGGGTTCGCGGGGGAGCTCACTCCACGGGGACGTGGTTAACTCTTGCCCATTTGGGCACCCCTGTACATTTATTTCACCTGTTCCTGTGTCTGCAGTGTGCTACAGTGAAGTGCAGGCGCCCGCTCGTGCCTTCACTGAAAAGGACTTGCTGGGGGGGGAGGGGTAAGGTCAGTCAGTCAGTACAGGGCAACCGGCTCTGTCTGTCACCTCCTCACTCCCGGGTGGAGCAAAATACATCTCTTCCTCCCAGCGCCTCCACCCGAGGTGCTCGCCACGGCTCGCCTGAGCTTTCACAGAGCTTCCCAGGCCCCTTCTCCGGCGGGGCCGGCGGGGCGGCCCCGGCGGGGCGGGCGCTCTGCCGCCTCCTGCGCGGCGGCTCCGCGGGCGCCGGCCGCCGAGGGCCCGGCCTTGCGTGGGGCCGGCTGCCCGCGCACGCACAGGCGCTGAAAGCTTTCCGCGGAAAACAGGCGGGCGCGGAGCTCCAGGGAAGTGCTGCCCGAGGGCAAGCGACACGCTTTCGCTCCAGCTGGGCGGCTCAAAAAATCCGACACTGCAAGTCCATTTTCTAACGGGTGAAACGGACCTTCCCTGCTCCTTCAGGGCAAGACCCCGCAGCAAGAAAAAAATTACTGTTTTTTTCAGGCGGCTGTATCCTATCCAAAGAACATGGCATTCAAAAGAATTATCACAGGGGAGGCTGCCTTGATTTCTTGGTATCTGTCGTGTCCCTTCCGGTTTCGGGGTCTGCCACCGCCAACGTGACTCTGAGATTCAACTACATGTTGCTCGCCATTGCTGCGTAAGAGTGCAGGAAATGGTCAGACATTGTTTGTTTGTATCTGATGAATTTTTGAAAAACAAAACTCCGTCCTATTACACTTCCATGCTCCGATCTGTCCCTGACGGCAAATCGATTTCCGAAAGTTGAAATACACATACACGCGCGCACACACACGCACATACACCACAAACACAGGCACTGTCCTCCCCATCCCCCACTCCCAGAACTGTTTGAGGACAGGACAAAATCTGAAGTTCTTTCGTGGATGTTTCAGAGCTGTTGCAAATATTTCCATGCACGTTTGACTATTATATTCATTGAATTAATGTAAAATATATTCCCCCCGGGATTCGCATATGCTTTCGCACATGCATGCAGGTAGTGTATGTGAACACAAACGTCTAGGCATTTGTTTTTCAGCGAGCTAAAATAAGGCAGTGGGCAGCAATAACAAAAAAAGACACGCTATCTACCAGTGAAGGATCGACAACATGTCCCGGGACCATTCTCAGGAAACCTTCCTCCGAAGGAGGGAGGACAAATGGAAAACGAAGGCTGCCTCTACAGCAGGGAGGGAGCCGGGGGTCGCCAAGGGGCTCGGAGGGGCTGTGGGAAGGCGGCGCTCCCTGTCTGCAGCCACACGCTGGCTGAAGGGGACATCTCCCTCGGGAAAATCTCCCCTCTCCTTCAGAGCCGCTTCCAAGCAAGGATCTGCCAGGCACTTTCTTGAAGTGAATTTGTCCACGGCTGCACAGGAGGATTAGCACACCTGAGACCTGGGGATCAGGCCAGGCATTTTCGAGGCAGCAGGCTCGGCGGGGAGCGCGGGGGTAGTCCGGGGCCACCTTCCCCTGGAGAGCGCTGGGCGGCGGGTGTCCCTGTGGCTCTGCCCTCGGCTCCCCGGGGCTGGCCAGCACCTGCCCTCACCCCTCTCGCTGGCAAGGTGCCTCCGCTGACCTGCTAAGCTACGCTGTTTTGTCGCATAAGGAAATACGCATGGCAGCCGCTTACATGCGAAGGCCCCTTGTTCCTGCATTTAGTTCCTTACATATCTCGCAGAAAATGCGAGCGATCCCGAGAGATACCGTGGGATCTTGTACCCAAGCGTGTAAGAAACACTCTGTGCAAAATAAAAGCCCCGTTTCAAAGCTCGGTGGGTCTCATCTCTTTTTACGTCACACGGCACTTTCGCTCCGGGATCCGTCACCTCCAAAGGGCAGGCAGAGACCTCTCATCTCGCTCTGTCTCTGAGGGTTATAAAGGTCCCTGCGTTTGCCGTAATACCCCCTCTGGTTGCTCACTCCTCCGCACGCTGTGTGCTCAGGGCTAGCAGCCCTCCTTGACATAGCCCGAGGGGTCGCTGCCCCTCCACCTGCCTCTGCCCGCTTTTCCTTGCCTTTCTTTCAGAGCTGCCCCAAAGCCTGACGCCCCCACCGCGTTGCCCCCAGCCCTGCTCCTGCTCCAAGGTGCTCTTTGCCCTCTGGGTTTTCCCCAGCGGTTCCGGGGCGCTTTCGCGGCTCTGCCCTGCGCCCGCAAGCTGGGGCCTGGGGCGGAAGGGGGCAGCAGGACGGCTCCGCTCCGCGTTCCTCCTCGTCTCTGCCACAGTTTCTGCCGCAGCCGCACCAGACCCGGGTGGCTCCAAACTCCGCCGCGCCAGACCCGCGCCTTTCCCTCATCACCCTGAGAAATCCTGCTACCCGTGCAGGGGACCTTTGCCTTCAGGAAGGGTCACAGGGAGGGTTTTTACTTACAAAACATTTTGCCGTATGAGCATCCTTCTGCCTTAATAGCTCCTTAGTAGTTACCTCTCCCCCCCCCCCAAAACCCCTGGGGAAGGAGAAGGGTTTAGCTTCCTTCCAAAAAAAATCATTAAAAATCAGCAACTTCAAAGAGGGGCTGGGAAAGGGGGGGGGTGTCACGTTTTATTTGGCTGATTTCTTCCTTTAGTGGGAGAGCAGAGGAAGCTGGAGATCAGTGAGGCACTAAATCACGCGGAGCCTCTACTGAAATATTGGAAGGCCCTCATGGAAGAAAGGCTCTCTCTGAAGGCGATGCATGGAGATAGGAGCTGTCTGCGGAAAACATGCCGAGGTGAGCGTCTCGCTGCCGGGAGCGCGGCAGGCTGCGGCCCCTTCTCCGGCCTGAGCGAGGCCAGAGAGGGCGGGATGCCGCCGCCCCCGGGGAAGCCCCTTCTAGCTGCGGAGCAAGCTCAAAGAGCCCCCGGGAGAAGCACTCCCCGAACGCCCGGGCCACCCCCCTCCCCGGCCCCCGCAGCGCCGGACTGGAGAAGCCCCTAACAGCCGGCGGGGGGGGAGGTTGGGGCGAGGCCCTCGTCCCCCCGCCGCCGCCTGCCCGGCCGCCTGGCTCCGGGAAGCCGGGAGGCCAGGAGGGCAAACCGGGCACTTCCCGCGGCCTCGGGGCGCCCCTCGGGACGAGGGAGCGGGGCTGCCCGCGGAGTCTCTGCCCAGGCAGGGAGGCGGGGGGCGCCTGGGGGCCGGCGCAGCGGGCTGCTGCCAGCCGCCCGCCCGCTCGGGGAGGGAGGGAGCCCGCCGGCCACGCACCGGCTAGTGCGGTCTTGTACCCGCCATTTCCTACCGACAATCCGCTCGCACTAGATTTCACGAAGGAGAGCGGGCGAGAGAGCCCACCTTAGCCACGCGAGCGAGAAAAGGGAGAAGCCGGGAAGCAGCCTCTTTTTTCTCTCTTTTATACCCCGATGACAGTGTAACACACGCAGAAGGAGTAACCCCGGAGGGAAAGATGGGCACCGACACCGGGGGGTCTGACAGCAGTTTGCTGACGTCCAGGACAGCACAGCTCAGTCCCTCTCTTCTGCACTGCCACCGTGCAGGAGAAGAAGGGGAGAGGCGGGAACCCGGCTCTGAGCTTGCCCTAGCCCGGTTCTCTTTCGGCCCCTCTGCTTTGCTTTGCGCAGCGCCGGGGGAGCCCGCGGGGGGAGCGGGGTGCGCGCCGGGCGGCCGCCTGAGGAGCGGCGGGGTGACCCGCGCTGCGGGCGAGCCCGCTCCGTGCCCTGCCCGGCCGCGCGTGCCCTTCCCGGGGGGAGGCACCCCCTGCCCCGCTCCCCCTCCCGCCCTCCTCCCCACCGCCCTTCCCCTTCAATTCTTTAATTATTCCGTACCTGAAAAAAATAATCTTTTAGCCAGGCAGGTCACAAGCGATCAACAGGCTGTTGTATATTATAATGTTTTCATATTCCTCTCGGCTCCCCCTGCCCTCTACCGACTCACTGTAGATGTGACCTTTGGTATTTCAGCCCACACTCAGCAGTTGAATGGAAACAAGTTGAGCACGTTCACTTCTGATAAACATTATCCTTAAACCACTAGAGACCCGAGTAGAGTAAACGAGCTTTTCCGACAGGACCACATCAGGAACACACATTGAGGAAAGGGAAAGAAACCAAATATCCAGGAGATCAGAGGCGGGCTCCGGGGTGGAGGGGTGGGAGAGGGAAGGAGGGGGAACAGACAGGTTGGAGGACACCGCGGGGGGGGACCGAAAAGGACACAATTGTGAACACAATAGGCACAGATGGGAAGAGAAACTGCCCAGGCAGGGCGAGAGAGAGCAGCGCAGGGTCACATCTAGAGCATCAGAATAACCCTGGGGGGCTTCAGGGGCTCCGAGCGGACCCTACATCTCAGGAGTCCCAGGGCCAGGTTTATACAAACTGCGTGCCTGGAGATCGCCCCCAGCCGCACTTCGTTAGTCGGTTAGAGCGGAGCTGAAGAAATAGGAGGAAAGGGGATGTCTGTGCAACACAGGCGGCCGAGGGGTCCGGACATCGCGGCGCAGAGCCGCCGTGCTTGGCTGCGGCAGGAGTTCAGGCAACAGCCTGGCACGTCTAAAGCCCTCGTTCAGTAAGGCAGGGGAAACTGTATCTGCAAAAAGAGCAGTCTTATAAGAGATTCGTCTAACGATAATATTTCGGGAAGAGGTACGCTATTAGTTGAGATCGGAAGTTTTGTGAACACGCGCTCCCCTCCATTGTTATGTTACATTACATAATTAACTTAATTAAATGCTGGATCTGCGTCCCACTAGTTCAATACCTCCTACCTTAAAAATCCCTGACCGAAGCAGGTCAACTCAAAACGGCAAAAAGGGCTCTGGCTTTAGCAAATGCCTGCAAGGATTCCCTGCGCAGCATGCGATCCCCTCAGGGCGACGGTATTTGCCCGTCTGGAGGGGGTGATTTTATCAAGGCAGAAGAAGCACCACAATTTACAAGTGCGATATTCTAAATGTGCGATTCACATTTCTGAAAAAAGACATACAAATTCCATACAAAAAAGTTGTTTTGAATCCATGCTGAGGAATCAAAAGGATCCGCCGATATTCCAATCAAATAAAGTCATGCCTGCGAAGGACCGTGATCGCCTTCTTTCTACCACAAAACGTCTGCAGCATGCCATTAATTTCTGGGCGATTTCCTGTAGTATTCTACTTATTCCTAATTGTGCACATTCACTGAGATACGTGCAGCCTCTGACATCCAGCTCAATTCATTTGATTATTATAAAAACATTCCTTACAAATATTTCACTTAAAAATAATATTCATACAGGGTTCATACACTTTAGAGACATCCAATTTATATTTTACTCGCTGATATTTCGTGCGCTCCAGTCAATATATTATTTATTTTCATTTTTTATTTCATTTATAGAGGCCGTTTCTTCGAGACTCGATTGAAAAAAAACACAAACAAAAACTCTCAGAACATTCGAAAGAAAAACACGATAAATTCTTGGCTGGCGTTGAGAAGCCTATGATCTCTGTGTGTAACATGATGTATGTGGGATGTATGTAAGAGGAACACACACAAGCTGGCAGATCAGGATTCGTACGCCTAATGCCAAACCAAACACGTATCACTCTCTTCCACGTACACAAACGCACCACGACCCACACGTACTTTAATTCCTACCAGCTTTGTCTGTTTTTCTTTTAACTGTTAATATGTAGCAGTGTCTTTGACAAAGGTTGAAATCAGCTGCAAGGCGTTGACATTTTACAGCTAAACACAGTGCCATATTTTATATGGGGATTAAAAGAAAACCCGAGGCGGTCTTTACTTTGACGGCCGGGGAATATCAGCACCCCGATGGCCAGACACCGCGACCTCCCGTCCCTCTTCTCCCGGTGCAAGCGAAGCTGCAGCTGATTTCGCGACCTGTTTGTAGTTCCCGTTGAAAATGACTTAACCTCCATCGCTCACAACCCTCTCTTGCACCAACCCGTGAAATACCGGTTAGTTAAAAAGTGCTTTATTTAAAGAGTATAATAAGGCGACGGTAAATAAACAAGGACTTCTCTCCATTATCTGCAAAATGAATGTAGGAAAACGGTGCATGTTTCAAGACGTCGTTATTTTCTTCTGTGAAAGCGCCGGGGAGGTAAATCTCTAGTTATTTGCTATATGTCCCGACGACACACCTCCCCCCCCCGCGCTTACCCCCTCTCCATCCCTTATCCCAGACAAGGGCTGGAAAGGCCTAAGCGCCGCCGCCGCGGGCCGCACGGCGGTGCCCGGCGCTGCGCCCTGCCCGCCGCGGGCACCCCAGGGCCCCGCGGGCACCCCAGGGCGCCGCGGCCAGGGGCTGCGTGCCCGCCCCGGGCGCAGAGGGCCCCCGGGGCCCCTGCAGGGTGATGCCCTGCCAAAGCGCTAGCCTCTCGCAGCGCGGCCCCAGCATTAATTGCACTTTCTGTGCAACTTACCGCCAGGCAGGTATTAAATAGCGATTGCTATTGTACTGGGGTGCCGAACATGCCTGCAAGCGAGAGCGGAAGGGCCGCTAGGATTATGCTGTCTGTCATCTCCTCTGGCCATTAGGAGGGCGTCTGGGCGGCGGGGCCGCCCCCGGGGGCGGGCTCGGGTGAGTGATGGGGTGCGGCGCCCTGCCCAACCCAGCCCTGCCCACGTTGCCCTGAGGTTGAAATGCAGAACTCAAGGCTCTGTCGTGGGGAAGCAGACTTCCTTGTAGTCCTTTTTCCTCACGCCCTTGCTACCTCCTCAGTGGAAATCAGAGAGCCCTGTGGGCTAGCGCAGCCGGGAGTGCAGGCGGCTGGGAGCGCGTCTCTGTTGTTAGGTCTGCGTTTGGGATTTAGGGCAGCCTCAGAGGTGTCCTGCTCAGAGGAATGGGTAAGTGGCTGGAAGCTGCAGGAGGGTTCAAGTGCTGTCAAGAGAGAAGCAGCACCCGTGCGCCGTCATGTGCCGCCGCAGCTCCCTTATTGACTTTGCTTGTGTTCCTACAAGTTGTAAGAACACGTTAAGGGTCAGGAGCAGGGAACAGCGAAAGCTAATGACTGCTCGGTTTATTATTAATGTTATTAGGCGAGTATGAGGGAGGATCGCAGCCGAGTGGATGGCTGGAGCCTGTGGCACGTTGTATATTATTCCTGACACCGATCTGAGCAGTTAACATTTTAGCACGTTTGTTTTACAGCCTGGTGTAATTGTGCTGTTAAGCGAGAGGCGCTAACAGCACCAGAAATGGTCTTTAAAAAGCAAGTCGCGACCAGTCTTTCAGAAGCACCGCGCTGCCCTTGCCTCTCCCAAGATTTAGCAGAATTTCTTCAACTACTTTTCCTTCCTCCCCCTCCCCCACGTCTTCGAAAAACGTTTTTCTTTTCTTTTTCTCTTCTTTATTTTCCTTTTCCTGTAGCAATAAAGCTGACTCGTCTGGTGGGGCGATCTCATTTTTCATCTCTGGAATGTGCTTTTTTGAAATATGCTTGATGCACAGTCCAGAGAGCTTTGACATTTGTTGCCACTTTTTTTTTTTTTTTTTTTTAATTTCGGGAGAATCCCGTTATTTGAAAGAGGTGTGCGGGGAGTGACCGGGGGGTCTCTCCGAGCTGTGCCATCTGTCTTTTAATGACGGATAGTTGGACGCCGCCTTCTGAAGCATTTGCGTGCCCAACGGGTGTGTTTGTGTGTTTTCTTGCAGAACCTGCCTTCGGGGAAGTGAACCAGCTCGGGGGGGTGTTTGTCAACGGGAGACCCCTGCCCAATGCCATCAGGCTCCGGATTGTGGAACTGGCGCAACTGGGTATCAGACCGTGTGACATCAGCCGGCAACTGCGCGTTTCCCACGGCTGTGTCAGCAAAATCCTGGCTCGCTACAACGAGACCGGCTCCATCCTACCAGGGGCTATCGGAGGCAGCAAGCCTCGGGTCACCACCCCCACGGTGGTGAAACATATCCGGACCTACAAACAAAGGGACCCGGGCATCTTCGCCTGGGAGATCCGGGATCGCCTGCTGGCTGACGGCGTGTGTGACAAGTACAACGTGCCGTCGGTCAGCTCCATCAGCCGCATCCTCCGGAACAAAATCGGAAACCTGTCTCAGCAGAGTCACTACGAATCGTACAAGCAGCACCAGCCGCCCCCGCAGCCGGCTCTGCCCTACAACCACATCTACTCCTACCCCAGCCCCATCGCTGCTGCAGGTGCCAAGGTGCCCACGCCGCCCGGGGTGCCCGCCATCCCCAGCGCCATGGCCATGCCCCGCACCTGGCCGTCCTCCCACTCGGTGACGGACATCCTGGGGATCCGCTCCATCACGGACCAAGGTGAGACGGGGGAACAGGGGCCGCGGCGGCAGCAAGGCGGGGTCGCAGTGTCTCGACCTGGCTCCTTCCTCGCCGGGTCGGAAGGAGGGTTCGCTGGTCTGCCTCGAGAGACCTACAGATCTGGTGTATTTTTCCCCACCCGAGCTAGGCGCTGAAGTTACCGGACAACGTGCCCTGTGACTCGGGCAGATCAGAGGCTCCAGGGATGGGCTGCATCTTTAGCAGCAAATGCTAAATACCGGGCGTCGCCGATGGCGCCGTCACCCGAGACGCGGCAGCTTCGGCTGGAGGAAACGGCCCGGGGGCGGCGGGCCCACGGCCGGGGGTGCGCTCAGACCCGGCCCGGCCCGGCCCCGCGCTCCCGGCCCGGCTGGCGCTCGCGGCCGCCCTCGAGTCACGGGAACCTCCCTGGCGTTACCGAGAAGTCCATTCTCTCTAGTTTTCGCAATCAGGCCAAATTTTCCCAGGCAGGAAGTTCAAATGTCACCTAATTGCTTTCATTCTAATACTTTATTTTCCTCCAAAGTGGTGGTCCAGGAAAACGAAACCCTGAAGATTTGCCTCTTTTATCCTTTCCACCTTCTTTCTGTTACTCCGACTGGAAACTGTGTCGCCTCTCCCAGCCGCAAAGAAAGGGACATTTTTTCCATTTCGGTCTCTGCCAGTGAACTAACAGTGAATGTGGTTAAAACAACAGTCTAAAATAACCTTCGCCTACAGCGATCTCTGTGTCCCACTCTTCCCTCCCAATTAGCAGAAGGGGGGGGGGCGGATTTCTGTTTTCATTGCATTTTTAAGGGCAACAATCCAGTTCCAGTAGCAAATTGCTGCTCAAACACAAATTGCTCCTTTATGCAGTGCAAAATAATTATCCTTTTTTTTGACCGAAAAAACAGTTGGTATTTTTTCAAGCAAAATACGTACATACGTACATACATGCATACATATATACGTACATATATATATACGAACAAATGTGTTTGAGAGCCGAGTTTAGAAAATACACGCCTGGCAGTCTCTGTTCCATGCCAGAGAGAGGTAGTGTTGGAAATGAACATTACAAGGAATGAGAACATTACAATTACATGAGAAATAGAGAGGTTTTTAGTGAGTTCCTCTTTTATTAACACCACATTGGCAGGCAGGCCTCTGACGGTACAGCTGGGTGTCGAGATATCTTCCCCCGTCTCTCAGACCTCGAGAGCTGCAAACGTCTTTCTGCAGTGTAAAATCTCGCCCCCCTCCCCTTCCCAGGGCAGAGCTGGGGCTGCTGAGCAGCCGATGCCGCAGATGGGGGCTGCTCGCTCTTGATTTATAGGATAAACTGACCTTGCTGACATGGAAAGGAAGCCCCTATTCATGGGAAAGTGTGAGATCAGCAGAAAAGGGCGCTCACCGAGAGAGCTCAATTTCTTAAGACAACTTCAGATTTGTGCCTTTCCCCCGCCTCGGCGAGGGGCCGAGCGAGGCGGTGTCGCAAGAAAGCCGCTTCCCACGGCGGCCCGGCGGCTCGGCGGCCCGGCTCCGCAGCCCCGCAGGCTCTTCCGCGGCCGGGCGCGGCGGCTCTGGGAGACCGCCCGCGCCCCCCCGCCCCCAGCTGCCCAGCGGTGCCCGCGGAGTTTGCCCGGTATTCCTGAGGCACGGCTGATGTGCGTGAAAAGGGCAGGACTTCTCTCCCTCTCTCTTTTTCCCCCTTTTCCTCCTTTTTTTTTTTTTTTGCTTTTTATTTTTCTCTCATAAAGTTGTTTGGAGCCTGGTTCATTTTGCAGCCGTGTCAGGGTTCTCTCTAACAGGGGATAGCGTTTGACCTCGGACACACACACACACACACACACGAGGCGATTCACGTAAATCTGCCTTGGGAAATGCCGGGGGGCAAGTGACGGGGGCAGCTGTGCCCTGCCAGTGTGCGACGCGAGCATGAGCCAGCTCTGGGCTGTGCTGGAGATTTGCTTCGCCTTTCCATCGACTGTACGGAAGAAAACCGAAGGGAAGGGCCGATTCTCTCCGGGCATTCCCAGAGGCTCAGCGCGGACACGTGTGAGGGCGAAGGAGAGATTCCCCCTTAGCTCTGCCCCGCACAGCCCGTCGCCCAGGGCCCCGCGGCCCGGAGCCCTCCCCGCACACCCGGGGCAGGTCCCGCGGGGAGAGGGAGCTGTGTCCCGCCCGGAGCAAACTGCCCCGCGGCCCGGCCAGTGCTTCTAACTCCCCCCTTCCCTGCTGTGTTCCCCAGCCGTGAGTGACACGTCGCCTTACCCCAGCCCCAAGGTGGAGGAATGGAGCAGCCTGGGCCGAAACAGCTTCCCCCCCGCGGCCCAGCACGCCGTGAACGGGCTGGAGAAGAGCTCCCTGGAGCAGGAGGCCAAGTACAGCCAGGTAAAGGGAGAGCGAGGGGCGGGCGGGGATGCACAGGGCGTCCGAGCGCGGCCTGCGGCCGGGCACCGTGCTGCGGCCCTTTCCCGCCGCTGCCGCTCTCGGTTTCAGGACGGTCCGGCCTTCCTCCAGCGGCCGCTTGGTTTTGGTTTGCAAACGAGTCCTAAGGAGAGGCGACGCCTGCAAAGAGCCTCGCTCCCTCCTTCCCTCCTCTCCCCTCTCCCCTCCCTCAGCACAAACAACACCCAGGGCCCCTGGGAGACCCCAGCCCTCCTTTCTCCTGGTGGCTTTGGCCCACCCGGCGTTGCTGGTGCCCAGCGCGGGCCGCAGGGCTGTGCCTCTCGCAGACGGGAGGGGAGCACCGCAGCTAATCCTTGCCAGGCGCCGCTCTCCAAACGCTGGCGCTGGTTTCCCCGAGCCCAGCCCGACTAGCAGACACCCGAGACTCGCCGAGCACCTGCCCCTGCAGCCTGCCCGCGGGGCCGCCCTGAACCCCGCGGCCGCGCCGCCGCCGGGCTCCGCCGCCGCGCAGCCCCGAGCCCTCGCCTCGGCCCGGCGCCGCGCGACCCCCACCGGCCCGCAGCGACGCCCCGCGCCGGGGGCTCCGCGCTGCGCCGCGCTGCGGTGCGGAGCGGGGCCGCGGCCGCGCCGCCCCGGCCTCCTGCCCGGCCGCTGCCCCGCGCTGTGCGGCCGCGGCGTGTTTCGCCGCGCTGCCACCGCCGTCCTTCAAAACGCGCTTTACGCTGTCCGCGGCGAGTACTGTAGGAAGGGGAATAATTTGAAAATGAGGTGTAATTGCTTCCTACATTAAGTATTTTTAAACGCTTAAGTAGACTGTGAATTTCCTACATTTTAATTACAATACAATATAACTGTAACTTAATAAATCTCTGTCTAAATCTTTGTACTTGCTAATCAAATCCCATGCCAGGAGACAAGCTATAAAAGACTTGACTTTTACTCGTTGAGAGAGCACGGGTTTTGAGAACGTTTCCATGCAACAAAAACAAATTTCTATATGTAGCAGAGGATACATTCACTTCCCTGCAATTCATTTGTTATATTTGTAATTAATTCAAGGAAAAACTACAGTCTCTATTTAGCATGTTACCATTCAAGAACAGAGTTTTTGGGCATGTTTGCTGAAGTTCTGTGACTGGTTTTGGGTTCCATGGTGAAGAGGGTTCTGTATCTGAAATTTGGTGCTGAGAGTAGCTGAATCAGACCCTTTCAAAATCAAGATGTTGAGAACAAATTGAGCAAATGCTTTCAAAAGGTGAATGAAGCAGCATGGGAAATATTGTAGGCCTCAAATGTGAACAACCATTTTATTACTTGTAACACCTTGCAAACGATGTGCAGGCCTTAATGGTATCCTATTTGTTTCCCATTACATTCTCACTATTATTCCTTTATTATTCTGTTCATTTCCTATTACAAATAATGTGTTATGTAGTATAGCCATTACTGCAAAGTGGAAGATAGAATTAGGTTTAGAATCAGATTTAATATTTCATTTTCCATGGTTTTCTTTAAAAACAAAACAAATAATGTGTTAGCAATCTTACTAAAAATTATGGAAATATCTTGTCATTAACCTGCTAGGAACAGCTGTACCATGGCTACATTGTCTTAAGTTCCAGTCTGGGCCTTCTGCACACGTATAACTTTCAGAAGTGAATAATTCTGCTGAAGCGTTCACAGGATCTGGCTCATAGATTATAAACTATTGCCTCTGTTAGATTCACATTTGCCTTAACAGAATTTCGAGAAACAATGTTATATAAATTGGATTATTTTCAATGCTGGTGTTGGAAACTGTTTTTTTTTAAACTTGTTTCATTCTTTCAATATTTATGCTTTTATCTTCATAATATATCACTGTTTTACCATCAATACTAGTTTTATTTCAAAGTTTCATTCAGCCTAAAAGGTTGCCTGATATATATAATTTAAACATATGGACTATTTAAAAATGGAGCAAATTAATATTAATAAAATGGTATTCATTTATCAAAATACATTGCATAGAGATTTTAAAAGGACAGGAAACCTAAAAGGTATTTTCCCAAAATATCATTTTCAGAACTGTGCACACTAAAAAATGATGCAGAGGTGATTCCCACCCCACCCCCCAAAAGTAATAAGTATAAACAGTATTTGGCTTCGGGAAATTCTAATGCATAGACCAGGCTATTCACACAGTATTCAGACTAGTTAATCAGAGAATTCATTCACATGTACATTGTTTGCTTAATGTGTCATAAGTATACTTCCTTGCTAATTTAGAATATATTCAAAGAAAATAAATGTCAGATAAGAATATGAAAATGTGATTTTCTTCAGTTTTTACAAGATTCTTGTAGCTAAAAGAGTTGTTCCAACAAGGTGCAAAGTGAAATTCATAAACCAAATTCTTGCTGCGTGTAGAACTGGCTTAGTAGTTTGCTGGTCTCTGAAGCACAGTGAGTCTGGGTGACATTCTCTGCCAATTAAGCCTGACTGAAAGCCTCCGACATGTCCTTGGACCTTTACGTAGTCTCTTGCAATGTGTACTGCTTTGGATGTAAATAGATGAGCAGAGGACAGCAGAGAACATTGGTTCATTTATCCGGATCCAGCAAACGGGTATCTGGAATAGTGAAATACAGGGAAGCCACGGTCATGATTTACATGCCAGGAGGACTACAGGCTCTGTCTCTGGGCTTCAGGATAAATGCTATTTTCCACATCTCCTTTGTGCAAAGATCATTATAAAATTCTGGTCTTAAGAAGGCTAACACCAGAGGTCCCCCAGAAAAGAGAAGTGACTCCTCTGTAATACTTACTCCACTTTTATGCCTATATAACCAAAGTCAGAGGAGCCTACAACAGGAGTAGAGCAGCAGGGAATCGAGCTTGTGTGCTTTATGTAGGCTTTCCAATTATACAACAGGAGCAGAGGGAATGTGCTGTGAGGCACATTAACAAAGGGTTTCAGGTGGGTGATGGGGAAAACTGCTGTTTCTATCTAATATCAGCTATACATTTTAAGCATCAGCAACGTTCAAGAATACAGGTTCACCTCTCACAGTTTGCAAATAGCTCCAGAGCTAAAAGATACCTGAAGGACTTGTTCCTCCAGCCTTAGTTGTGGAAGATAATATTTTACTTCTCAAGAAATCCCCTGGAAACTCCCTCTGCATGAGAAAGACTAGAAAAATTGAGCCCAAAGAGCAAGGTCTTCTGTACTTTTCAACTATATTTATTTGATCCCTCCTTTCAAACCGTATACCTGTGTTTTAACACACCAGATTCTGTAGCCTTTTTCAGGCAAAACTCTTATCAAACTCCCACACTTGCCAGCAGCAACGAAGGCTGATCTCTGACCAGTTCGAATGGCTGCATTTCACTGCTTAACCCACACATCAGTGGGAAATATGCCTGGGAAAGGAGGCAGCAAGACTTCATATTTTCATCTGAGCAATGTGTTGTCACACTCATTTAACACAAAGCTGTACTTTTGAATCTAGAACATTTTTTGCTTTAAGTATTATTAATTTCCTGGTGTCTCTGGGGCCTTTGTTTGCAAAGTCATCCTGTATTTGGGATTTAGGAGTTTGAAAGCTTTGCCTGACAGACTGTGATTTTGTACCAAAAGTTCCACAGGAAATCACAGAGATGCCTCGTAAAATTTCTATTCAGTTTTAATTACCTGATGTCCCACGTTGTCATTTATATGTAAGCAATTGCATTATATTTTCCCAGTGCAACATTTGCATGCATTTCTCTAGTCAAACAGCTTTGCAAACAGAGCAGCTGTGAATCAGGGAAGCTGAAAAGGAAAATAGATTTTTCTGAGAGCGTGACAGTTTTGGGTCTTGCACATTTTGTACAGAGCTCAGTTACATTGCGGTATTTACGCATAGGGGCACATGCAGTGTGGTGTTGGGGGGGAGGCTTCTACACATAACTATATTACTAATACAAAAGATGAATATTCAGAGTATTTCATGTGTTAAGCACTTTATACTGACAGCTGCATTAAAAATTACTAACTGAAATCACTGAAGAACTAAAATAAATACAAACTGATTTGTACTCTGCATTTGAAATGAAAACATATAATAAATATGTATCGTATTTAAAATGCACTTTTCAGACACCTCATGCTTGTGACTTTCTGTACTAATGACATGGATGTACAGACTGAAAGAACTACAGTTTGCATTTACATGCATGTGAAAATGACTTATATCCTCACACGATTTGTTGAGAGGCAGATAGATTTGGAAATATTTTTTTGCAGAATTATTTGCTGTGTGCATTGCAGGAAGCAGACGTGCATGTTGCCAAAGGGAGCTGATACCTATTAATAGAAAAAAGCTGGTAACTTAGCAAGTGGTTCTTGCAAGCTTGCTCTTGCAAATGATGAGCTGTTTGGAGGACTGATCCCAAACCCACTGGAGTTGCTCAAAACGCTCCTCCTAATTAAAAGAAGCTTGTGAACATGGTTTGAGTGAAGTCATCCTCTGACATGTTGGACAGACCCCAAAGTAGCAACTGCTTCACTTCTGTCTCAGTAAAACTTTATCAGCTGTTTGTGGCCTGACTTTTCAGCTCTGCTGGGGTAGCACTCGCTAGTCTTTGGTTGCTTTCTGATTAGGAGATCATGAGCTCCATGTGCTTATATGTGCTTATAGAATAAAAGGGAAGGATCCATTTTAGGGCAAGTGATTGCAAATAATTGTGGGTGCAATTCTGGACAATTACTTGCACAGAAAATGTAGGCAATGTAAATATTTAAGTTCCTGATCTTTGATTGTAGGTGAACAATGAATTGTATATGGCCAAAGCATCTGTAATTGTTTTCATCTGCTATTCTTAGAACCCACAAGATATGGTAACTTTTCTGAGAGTCAAATGAAAATTTAGCCTTAAGTGTCATGGTCAATTAAATGACCCTCCTACACAGATTATTTATTGCAAAATTTCACTAGTGGGTTACCTATGTGGCATCCTATATTCTAATTCAGTATTCAGACAGTTAGACTCCTATTACAGGGCTGTGCTAAATTCATCTGTGATAATGGTCCAGACCTTATACTCCACACTCGTATTGGGGGGATGCTGAGGAGAGGTGCATATTGGCTTTCTTGCCATAGTACCTAGTAGAAATCTTAGCCGAGTTCCTGTCTGGTGCAAGGGTTCAAACCTTTGCCTGAGGACAATTCAGCTCTGTGTTAGGCTGCTCAGGATCTCCAGACCAGTGCCTGTTATTTAAATAGTCACCAAAGTGGCTTCCATGAGGTCTAGGCATCCATGTCATTGCATGTTGTGGGTGAGGGGCATGAGCTGATCCCACTACCTGCACCCGATTCCTTCCCAGGTGATCTGGATGGCACCCCATTCGAAACCCATTTGTGAGACCTGCCTCTTACTGGCCACCTGCTTCCACGGCCAAAACACAGTGCCCTGCCCACCAGTCCACATGGCTTCAGGGCACTCCACCCGGATGAAACTAATAAAGAAAGTCAGAGAGGTGAGTGAATGGTATAATGACACTCAGACTGCACTCTGAGCACCCTCTGCTCAAAGGCCCCCAATGGTCCGGGAGCTCCGTTAAGACAAACAGGATGATGGGCTGAAAAGCAACTGGTGGGAGATTCCTGTCACAGTCAAGGAGCAGAGTGTCAGAAGCATGGGAATTAGGTAGGACTCAATCTGTTCAGTCTTCTGGTGCTTGCAGTGGAGTGGAAAATAGACGAAGACTGTATGGTATGTTTGGATTTATGGCTGTTGTGGCAATTCATCAATTCTTAGGGACTACTTATACGCCTAGTCAATTGGTGATGACCATTCAATAATCAATGGACTGTGATTTCACCCTCATTAACTTGTCAGCCTCCCTGTAATTGCCTCTGCAGCACTGGAGATTCATTAGACAAAGGGGAACCCATTTGGCTCTTCCTCGGGAGGACAAAGTGGGGATTTTACTGATTTGATCCCATGTTTTTGCCACTTGTAGCTGGCAGGATCTCTTTGAGGTCTTTCTGTCTGTTAGGTCTCTTTCTACCAACCTCAGTTTCATTTAAATAACTCTATATTTAAATAACTATTAATATATTGTTAAATATATTATATTAAGGATGTATTTTCCATAGAACCTTTTGCTAAGTACATCATATTTTAACCATCAGTGTAAAAAGAACAAATGTTTATTCCTTTCAGTGTATTTGCTTGTATAACGTCTCTGTGCGACTCCAGATTTTGCCCAAACAACAAGGGTGAATTATTGTGGAAATCTGTTCTAGAACTTCGGTGAGCTGTTGCTAGTTCCTAGTCAGGGGAGTTTGCTCACCTGGCATGGCTTTCTCCTGAGCTTTCCTCTTGTTCTAACAAACACAGTATACCCGTCCAAGACACATTCACCCCCCCCTTTCCCTCAGTGTGCCTAGGTTTTAGAATGACCACTATCGGCCTTGACTCACACCTTTTTATCCTACCTCTGTTTTCCTCTGCTGCTTTTGTAGTGTATTCCTCAGTCTGTTTTTATCTGTTTAAGTCCTTAAGAAAGAGGTTTTTAACTTTTGTTTCTGTTGTAGTTTGTTTTGATAAGATGTAAAATGCCTCTGGCCCCTTTAGGAAAGGATTGGTGATGGTGTGTAAATTCAAGTTATTCTTATTTCCAAAAATGGATTTTTATTTCCCTGAAGAGGCTGCGATTTAGAATTTGATAAGCAAATATAATTAAGAGTGATCCTGGTGCATGTTGCAACTATAGTTAAAACATTCAACTGATACTATCTGATTTCTGTGTTATTCAGTGCAGCTGGGGATGCCTATAAGTAAAGGAAACAACTTTAAGTTAATAAAAAAAGTGCATTAAACACAGAGAATGGGATCTGATCATTATTAAGAGGAAGAACCTTATTTTAGAAGGAGGTGGTGTGAGTGTCTCATGTGGTACACTGTAATTCAAGAACTATTGAATTCAGTGAGAGAAAAAATGCCTGTAAAGAAAATGACATCAAAGTAAGAGAGATTCATTGAACAGGGATGGGTAACTAATTAATATTCAAATCTTAAAACACTTAAGCATGCAAGTAATTCCATTTTACTCCTGACTTCAAATAGAATTGCCAGCATTGCTCCATATGACAGTGAAAAAGGAATCCTGTAACTCCCCATTGTGGAAAATTTTCTTCCCGTTTTCAAAGCCCAGTCTCCTGGGAATCAGCACAACTCCCCTGAGCAACAGACTAAATGCAGGTCTCTTACCTGTGTGTTAGAACTTTAAAATGTGCTCGATTCAAGTGTATTGCCACTCTCCAGCCTAAGTTGAAAATGAAGACATATATTTTGAAGTAATGTCCTACCTAC
This sequence comes from Apteryx mantelli, assembly GCF_036417845.1. NCBI lineage: Eukaryota > Metazoa > Chordata > Aves > Apterygiformes > Apterygidae > Apteryx > Apteryx mantelli. The sequence continues at coordinate 62,317,574 of NC_089981.1, forward strand.
CGCAAAATGTCCCCCTTCTGTTCAAGGTCTTTTGGACATTGAAATCATTTAATGAAAATGTCTTCATTTTTCAGAGTTTGTTCTATTATATTCTGCTTGCTGTGAAATTAATGGAAACTGGAAGTGGGAACATGCTCAGCAGAAGAAATTCATTCATATAAGCATATGGATATACTCTGATAATAAGCTATGAAAAGACTTTGGATGAAATTTTTGCAGGATTATAAAAATCAGCAAAAACTTGTTTGTGGGATCAACTCTGACTAGGTTATTCACATACATCTTGTCATCTTAGCAATTTCATTACATTTTTCTCAAAAAAATTAATGAAGAGTGTTATCATAAACCGGAGAAATTTGCTCAGTGCTCACTTTGGTACACCTGTATTCCTTAGGTAACTCTGATTTACCTGCATAGCCCGTTAATTCTAGCAGAACACTGATCTGAATGAATGTTTGTAGGATCATGTAATTTTTCCCATTGATGCTGAAGGACTGAATAGCAGCTTCAGAATTTAGCTCTAATTTAGTTAACTGCAATCTCTGTCTAAATAGTATTTAATGTTATTTATTTTAAAAGGTTAAAATAAACATAGGTGTATTAATTACCTCTTTAGGTAATGCCATTTTTCTAAATGAGATTTCCATTACATGCCAGCTGCTGATATTTAACTTGGAAAATTTGTTTACTCTTCCCCTGGGATCCCATATGTTGATTTGATTTATAAATCATATTTAACCTCCAATTAAAAAAGAAAGATTTAGCATGTTTGCTTCCTTTATGCTCGTAGTTTGCGTTTGGTTGCTTCTAGTCATGTTACCATAATCTTTTGGCTCATTATGTGCACATCGCTGAGAACATTAGACATCCTCTGGGTGTTTAAGGCAATTTGCTCCTCTGACTGACAGACTAGATCTTCAGCTCTGCTCCCTGCTATGCTTTTCCCTTGTTGTGGAAAAAATGACTTTTCCAGTAGCTACTTTGTGACTGTTTTCAGTGCATTTGATGCACATTCAGCATTTCCAGAAATTGTTTAAGCTTTTCATTTTGAAAAATGAGCAGCAAGAGAGTGGCTGTTTGTGGAGCTACGGTAGCGTTCCTGTAACTAAAGCTGCTGCCAACGCTCCATTTTGCTGGAGAGCTGCTGCTGTCAGCAACTTTGTTGTGATACCTCCTCAGGTTTGTTTAGTTTGCTTTTGGGGGGAGGCTCTGTGCTGGAGAATAAAGGCAATCCTTGCTGATCCAAGGACAGGAAGGATTCATTCCATCCACGCCAGTGTTAGAATTGAGAAATACAAATTAAACAGCAACCGTATTCATGAGAGGTGTGCTCCTGAAGACCTGACACAGGCAAAGCTTCTGCTGATTTCAGCAGGGAAATTTGGTCTCAGTCACTGTTCAAGCTCATTAGTGTTGTTGAATTAGGTAATTTGATCTTGAAGCCAATGTTGTTTCTCCTGAAACACTTTTTCCATAGGTGTTTAAAATACTTCTACACAACATAACCTCTAAGAATCTTAATCTATATAATAAAATATTGTAATAACTACAGTTCAATGGTCTAGTAATTCAAATAATTGGAAATAATTAATTCAAAATAAGAGGAATCATTTTTATGGACACTTACTTTAGAGCTGGATTATGCAGTTGAGGTGGTATCCACATGTGGGGTCAAATCTGCCCTTGTTTGTATTTGTGTAAACATGAAATGAGAACATTCATGTTATTGCAATTCATAGTAAACAACATAAATACAGGCTCATGATTTTAAATGTTATTTCTGAAAAAATTTGGGTGAATCTGGGTCCTTTTGTGAAACATTTCAAAGCCAGATGGAAAGTGATCACAGAGACAGGCTCTAATTTTGGTACTCAGAGTGCACATGTCTAGCAAACAAAAGGAGGAGCATGAAAAGTAGAGAGTGGGATGAAATCAAACAAAATAATATCAGTCAATTACAAGATAGAATTTGAATTCATACCACAGTGTCTGAAAGCAGAATTTACATTGTGTTTTCTAAGGTATTAACATGGCCAAGGCAAAAAAAAAAATCTGATAGTCTGTTGTCAGACATGGATTGTTTGGGGAGTTTGTTCAGAAAGTTTGTACCTTGTCTCCTCTTAAAATGCAAAAGAGAGGCTGAAGCTACTACACTGGTGTTACCCTCATGACAGAAGTCATGGGTGTGTGGGGGCGTTAATCTCTGGCTTGGAGAGGAACTGTTTTGATTTTTTAGGAGACTAAAAAGCTAATGGAAATTATTTGTTCCAAAGACAGTCCCACATAAGCTTGGTTCTAGACTTGCTTTCCATCCTCTCCCCCCAAGAAGAGGATGGAAAGAAAGTTTCCTCCAAGAAACCCCCAACTCCATGCCCAAATCCCAAACAGCTTGAAAACAAAAATTACATCAAAAGCTCCTCCTATTTAGGATTTTACCAAAGAGTGTCTAAAACCAGAAACTCCCTCAGTTAAACTACCTGAGTCTTCACCATTGAAAATAGATGTAGTCCATTTATTTCTGCATCATAATTTTATATCACATAATGGGAGATTTTCTGTCCCATTGGCTTTGAATTCTGGCCTGGTTATTCCTTTCACTTGCCCTGTTGTGTATCAGCAGTAACCCGGTAGAGTGGCACCAGACAAAACTTGTGAGCCTGACCAGACTGCTGTTGTTTTGCAGGTAGCTTTCTGAGAACATGTTTAAATTTACAAATCACAAGAAGGTTGTGTTTTCTAGATATAGAACACAGCTCCGAAATTTGGAAATACTTTTTCCATCGGTTGTTTTAAAACATTGATAGAGGCAGCAGTTCAAAGCAAATATTTTCCTCTGGTCTTTGTAGAAACTGGATAGTAAGTACTTTCAGACAGGAACCCTTATCTTTTGCACAGCAGAGGCTGTCATTCAGCTAGAACTACATGTTTGTTTGTTTGTTTTAAAAATTAAATTTCCCTCGAAAAGCAAGGGTTTAAATTAAGAAAAAAAATTATAAAACTTAAAAACAAGGTTCAAGAAACTCTGCACTTAAAACAAGTTCTAAGGGTTCTGCAAATCCATAAACATTATGGGGGTTCTTGCACTCCTAATTATGAATGCTTAGATTTTGGTGTTCATTTCCTCTGATTGAAATATTGCAGGATGAATTATTCATCCAGTATATACATGAATGTGGTATTCAAGCCCTTCCATTTATTTTAAGTGAATGTCATGTTTGTAAAAAGTGCCAGATTGACAGACAAGATTTAGCCTCTCTGATAATATATACATTGTACCCAAAGCTGTCTAGAAGTAAAAACTCTACCAGCCAAAATTATTGGGTCAAATCCTTCACTGGTGAAAATCAGACTACTGAGTTTATTTCTGTAGTCATCCCCTCAGCATTAAATTCTGGCCAGAGAAGGCTTCTGACTACCCCGCTGATAGGGCTCAAACATCCTCCAAAACAGAAGCATGCTCTGGGCCGGGTCAGTCCTTACACAGCTCAGTGCCACCTGCTTTGCTGAAGCAGTTCGTTGGAATTCAAATCATCATGGTTTTGCATGGTAAAGCTTGGGAGTACTGGAACTAAAATAAGACCAATTCATTTAACCAGCGAGGCAGAGACAATAGCTTTCAAGCATTGGTGGCCTAGGACAGATCAGAGCTGGTGGTCACTGCAAAATGGCTCCATGTCCTGCCCTAAGTAGTTAGGGCAAGATCTTTATCACATTCAAAATAGTTAGATACTATGAAAACATCAGTTGTCACAGTTGTAGTTTAAGGAAGGGGAGGGGAATAAAAGGATTGTTCTGATCATTATAAATCAGGAAATGAATTTTTTACGTTATGCTTTTACAAAAACTAGTGAATATTTAGCCAAATTTCACCTGTTTTGTAAATAGCAACCCAAGCAGTACATTCAGTGTAATTCAGTAATAAACTAGGACTTCTCTAGTAATTATAGTCCAGAGCCTTTTATTTTATTTACTGGCACAAGATCATACTAAGGAAGGCCACATAACAATAAATAGAAGAAGGTGAAAAAATATTTTTGGACATAAATATGTATCCATACATAAATATGTATTGATACAACCTGGCTTGTTAATGTGAGCTGTTCAGGAAACCATGCCAACTATGCAAAATGGTCAGTCTGGGAGCTCCGGTCTAGGAGAAACCCCTAGCGGCTTTGGCTGTGCGAGCTGCAGGAGGCCAGGACATGGGCTCAAGCACTGTTGCGCCAGCGTCCAGGTGATGTGTTGGCACATTCCCTGGCACAGTCCTGGCCTGTGTCCATGTGAGCCACTGTGCAGGCGTGCGGCCAGGGAGGGCACAGCCCAGGAGCCCTCCCACCAGGCTGTGTGGACAGGCAAAAGGGAGGTTGGCCCTGGCGTGATCCTACTCATCCGCAGGGCAAAAGAATTGGCCCTGGTCTGTTTTATTTACTTGTATAGACACAGCCATCAGCTTCAGTGACATTTTTGCCTGGACACAAAATTTAGGATTGGACATAACAGGAAATCATTTCCGAGGACCAAAAGCTGCCTTTCTCATGGAGAGCACTACCCATATACTCTTGGCATAGGGGGGTAGCTTGACAGTGTTATTGCATCAAGCAGTATTTTGACTTGGCACGAAGCAGCATGATGAGTGTCTTTGAAGGATTCATTCATAGTCCAAGCACTTATTCTTTCCTCAAATGAGATGTTGTTAGCGCATCTGCCCTTTCTAAGAGGAAGCACCAGTGCTTGGAGAGCATCCGACTGCCAGCAGTCTGTACAGCATATGGGAAACATTTTCTTTTCTTTCCTATAGCAAACAAGAGTCTGGCTCTTCCTAGAGCTACATGTGGTGGAGGGCAAGCAGTGACAACACAGGAGGCTGGAGGGTACGTGCTTCCTCTTCAGATGAGGGGGGATCTTTGCAAAAGGTAGCACAGCCAAAGGCTCACTGCACATGACCGTACATGCTGAAGGATCCTACTTAAAACAGGGCTTCCAGGCAGAGCCTTGTGCCTGCTGCTGGTGCCACATGGTGCACTCTACTTGGAGTAGTGAGAGGCTTATTGGACCCCTGAGCAAGCCTGGAGGAGCAGGATGGCCTTGCAGAGACCAAACATCCTCTCCTGAGCATCGAGGGGCAGAGATCTGAGTGCCTGTGCTGCCCCGCTGCCCTGCACTGTCAGACGGCCGCAAGGCTCCCCTGAGGCTCTTCCCACGGCTTTTCTCCTTCCAGCACCCGTTGAAGCTTTCCGCAGTTCTCCTCCTTGCAGGAACTATTTGGCTTGTAGCTCTTGGTGTCCCAGTGTTAAATCTGGCTCTAATGACTCTACTGCCTTTCAGAAAAGCTTTTTGTTACTGTTAGGAAAATTGGAGAGGTGCTCTGCTTTTTTGCTTCACATCCTGCTGAAGAGCACTTTATGCATTGGTAGAGGCTTGGAGAATAGCAACTTTTTAGGATCTGTAACACTGTGGGGTTTTTGTTTTTGGTAGATTCAATCAAATAATTTTCCTTGTGATTTAAGTGTATTAATTTACAGTACAATTATTTGAGGGTTTGTATTAATTAGTACTGTTGCAACCACTGATATTTAGGGCTGAGGCTAAAGCGTAATTCTGAGAGACAGTAGGGGATGTGTAATTGCAGTTGAAGGTCAGGTCACATATTTGGATTTTCAAAAGAATAAGGCAAGTTGAACTTCAACAAAGTGTTTATGGATTTGGAAGGACAAGTATGTTGTTGCTGCAGCTGTATGTTTTGTATTAATTAATATACTAATTTGAGGCTTCCAGCTGGAATCCCCTCACTGTCTCCTGCTGTTCTAGATTGCTGTACACATTTATATTGATTCCAGTGGGATTACTGTTTGTTTTCCCAAGTGGCAATGAGAGGATAATCCAGGCACTGGAACCGTGAGTTACACTGGTAGGAAACACATGAGCCTGTAAGAGGCCAGTGTAGTTTATGGAGATATATATTTGAAATTTAGGCAGGTGCAATCCAGACAGGAATTGAACAAGTGAAATATGTTAATGTTATGTGAAATTTTAGCAGAAACAAAAGTCTTTTTCCTTTTTCAACTCTGTACCACACAGATTGGGTCCGGTTTCTCCAGGTGATTAAGCCTCTCTAGGAAAACTGACAGACACTACGTGATTTGCTAAATTGATATCTGTTCCTTCATACTCAAATAGAAAGCCTTCTTTCTGGGAAAAAAAATCACCACATAGCCTAAAACATAAACACTACACAAATCAAAGCTAGAGCAAGATAAATTATCTTGTTTTGTACCTGTTCTGCTGAAGAAGCATTTACAGAGTGTGAAATAAACCACAGAACTTTTTTATTTAAATAAGGAGTCATTCATTGTGAAATCCTACCATGGTAGACTGAAGGACTCTCCCTTCTTTATTTAAATAGAAACCCTTGTCCTTAGCCTATGGAAGAACCTAGGAAAACAATTTGCAGAAAAGGACCCAGCCCTGTATTTGTTTCGTGCACAGAAGCCCTATTGAAACCAAAAGAAGCTGTGAGCAAAGAACATTTGCAAGGTTATATCCCAAGTATCTAGAAAACAGATTTTAAAAGACATCATCAATAATAATATGATAGTTCTGACTCATGCTCTGAGCAAACAGTTGCCAAAGGGTTTAAGATGTTCCCATTCCCCAACTGCTTGTTACCTTTCTGCTCTGGGGCAGGCAGCGGTGGCCAGAGGAGCTGTGTCCTTGCCTGCCCACCCTGGCCCCGAGCAGTGTCCACTGCTCTGGGGTTCAGGCTGAGGCACCAGGGTTGGTAAGGCACCCCATGGGTCCATTTCTCCTGCCACTGCAATGGCTGTGGTCACTGCACACGCATCTTAAACTGCCGCGGCAACTCCTGCTGTGGCCACATGCCGGCCCAGCCACAGTGGCCAACGCCCCATGCAAAACTTGGGAAAGGTGGGTGAGTATTACAGCACCCCCCATCCTGATGTGTGGGACTTATTGCCAAAGGATGGAGGTGCTCAGAGAGAGAGACAGGTCAAAATCATTACAAATATCTCCAGCAGCTCTCAAACATAACAACTAGGTGCAACATAGGCTCGAGGATCCACTAAACAACAGGTTGCTGGAAGGGGTGAGTGCACCGGGGAAGGCTTGGTGGTTCCTCCCTTCTTTTGGTGTATGGTCCCCTGTCATCAACTACCTGTGCCTGTGCTAGAAAGTGTGCAGGCTGATGCAGGGTAGCTGGTCTTAAGATCAAGGGACAAAGGGGCCCCAACACCATGGAAATCAAGGGCAGTGATTATCAGTGGCTTCCTGGGAGTCCTGTGGTTGGTTGTCACACAGACATCAGTGGCAGCGCTCGGCAGAAACCCTCATCCTTTCACCATGCCCTGGCCCTGGCTCTGGTACAAAACCTCAGCAGTACATGAAGGCAGTTTCTTCTGCGGCAGATACATTGTGTCTTACTCTCTTAGAAACATCTTTCCCTTTCCTTTCAGGCACCCAACGGTCTTTCAGCTGTCGGCAGTTTTGTTTCAGCACCAGCCATGCCTCCTTATGCTACACCAGCCCAAGTGTCACCTTATATGACGTACAGCGCTGCCCCTTCTGGCTATATGGCAAGCCACAGCTGGCAACATGCTGGAGGCACCCCGCTCTCGCCCCACAACTGCGATATCCCTGCGTCGCTGGCTTTCAAGGGCATGCAGGCGGCCAGGGAAGGCAGCCACTCGGTCACAGCCTCGGCACTCTGATGCAGGAGCTAGCCCAGGATGGCTGCGGTGCGGCCATGCGTTCATCTTCCCCAGGCCCGGCTCATGGACTGCTCTTTCTCGTGCTGGTGGTATCTGACATTTCTCCACATGACTTTCCTCTCGTAAGACTTTGGGGATTGAAAGGGCTGAAAACAACATCTGAAACTGAGAGAAGTGTGTTGCTGCACTTGCACTGTTTAAGGAAAGATCTTGCATCCCTCAAAGGGCTCATGGAACCTTGTCTGACTTTTCTGGTAAAACCACACATATTTATTCTTAATCATCACAGACTTTTTAAATGTGCAATTGTTATTAAGATTTGTGTAAAAGTTAAAGGAAAACCATCACAGAATATTCTGCTATGCCTCAGATCAGCAAAGGTGACTACATGGAAGGTATTTGCCGATTGCATCTGCCTCTAGAGAAAAAAGCTTCTGTCCCTGAGGTTACACAATCCACTGCTATTAAGAGATTACTTTTTGGTCTTTTTTTTGTTGAGTTTTTGGTAATCACATATAGAACCAAGGCATTATGCAGCTCTCAGATTCTTTTGGCATTTCATCATCGTTACAAGGGCAGTAGTATGTTTGTATTTTTATCCATTTGTAAATATAGGCTTTTGACAGCATTTGTTTTCACCTCCCAGTACATTTCTGCTTTTCTTTTCCTTTTTATTTTTCTTTTGGAAGTTAAAAGCTGACTTTCTAGCTGTTTTCTGTGTCTTTGCATTGTGCGATGATAGCCTCAGATGATGAGGTTTAGGTAGGGTTTTTTCATCATATTTTTGTGCCTACAGTGGAGGCTTCGACATCTCATGAAACTCAGTAATTTCTTCAGCAGAGGATTCAAAGACAGAAATCCAGCCAAGTAACTCTCCCCAGTTATACCCAACCTCCCAGAGTGATGAAACACCACATCCATGTTAAGTATACAAACAGAAAAGGTGGTAAATATCTGCATAAAAGTGCGAACTGTAGAGAAAAATGCAAATAGTGTGAAACTTGTGCAGAGATGCAGAACAAAACCATGTAAGTTAACAAAAGCACTGTGAAACAGAACTGTACTGTCATTGTTGGCTCACTTGTGTTCAGCATTTTCAGCCCCCAAATTATGTTGTAATTCTTTTTTTTAATTTTAAGAAGTTGTCTTTAAATTTTTGCTTTAATGAGTGTAAAATACGGACCTTGGTAAAGTTTACATTGTTGTTCTGAAGTATTTTTTTCCCTTATAGGTATACTGGTGGTGGTGCTACCAACACAGACATTATTTAATATTAACAAATTCCCTTTCTACATTTCTGTATCCAGTGGCAAATACTCTGTCCCAGTTTTTATTTGAGAGCTAATATTTTGATCTTTGGAAATTTTCCTGTTTCCTTGGGCAATAATAAAGTTCTGAATATTATTCTAGAATGCTTTCCACATGCTGTAGGTATGTTCATAATATGAACATGGAAAAAAAATCTAAGATTGGTGTGGCATTTCATATCCTTCATAGATTATTAATATATTGTGTATTTTTATAGATCTTGTGCAATAACTTAAATTACATCATTAGAGATAATTAAGACAAAGGAGAAAACTTCATTCTTCAAATACTGCTCTATCTACCTGTCATTAGACATCCATTCAGTGGGAAGGTAAAATACAGTCCTCTCTTTCTGGATTTCCAGCTTCTGTCACTGAGACATCTGTGGGCAAATTTTCATAACGATACAAATAACCAGTACAAATATGCATACCGTATGTCCACTGAAATACAGACAGCCTCAACTGGCTGTTGCCACCTTTGCTTTTTGCATTAAAAAATAGCTAAATGAACAGTACTTCTACAAAGAGCACAATTATTGTATTATGGCCCTAAGGAAAGAAAGATCTGATCTTGGATCTGATCCTATATTCTTAGGCCTCAGTGTAGCAGAGGACTTCAGCAGCTGTTTAGCTTTAATGAGATGCTTCAACCATTGCTATTCAGCAGAACACTTTTTAAAGAACCTGTTTGAAACTACTAAATGCAATGAAATGTATGTGCACTCAAGTGCATTTTCACGCTGCCATATTGCTAATGATGTGACTGGTGTTATTCTGCCTTTACACAGTTGTAGCTGAAATAAGACTAGGGTTCCCCCAGCCTTAATGCCATGCAGAAGAAATCGGTTCAGTTCTAGACAACCTCTGCTAAAAAATAAAATTGAAAAATAAAAGATAGGGAAAAAATCATCCATAAATAAATGATTTAGTTGGCAACTGGATTTTAGCTTTCAGTCTAGCTGTTAGACTGGATTATAGAATTATTGAATGAGTAACTCTACTTATTTTTAGCCACATACAACACAAGCAACATGCATCAAAGAGGAAAAAAAAAAAAGAAAAAAAGAAGAGAAGCCTTCCAAAACACAGCCTGTAACAAAGTGTGCCTATGTTAAAAGTCTTCAATATTTTCCTGAGCAACGAGACCTCAATTCTGGAATAAAAGTCGTCTTTTCTGAGATTCTGATGAGACATTAGTGTGTTTTGGAAGGATACTTAGAGAGACAGATGCTTAGCTTGTATGAGTTATTTGAATTATCTTGTCTTCAGCTAAACCAGGATAATTTATAAAGCGAGGACATGAAATGATGTAATTATTCCTCAGCTGGGAATACACTATTCTGAAGCATTTTGTTTTCTGTATGTGGTTGTTCAGGTACTGCTCTTCCTGCATCTGTCTGCTATAAATAACACCTTCCCCCCCCTAGGTGGGAAGTCGGTGGGGCTGTGTGCAGAAAGTGTTGCTCAGAGGGAGTAAAGGTACCTGACCTTGGCCCTTGCTGAGCTGCCTGTGTTTGACTTTTTTGTGAATTTTCATAACATTTCTTTTTTTCTAATGTAAAATTAGCAAGCAGAATACTCCTTTGCCCGAGGACTTTTCTTACTGTTTATACTCATGGGTAAACCAAAAGACACAATGTCTTTAAGTCACTTTAAAATAAACAAAGGGGAAAAAGGGAATTGCTTTTTTAAAATAATAAACAGAGGTCAATTTCTGCTGTCAGGTACAGAGGTATGAATCTGGATTGAACCCACTGAGGTGAGTGGATAAACCCTGGAAATATGCAGCGTACATGAGTGCAGAATTTAAGTTTTTAATATTAAAACTTATACTCCATTCCTAGAGTGCCAAATATTTGCAAAGAAATCAGTGATGTCTAATGCTCCCTTCTGCGACAGTCCTGCTGTCTCCATGGTCCTGGTGCAAAGGGCCTCTAGTGTAAATCTGAATCAGGTCCCATACTGCACCAGGAGTGATGGTGGCATGGGCTGGAAGAGACAAAAAAGGCATATTCTTTGGTTTGTTTTTTAAAACAGTGCTGTGTTTTCTGCTTTCTAATGGTTCCCTTTTTATCAAAGATCAGGCTGAACTATTAACTGCAAAAAAATTATGTTGGTAAGGATGTAAAGCAGAAGGCTATATATGTATATACAGTATGTTTAAAGCCTTTTATTTTTATATTTTGAATGCTCTAAATTAATAAAAGACTAATTATAAAGTATTTTGCTTTTCATTTTCAAAATGAACTCAGTAGTTTCTCCTCTTTGGGTAAGTACTGATAATGAAATACAACATGAAGGAACATCTGCCTTAAAATTCTAAACTATAACAAAATTTTCCTGATTTTTGGCAATGAAGTAGTGTAGATATGAGAAGTTGCTGTGGTCAAATTTAGACAAAAGAGGTGTTTATTGAGCATGTCAGTACAAGCATCCTTGAAAGCGCTGAGAATACATTTCTATTTTTATTTTTTTGTTGCTTTTCTAATGCATTAAAAAAACACTCTGGAGACCAGACTTCACATGTGAACTGTCATTTTAAAGTAATACTCTCTAAAGATATTTCTTCAGGATTGCTAGGAGAAAGGTTTGTAACTGCATAAGAGGAAAAGCATTTAAAGTTAACATTGTGAATACAGTGTGTGCGGTGATATAGCAACTTTCAGCAATTGCAAGATATGTATATATTTGACAACAAACCAGTTTTAGATAAAGGGAACTTTTTATGATAGAATAATGGATAATTTTAAATTATTAAAAATTTTCTTGAAAAGCAACTGAAGAGTGGCACAACTGCATGAAATGAAATTTCATCTCCAATTAGCATAGCGGAAATATGTTATGCCATATTTCACAGAGCTCATTAGAACAGCTAATAAGGATAGGACTACATCACTGAAGTATTATTTATATTTATAGTGACTGAGAAAGACATCAATTTTAGCTTTATAGCAACATTTATTATCTACAGAAAGGCACATTTCTCTGAGGTGTATGCCTAGCTAATTAAGATTGCATATATGATATCAGTTAAGAACATTGTTTCTCCACCCCAAGAAGTTCATGAAAGGCAAAAGGGGCAATCAGGAAGCATTGAGAATTTTTATTACAGGACAGCTCTTTAAGCAATAAGATGTGAAGGTGGATAAAAATTTCACAGTAAGTCCCTACATGCCTAAAATGATTTTTTCTGTTCATTTATTTACTAATTTCTTCTGTGATTCCCACAGTCGTTCTGCACTTTTATGTAACTTGCCTCAAATTAATTATGTTCAGTAACTTCTGTGACCTGAGCAAGATTTATACTGTATGTATGACTACGAATAAGTAGGACATTTAAGAGTATGATTCTTTTTAAGGCTGTGGCTGGTTCTGCAATTCTTTCTCTGTCCTAACTCCCAACAACTTAAAAAGCTATTCTATCAGTGCTGAAATTGTAAGGCTGGACCAAAGCTTGACACAAGATCTCGGAGAGTGTGGGTCAGGCTCTCAACCTGAACTCAACAGAGATGTCAATTGACACTAGCTTAGCATCTGATCCCACATCAGTATTACAGTTTTCTTCTTCAAAATCATCAGAAAGTCATTTATCTGGCCATTTAAAAAGAAAATTAAAAAATATAGTATATTGACTACACAGTATAATTTAGTGTCCAGAATTTCCAGTTTGTCTTTGAAAAACTAACTTGCTCCTATGTTTCCTTTATATTTTTTTGTTGATCCAGTAAGACAATTATAAATATCAATTGTATTATTTACTTATGTACTTCAAGGAAAGCATGTGCTTAAATGTTTTTTTGGATCAGGACCTAAGACATAATCTGTTCTAAGCTGTATTAATATCAATGTGACCTGAGGGCATTTAACACCAGAAAGGATAAGAATCATTTTTACTTTATTAAAGTATATTTTAGAATGCATATAATTTTAAAGAGTATGTTTTCAGAAGGACTCTTTGTGATCAATTGTTTCCTGAAGCCATGCATAAACGTATTCATAAACCAAAAGCATCACTGCACCACCTGGAAGAAAAGATATTATTTTACTACATACAAAATTCAGTAATTTCAAGATTTTGCAGAGCGTTTATAGTATGTAATCTAAACCAGAATATGGTAAAGCCTTATTTGCAAACACTTAATTCTACTAATTCATTAAAAATTCACTAATTCTTAAGCCATACATATTTTACTTAATATTAGACAATAAAGTTAATTAGAAAAGCTTGTATATTAAATCAAAATCACCTTCAGTGTACTTATGATATTTTTCCTATCATTTTGCAATATTAAGTTTGTTTGTTCTTTTACAAAGGAAGCTTTCCGCCTGTGAATATCTGTATATATGTATGTTTGTTTAGAGTTAGATTTGGTCATGAAAGAGCAACTTGTCTGATGGAATGACAAAAATTCATCACCTGTGTGATGAAAATACTTCCAGGTAAGATTCAAGAAATGTTTTCAACTTTTCGTTTAAATGTTATCATGTCTAAATTAGAAAATCGCAGTATTGGAATGAGTATAATCTTCTTGTGACTGTATCTAGCTATGAATCCACAGGCAAAGTTTTGATTTGATGGAATGACAGTAGTCTAGCTGCTAGAACAGACAATGGTACAAAATCCCAGCTGGAATGCAATAAAGGGTCTCTGCTCCGTGAAACAGGACTAAAGCCCTTCCACAATTGGGCTGGAATTACTGCATGAGCTAAAGAAGGGAGATTTCAGAAGGTGTCTATATAACTAAGCATACAGAGAGAGGCTTCTAGTTGGAGAAAATGGGAAGACAGTCAGATGCCGGGTTGCAGGCGCAGAAGCGTGTTGTAATAATGTGCTATTTGTGAGTGCCAGCTCCGGGGCACAAATATTTTCTTTCCTTTTCTTTGCCTGTTGGCTTAGGTAGCTGGTTAGAGTGTGGCACCTCTAACAAACAAATCTTCTGCTGAACTGGGATGACCTTTCTACGTAGCTGGGATAGGTTCAGACAGCCAGGCACACAGAACCACCACACGAGTTTTCCATGTTATTTATCCTAACGAGCCATGATCAGACTTGAAATCCTCTATGAACAGCAACTCACAGATAGCCAGACAGAGCAAGAGTTTGCAAAAGGCTCTGACCAACAAACAAGTCATAGACACAAAGTCTAGAAGATGCAATCTGAACTCAAATCAGGGCTGATTTCCAGTTCTCATCCTGTGTGATCTGTTTGTGTATCTATCTGTCTTCCCTAAAGCATACACGTCGGACGAAGGAATTACCTTTACAGTCCAAATAATGATTGTTTGTTGTTTCATTGGAAAGCCAAAACTACGTATTAGTCAATGGGACTATAAAAATGTTTAAAGTCGAGCACACACTTAACTGATTTGCTGGATCTGGGCCAGAATGCACAGTGACTTGTTGGACGGAAATTTTTATTCCAAAATCAGCTGTGCTAACTGGCACTGGGGAAGTGGAGGCCTGCCTTCTCTTTGTCCTGTATGTGATGTAGTATCCTTGGAGTATGAGGGAAAAAGCTCTTAGCTCCCAAAGTCATGTCTAGCTACCTTTTATCCTCTCCCTGCCTTCTTCCTTTACTCTGCACAATAACCAGGCAGAGCCTAGCACTTAGCCGGAGGGATTGGATATGCAAACATCTACAGGCAAACCTAATGCCTCC